>NW_022681455.1:66050253-66540253 GCF_009764315.1 Trachypithecus francoisi | reverse complement strand
AAGGAACGCAGCTCATCACCAGTAACGAATCAAAGCTGGATGGAGAATGATTTTGGCGAGTTGAGAGAAGAAGGCTTCAGTCCATCAAACTTCTCGAGCTGCAGGAGGAATTACATACCCAGTGAAAAGAAACTAAAGATGTTGAAAAAAGAATGGAAGAATGGATAACTAGAATAATCAATGCAGAGAAGGCCATAAACAAACAGACAGAGATAAAAACCATGACACGAGAAATACATGACAAATCCACAAGCTTCGGCAACTGACCCGATCAACTGGAAAAAAGATCAGCGATTGAGGATCAAATGAATGAAATGAAGTGAGAAGAGAAGTCTAAAGAAAAAAGAGGAAAAAGAAATGAACAAAGCCTTCAAGAAGTATGGGATTATGTGATAAGACCAAATCTACGTCTGATTGGGGTGCCTGAAAGTGAAGGGGAAAATGGAACCAAGTTGGAAACCACTCTTCAGGATATCATCCAGGAGAACTTCCCCAACCTAGTAGGGCAGGCCAACATTCAAATTCAGGAAATACAGAGAACACGACAAAGATACTCCTCGAGAAGAGCAACTCCAAGACACATAATTGTCAGATTCACCAAAGTTGAAATGAAGGAAAAACTGTTAACGACAACCAGAGAGAAAGATCGGGTTACCCACAAAGGGAAGCCCATCAGACTAGCAGCAGATCTCTTGGCAGAAACTCTACAAGCCAGAAGAGAGTGGGGGCCAATATTCAACATTCTTTTTTTTTTTTCTTTTTTTTAATTTTATTTATTTATTTTTATTATACTTTAAGTTCTAGGGTACATGTGCATAACGTGCAGGTTTGTTACATATGTATATTTGTGCCATGTTGGTGTGCTACACCCATCAACTCGTCAGCACCCATCAATTCATCATTTATATCATGTATTTTTAAAGAAAAGAATTTTCAACCCAGAATTTCATATCCAGCCAAACTAAGTTTCATCAGTGAAGGAGAAATAAAATCCTGTACAGACAAGCAAATGCTTAGAGATATTGTCACCACCAGGCCTGCCTTATAAGAGACCCTGAAGGAAGCACTAAACATGGAAAGGAACAACCAGTATCAGCCATTGCAAAAACATGCCAAAATGTAAAGACCATTGATGCTAGGAAGAAACTGCATCAACTAATGAGCAAAATAACCAGTTAGTATCATAATGACAGGATCAAGTTCACACATAACAATACTAACCTTAAATGTAAATGCACTAAATGGTCCCATTAAAAGACACAGACTGGCAAACTGGATAAAGAGTCAAGACCCATCAGTTTGCTGTATTCAGGAGACCCATCTCACATGCAGAGACACACATAGGCTCAAAATAAAGGGATGGAGGAAGATCTACCAAGCAAATGGAGAACAACAACAACAAAAAAAGCAGGGCTTGCAATCCTACTCTCTGATAAAACAGAATTTAAACCATCAAAGATCAAAAGAGACAAAGAAGGCCATTACATAATGGTAAAGAGATCAATTCATCAGGAAGAGCCAACTATCTTAAATATATATATGCACCCAATACAGGAGCACACAGATTCATAAAGCAAGTCCTTAGAGACTTACAAAGAGACTTAGACTTCCATACAATAATAATGGGAGACTTCAGCACCCCACTGTCAACATTAGACAGATCAATGAGACAGAAAGTTAACAAGGATATCCAGGAATTGAACTCATCTCTGCACCAAATGGACCTAACAGACATCTACAGAACTCTCCACCCCAAATCAACAGAATATACATTCTTCTCAGCACCACATCACACTTATTACAAAATTGACCACATAATTGGAAGTAAAGCACTCCTCAGCAAATGTAAAAGAACAGAAATTATAACAAACTGTCTCTCAGACCACAGTACAATCAAACTAGAACTCAGGACTAAGGAACTCAATCAAAACCGCTCAACTACATGGAAACTGAACAACCTGCTCCTGAATGACTACTGGGTACATAACGAAATGAAGGCAGAAATAAAGATGTTCTTTGAAACCAATGAGAACAAAGATACAACATACCAGAATCTCTGGGACACATTTAAAGCAGTGTGTAGAGGGAAATTTATAGCACTAAATGCCCACAAGAGAAAGCAGGAAAGATCTAAAATTGACACTCTAACATCACAATTAAAAGAACTAGAGAGGCAAGAGCAAACACATTCAAAAGCTAGCAGAAGGCAAGAAATAATGAAGATCAGAGCAGAACTGAAGGAGATAGAGACACAAAAAACCCTCCAAAAAATCAATGAATCCAGGAGTTGGTTTTTTGAAAAGATCAACAAAATTGACAGACCTCTAGCAAGACTAATAAAGAAGAAAAGAGAGAAGAATCAAATAGACGCAATAAAAAATGATAAAGGGGATATCACCACCGACCCCACAGAAATACAAACACCATCAGAGAATACTATAAACACCACTATGCAAATAGACTAGAAAACCTAGAAGAAATGGATAATTTCCTGGACACTTACACTCTCCCAAGACTAAACCAGGAAGAAGTTGAATCCCTGAATAGACCAATAGCAGGCTCTGAAATAGAGGCAATAATTAATAGTCTACCAACCAAAAAAAGTCCAGGACCAGATGGATTCACAGCCAAATTCTACCAGAGGTACAAGGAGGAGCTAGTACCATCCCTTCTGAAACTATTCCAATCAATAGAAAAAGAGGGAATCCTCCCTAACTCATTTTATGAGGCCAACATCATCCTGATACCAAAGCCTGGCAGAGACAAAACACAAAAAGAGAATTTTAGACCAATATCCCTGATGAACATCAATGCAAAAATCCTCAATAAAATACTGGCAAACCAAATCCAGCAGCACATCAAAAAGCTTATCCACCATGATCAAGTGGGCTTCATCCCTGGGAGGCAAGGCTGGTTCAACATATGCAAATCAATAAACGCAATCCAGCATATAAACAGAACCAAAGACAAAAACCACATGATTATCTCAATAGATGCAGAAAAGGCCTTTGACAAAATTCAACAGCCCTTCATGCTAAACACTCTCAATAAATTTGGTATTGATGGAACATATCTCAAAATAATAAGAGTTATTTATGACAAACCCACAGCCAATATCATACTGAATGGGCAAAAACTGGAAGCATTCCCTTTGAAAACTGGCACAAGACAGGGATGCCCTCTCTCACCACTCCTATTCAACATAGTGTTGGAAGTTCTGGCTAGGATAATCAGGCAAGAGAAAGAAATTAAAGGTATTCAGTTAGGAAAAGAAGAAGTCAAATTGTCCCTGTGTGCAGATGATATGATTGTATATTTAGAAAACCCTATCGTCTCAGCCCAAAATCTCCTTAAGCTGATAAGCAACTTCAGCAAAGCCTCGGGATACAAAATCAATGTGTAAAAATCACAAGCATTCTTAAATGCTTAAATCTCCTTAAGCTGATAAGCAACTTCAGCAAAGTCTCAGGATACAAAATCAATGTGCAAAAATCACAGATATTCTTATACACCAGTAACAGACAAACAGAGAGACAAATCATGAATGAACTTCCATTCACAATTGCTTCAAAGAGAATAAAATACCTAGAAATCCAACTTACAAGGGATGTAAAGGACCTCTTCAAAGAGAACTACAAACCACTGCTCAATGAAATAAAAGAGGACACAAACAATGGAAGAACATACCATGCTCATGGATAGGAAGAATCAATATCGTGAAAATGGCCGTACTGCCCAAGGTAATTTATAGATTCAATGCCATCCCCATCAAGCTACCAATGAGTTTCTTCACAGAATTGGAAAAAACTGCTTTAAAGTTCATATGGAACCAAAAAAGAGCCCGCATTACCAAGACAATCCTAAGTCAAAAGAACAAAGCTGGAGGCATCATGCTACCTGACTTCAAACTATACTACAAGGCTACAGTAACCAAAACAGCATGGTACCGGTACCAAAACAGAGATATAGACCAGTGGAACAGAACAGAGTCCTCTGAAACAATACCACACATCTACAGCCATCTGATCTTTGACAAACTTGACAAAAACAAGAAATAGGGAAAGGATTCCCTATTTAATAAATGGTGCTGGGAAAATTGGCTAGCCAAGTAGAAAGTTGAAACTGGATCCTTTCCTTACTCCTTACGAAAATTAATTCAAGATGGATTAGAGACTTAAATGTTGGACCTATACCATAAAAACCCTAGAAGAAAACCTAGGTAATACCATTCAGGACATAGGTATGGGCAAGGACTTCATGTCTAAAACACCAAAAACAATGTCAGCAAATGCCAAAATTGACAATGGGATCTAATTAAACTAAAGAGCTTCTGCACAGCAAAGGAAATTAGCATCAGAGTGAACAGGCAGCCTACAGAATGGGAGAACATTTTTGCAATCTACTCATCTGACAAAGGGCTCATATCCAGAACCTACAAAGAACCCAAACAAATTTACAAGAAAAAAACAAACAACCCCATCAAAAAGTGGGGAAAGGATATGAACAGACATTTCTCAAAAGAAGGCATGCATGCCAACAGACACATGAAAAAATGCTCATCATCACTGGCCATCAGAGAAATGCAAATCAAAACCGCAATGAGATACCATCTCACACCAGTTAGAATGGCAATCATTAAAAAGTCAGGAAACAACAGGTGCTGGAGAGGATGTGGAGAAATTGGAACACTTTTACACTGTTGGTGGGATTGTAAACTAGTTCAACCATTATGGAAAAAAGTATGGCGATTCCTCAAGGATCTAGAACTAGAAGTACCATATGACCCAGCCATCCCACTACTGGGTATATACCCAAAGGATTATAAATCATGCTGCTATAAAGACATGCAGCACTATTCACAATAGCAAAGACTTGGAATCAACCCAAATGTCCATCAGTGACAGACTGGATTAAGAAAATGTGGCACATATACACCATGGAATACTATGCAGCCATAAAAAAGGATGAGTTTGTGTCCTTTTTAGGGACATGGATGCAGCTGGAAACCGTCATTCTCAGCAAACTATCACAAGAACAGAAAACCAAACAACGCATGTTCTCACTCATAGGTGGGAACTGAACAATGAGATCACTTGGACTCGGGAAGGGGAATATCACACACCAAGGCTTATTATGGGGAAGGGGGAGGGAGGAAGGATTGCATTGGGAGTTATACCTGATGTAAATGGCTGGTTGATGGGTGCTGACGAGTTGATAGGTGCAGCACACCAACATGGCACAAGTATACATATGTAACAAACCTGCACGTTATGTACTTGTACCCTAGAACTTAAAGTATAATAATAAAAATAAAATAAAAAAAAAAAATAAATAAATGCTCCTATAGTATTCTATTATTTTCCACTGTATGGTTTAATTTCTAAAGCTGCCTGCTATTTGTGACGTGTCTCTGTTGTGTACTGGTTAAGTGTGCAGGCTCTCCAACTAGGCTAAATCACCCTGTACTCTGGCTTCATCATTACTTGTGAAACTTGGGCAGATTACTTAACCTCTCAAAGTCTTAGCTTATTCCTCTGTAAAGTGGGAATCATGATTGCATCTACCTTGTAGAATTGTGTGAATTAAATAAAATGTATATAAAGCATTTACTATAGTGCATAGCACATAGGATGCACTCACTAAATATTAGAAGCTGTAATTTTATTATTAGAAATAAACATATGCCTATATTCCTTTATGTACAGCATATTAGATAAGAGTATGGGCTTCAGTGCCAGGTCCACATTTGCTAGGTAGATGACCTGAGAAAAGTTCCTTAAGCAGCCTGACCCTTAGCTTTCTCATCTGTCTAGTGGAGTGGAGTAGGTACTCTGTAAGGTAGCAGGAAATAATTTGAATTAGATAATATACATAAAGCACTTGCTGAAGAACTGAATAAGCATTGCTATGGTTATTCTTATTGTAAAGTTTTCCTCTCTGGATTCATCTAACTGTGACAATTTTCTCTGTAAGCATTGAAGCACATTATCACTTTATTTCAGCAAATAGCCCATGCTGAATTCTATGGTTTAACTTGTTATGTGTGTATTCTTCCCCCCATCTAGTTGTAAGTCCCTGGATGAACGCATTTATGTTAACATTGCCATCCACATAAATTGTCCTACGCATATGTCCATTTAATACATATTTGTATGTAGTTGTGGGGTTCATATACTATATAAATATGAATGCTTTGAGAATCAACAAGTTTTGCTAAATGACTAGTAAAACATTCATTCATTTAACATACATATTGAGAATGCACTGTGTTCCAGGCACTGTTTTAGGCCCTGGGGCTTTCACAGCAAACAAAGATATTTTATTTCAAAGAATAAGGTGTATATTTTACTCTGTGGCAGTTTGGTGTTGAGAACATGCTGGTGAAACATGAAAGTGGAAAGATGGGGATGAAAAAGCTTTGGTGTTGAGATGGTGAGGTAGATCATGTGAGAGGTCAAACTGTTGATTATTTTGTAGAGATAACTGAGATATTGTTCTTTCAAATCTTGAACTGCTGTACCATGTTCCCTTTAGCAACTTCAGGTTTTGCTTCCTTTTCTCATTGCTGCAATTCTGCCTCTGGTCCTACCTGTCTCCTTTGTCCATCACTCATGCCTGAGGCATTTATTGGACCTCTCACTGTGGCTTGGATATTTGCTTAAAGTGTTTCTGTCCTTTGATATTTGTCTGATATTTTAGTGCAGGTGGTTGGGGGAGGGAAGAAGAAATGATTTTCCCATTCTTAAGGTTGGTAATTATTGATTAGAGGCAATCTATAAGAGAAGAAAGAATACTGGGGTAATCAAATCCACTCCATATGAAGTTTTTGTTTATACAATAAGCATTTGTTCAGTTTGTGAAGACTAATCTATAAAGTGCCACATAAAACATGCAGTGCTCCATGTACATCATTTATATGCTTTTTGTGTTGCTTCGCAGGGAATTAGGGGTGGAGAGGAGAGACTACAAGGAAATGAGATCTTCATCTGAAAGCAGATGTGTAAGCTACTGGCCAGCCAGGGATTATAGAAGGCTTTTCTCCTTGTTGCAGTTTTAGAAAATCTAGGATCAGTGAAAAACCTGTGCAGAGACACTCCATTTTACTCACAATATTTTTGGGCAGACACACTCCACAGCTATGGTTTTATTTTCCTCCAATTTTATCATATTCTTTCTCTCATCTAGCAGCATCTGTGTTTCAAGTTATTTTTCATTCATTTCTTTATATCCTGGGACACTGGAATGTAATGTTCAAAGATCAGTTTAATATTTTCTGGGAAAGCTATTAGTGCTGAATGACATACCTATTGGTCACTGTAATATTTTTAATGACAGAAACAAAGATACTGGATCAACTTCTGCTTTTTATTCTGACCTAGACAGCTCCTGCACTTCCTTCTGACTGAACACAAAATGGATGAACCTTAAAAATGACTTACTGGTTTTTTCCTAACCCATCTCTACTGCTTGTGAACTCAAATAAGATCTCTGAAAGGAAAAATCAAATGTTTAAAAAAAAATTTCTTGTGTCAATTTAAGCCTTCTTAATTGAATAGGTAGCATTTCCAAACATAAAACATATCCTTATAAAGCTAAAACTGCCTAATCTATAATCTTGAAATTGTTCCAGAAAACACACAGAAATTCCACAGGAAGTAATTCAGCCAAGCAGTTTAATTTAATAACAAAAATAAGATAAAAATGAGATTGAGTGACTGTATATTAAACATATACTATAGCCATGCCTAGCGTGTTGCCAGTCATCAGATATTTTCAGCATATCTACCAGTCCAATAGACTGGATAAAGAAAATGTGGTACTTATACCCCATGGAATACCACGCAGCCATAAAAAAATGAGATTGTGTCCTTTGCAGGAATATGGATGGACATGGAGTTATCCATAACAAACTAACACAGAAACAGAAAACCAAATATCTCATGTTCTCACTTATAAGTGGGAGCTGAATGATGAGAACACATGTACCCAAAGAAGGGAACAACACATGTGGCGGCCTGTTGGAAGGTGGAGGGTAGGAAGAGAGAGAGGATGAGGGAAAATAACTAATGGATACTAGGCTTAATACCTGGGTGATGAAAAAATCTGTACAACAAACCCCCATAATACAAGGTTACCTATGTAACTAATCTGCTTTTATACCCCTGAACTCAAAAATTAAAAAAGTTAGTCTTATACAAATTACAGAATAAACTTAAGGGCTTAGTGTTGGGGATGTATGGGGTGGATATAATCTTGAGGTGTACTGTGATTTTTCCTCTGTTCTATAGTTGACATTTGGGAGTCAGAACTGGGGATATTCTATTACATCTGCAAAAACTTAGTTGCTTCTCAGATTAAGATTTTGAAGGATCAAATTACCAATAAAATAATTTATTTGGGGCATTGGCTTACTGAAATGGCTGATAATGAAATTATCTCTCTGATATCTCATTTTTAAAAGCATGTTTTATGACTAAGACTTGTCCATTATCATTTTAGGGCAACAGTTTGGAACTTCTTTTTTAAAAAATACTAAAGGACACATGTTTGTAAAACAAAATTTTAAATGGAATCCCAATTATCAACGAGGGACTGATCTGCCTGTGGTATGGTTCCTCCTGCTTCCCATTACATCTAATGGAGCACATACAAAGAGCCCCAGGCCTCTGTAGATAAATGTGAAAGCCACTGTCCCAGGTTTTAAGTTCCCAAAGGCCACAATAGACCAGTGGTTAAGGAGTCCTGCTCTGAAGCCATATGGATTTGGGTTCTAATCCTATCCCTGGGAGTTACTGGTCTTGTGAACTTGGGAGAATCATTTAACTTTACATGTTTCATTTTCCTTAGTTCTAAAATTGGGATGATAAGGTCAATGACATGGTGTTATAAGGAGTAAATGAGATATTTCAGAGATTCTTAATTTTGGAGGGTCATAGAACCCTTTGGTACAATTGGAAAATATCATATATACAGGTATAGAGAAAACCAATTATATTCAATTGTATTGAAATATAGTTATCAAAATATTAAAGATTATGTGACAGTAATATATGTGAATCTTTACATATTAACAAGTTCTAATCATGAGTCAAATAAAAAAACTTCAACATAGTAACGAACATAAACAAATTTTTAGAGATAGTTGTTGTAAGTATAATGTATGATGAAAATAATGTATTATTTCTATAGAGGGAAATAATAGATTTCTGTTGAAAGAAATGATAAATTTCAGTTAAAGTTTAGTAAAAATAATGATGTAATTTTTCCCATTCAAACATATGGATTCCTAGATTCTACTGAAATCTGAGTTAAAAAGTCCTATATTGGAGGGTTTAGCATAGTATGTTTTGAATAGGGGCTTAAGGTATTTGGTGTTACAATTATTACCAAAATCATCATGACCATTTTCATCATTTCAGAAGGTAGTGATATGTAGTTGGAATTATTAGTTAAGTGATAATATTTGAAGATGCTTCAATGATACTAGAAAAAAATTAAGAAAATTGACAATACGGAGTGAAATAGTTTTTCCTAATTTATACATTCATGTGATCTATATATAAGTGTTACCTTTCAAAAGTTTAGTGAAAATAAATGAGTATGAACTAGTGATGGAACTAGTGACAGAACGATTTCCTGTGCCTGTAATTTTAGTTCTTCCCATCAGGTGACAGTAAGGCAATGTGAGTCAGTGTTTTATATACTCTCTTTTAACCACAAAAATCCCACTAAAATATGAGAGTTTGATATTTCATTAAAACTCCATGCAAGGATATTTTCTTTAAGTCAAATAAAAAGAATTAGAACTATTAACAATTAGATGACTCATCATCTCCAAAGTTTTTATCTATTTGACAAGTTTTCTTTTTCTTTTCAATTACAATCCTAGTATGTTTTTGTTCTCATCACTCATCTCCACATTTTGTCACATTGAACAGATACATAATCTGGCTTTAAAAAACACAGAAAGTTATATGCATCTCTCTTCAGAAGCCTGTTACAGAGGCGGCAATAAAATAATTTTATAACTCAATATCTAGTTTGCATTTTGTCTGTATTATATCATATATTAATTGTGCTTTATATAAATAGAAACATACATAGTAATATATGTGAGTCTTTACACATTAACAAGTTGAAGTTATTAACTCTTGACTAGAATTCCATGTGTGAATATACCACAATTTATTCATTTTTCTGTATTGGCATTTGATATTTTCCAGTTTGAGACCACTAAGAATAGTGCTGTAATGAATATAACAATTCTAAGTTTTAGCAGAACACAGTGAATGATTTGTTTGGCATTTATCTAAGAGTAGAATTGTTGTGTCTTATTGTATACATATAAGCTAAGACACAGAATGAAAGCATCAAATCAAACTCAATATATCAGAGATCTTATACCTTAGCAAGCTTTCTTAAGTAATTTCAATTTGAAAACAATCATATATTTCAGAAAAAGCAGAGATAAGATAGGGGCATTGAGGCTGGCTTCCCAGGTCCTGTTTTCTTCTGTGAGACATGTCTTTCTGGTTCAGAATAAAAGATGAGATCTCTATATTAAGTTTGCAGTACCATTTCACACAGCAGGAGCATTTAAATTGTGAAGTCAAAAAATTTTGAAGTCAAAGAATTATGTAACTTGTATATCTTGGGTTCTTTTTTATTGGTTATCCTGAACCAGGACATCCTGCCAGGGTTGTAGGTAATCCTGAACCAGGACATCCTGCAAGGGACATTTTGGAGACAAAGTCACTTATTTCTAGCAAATATTATTAATCTATTTATTTGGAGGTCCAGTTATGAAGATTAGAGTGGATGGACTAAAGAGCCTTTCTGTCACCCAAGAACTTCCCATTGTGAGGATAATGAATGGATTAAAACCCAGCTACTTGAACTCCTTCCCAGCATGGGCGGCTTTAGTGGACGCTGCCAAAAAGTTTTACAAAGTGATTGTACTAATTTACTCTCTGAGTAGAAGTATATAAGTATGTAAGATGTTATCAACACGTATTTTCCATTTTTGTTTTGTTGTTGTTTATTTTCCTCTTTACCATTATGGTAAGCATGTAGTAACTATGAAGTTGAACGCTTTTTCATATCTTTGTCGGTTTTTTGAACGTTGTCTTTTGTAAAGTTTTTGTTCAGAGATTTTAACCCAATTTTTGCTGGCTTTGTGTGTCCTTTCCTGTTGATTCATGGGAGTTTTTATATATTCAGAATATAATTTTTTGCATATATGTATTATGAATACCTTTTTCTACTCCATGTGCTTCTTTTTTACTCTTAGTATTTTTCTGATGAGTAGAAATTCTTTTTTTTTTTTTTTTTATACTTTAAGTTCTAGGGTACATGTGCATGACGTTTATATCATGTATAACTCCCCAATGCAATCCCTCCCTCCTCCCCCCTCCCCATGATAGGCCCCAGTGTGTGATGTTCCCCTTCCGAGTCCAAGTGATCTCATTGTTCAGTTCCCACCTATGAGTGAGAACATGCGGTGTTTGGTTTTCTCTTCTGTGATAGTTTGCTAAGAATGATGGTTTCCAGCTGCATCCATGTCCCTACAAAGGATGCAAACTCATCCTTTTTTATGGCTGCATAGTATTCCATGGTGTATATGTGCCACATTTTCTTAATCCAGTCTGTCACATGTGGAGATTTGGGTTGATTCCAAGTCTTTGCTATTGTGAATAGTGCCGCAATAAACATACGTGTGCATGTGTCTTTGTAGTAGAGTAATTTATAATCCTTGGGTATATACCCAGTAGTGGGATGGCTGGGTCATATGGTACATCTAGTTCTAGATCCTTGAGGAATCGCCATACTGTTTTCCTAATGGTTGAACTAGTTTACAATCCCACCAACAGTGTAAAAGTGTTCCTATTTCTCCACATCCTCTCCAACACCTGTTGTTTCCTGACTTCTTAATGATTGCCATTCTAACTGGTGTGAGATGGTATCTCATTGTAGTTTTGATTTGCATTTCTCTGATGGCGAGAGATGATGAGCATTTTTTCATGTGTCTGTTGGCTGTATGGATGTCTTCTTTTGAGAAATGTCTGTTCATATCCTTCCCCACTTTTTGATGGGGTTGTTGTTTTTTCTTGTATATTGTTTGAGTTCTTTGTAGATTCTGGATATTAGCCTTTGTCAGATGAGTAGGTTGCAAAATTTTTTCCCATTCTGTAGGTTGCCTGTTCACTCTGATGGTAGTTTCTTTAGCTGTGCAAAAGCTCTTTAGTTTAATTAGATCCCATGTGTCAATTTTTGCTTTTGCTGCCGTTGCTTTTGGTGTTTTAGACATGAAGTCCTTGCCCATGCCTATGTCCTGAATGGTACTACCTAGATTTTCTTCTAGGGTTTTTATGGTATTAGGTCTAACATTTAAGTCTCTAATCCATCTTGAATTAATTTTCGTATAAGGGGTAAGGAAAGGATCCAGTTTCAGCTTCTACTTATGGCTAGCCAATTTTCCCAGCACCATTTATTAAATAGGGAATCCTTTCCCCATTTCTTGTTTCTCTCAGGTTTGTCAAAGATCAGATGGCTGTAGATGTGTGGTATTATTTCTGAGGACTCTGTTCTGTTCCATTGGTCTATATCTCTGTTGCGGTACCAGTACCATGCTGTTTTGGTTACTGTAGCCTTGTAGTATAGTTTGAAGTCAGGTAGCGTGACGCCTCCAGCTTTCTCCTTTTGACTTAGGATTGTCTTGGCAATGCGGCTCTTTTTTGGTTCATATGAACTTTAAAGCAGT
Source organism: Trachypithecus francoisi (assembly GCF_009764315.1). Classification (NCBI taxonomy): domain Eukaryota; kingdom Metazoa; phylum Chordata; class Mammalia; order Primates; family Cercopithecidae; genus Trachypithecus; species Trachypithecus francoisi. Next base: position 66,527,493 of record NW_022681455.1, on the reverse strand, counting down.
TTTTTCCAATTCTGTGAAGAAACTCATGGTAGCTTGATGGGGATGGCATTGAATCTATAAATCACCTTGGGCAGTATGGCCATTTTCACGATATTGATCTTCCTATCCATGAGCATGGTATGTTCTTCCATTTGTTTGTGTCCTCTTTGATTTCACTGAGCAGTGGTTTGTAGTTCTCCTTGAAGAGGTCCTTTACATCCCTTGTAAGCTGGATTCCTAGGTATTTTATTCTCTTGAAGCAATTGTGAATGGAAGTTCATTCCTGATTTGGCTCTCTGCTTGTCTGTTACTGGTGTATAAGAATGCTTGTGATTTTTGCACATTAATTTTGTATCCTGAGACTTTGCTGAAGTTGCTTATCAGCTTAAGGAGATTTTGGGCTGAGACGATGGGGTTTTCTAAATATACAATCATGTCATCTGCAAACAGGGACAATTTGACTCTTCTTTTCCTAACTGGATACCCTTGATTTCTTTCTCTTGCCTGATTGCCCTAGCCAGAACTTCCAACACTATGTTGAATAGGAGTGGTGAGAGAGGGCATCCCTGTCTTGTGCCAGTTTTCAAAGGGAATTTTTCCAGTTTTTGCCCATTCAGTATGATATTAGCTGTGGGTTTGTCATAAATAGCTCTTATTATTTTGAGGTACGTTCCATCAATACCAAATTTATTGAGCGTTTTTAGCATAAAGGGCTGTTGAATTTTGTCAAAAGCCTTTTCTGCATCTATGAGATAATTATGTGGTTCTTGTCTTTGGTTCTGTTTATATGCTGGATTACGTTTATTGATTTGCGAATGTTGAACCAGCCTTGCATCCCAGGGATGAAGCCCCTTGATCATGGTGGATAAGCTTTTTGATGTGTGCTGAATCCGGTTTGCCAGTATTTTATTGAGGATTTTTGCATCGATGTTCATCAGGGATATTGGTCTAAAATCTCTTTTTTTGTTGTGTCTCTGCCAGGCTTTGGTATCAGGATGATGTTGGCCTCATAAAAAGAGTTAGGGAGGATTCCCTCTTTTTCTATTGATTGAAATAGTTTCAGAAGGAATGGTACCAGCTCCTCCTTGTACCTCTGGTAGAATTCAGCTGTGAATCCATCTGGTCCTGGACTTTTTTGGTGGGTAGGCTATTAATTGTTGCCTCAATTTCAGAGCCTGCTATTTGGCTATTCAGTGATTCAACTTCTTCCTGGTTAGTCTTGGGAGAGTGTAAGTGTCCAGGAAATTATCCATTTCTTCTAGATTTTCTAGTTGATTTGCGTAGAGGCATTTATAGTATTCTCTGATGGTTGTTTGTATTTCTGTGGGGTCGGTGGTGATATCCCCTTTATCATTTTTATTGCGTCTATTTGATTCTTCTCTCTTTTCTTCTTTATTAGTCTAGCTAGCGGTCTGTCAATTTTGTTTATCTTTTCAAAAAACCAACTCCTGGATTCATTGATTTTTTGGAGGGTTTTTTGTGTCTCTATCTCCTTCAGTTCTGCTCTGATCTTAGTTATTTCTTGCCTTCTGCTAGCTTTTGAATGTGTTTGCTCTTGCCTCTCTAGTTCTTTTAATTGTGATGTTAGAGTGTCAATTTTAGATCTCTCCTGCTTTCTCTTGTGGGCATTTAGTGCTATAAATTCCCTCTACACACTGCTTTAAATGTGTCCCAGAGATTCCGGTATGTTGTATCTTTGTTCTCATTGGTTTCAAAGAACATCTTTATTTCTGCTTCATTTCGTTATGTACCCAGTAGTCATTCAGGAGCAGGTTGTTCAGTTTCCATGTAGTTGAGCGGTTTTGATTGAGTTTCTTAGTCCTGAGTTCTAGTTTGATTGTACTGTGGTCTGAGAGACAGTTTGTTATAATTTCAGTTCTTGTACATTTGCTGAGGAGTGCTTTACTTCCAATTATGTGGTCAATTTTGGAATAAGTGCGATGTGGTGCTGAGAAGAATGTATATTCTGTTGATTTGGGGTGGAGAGTTCTATAGATGTCTATTAGGTCCGCTTGGTGCAGAGATGAGTTCAATTCCTGGATATCCTTGTTAACTTTCTGTCTCGTTGATCTGTCTAATGTTGACAGTGGAGTGTTGAAGTCTCCCATTATTATTGTATGGGAGTCTAAGTCTCTTTGTAGGTCTCTAAGGACTTGCTTGATGAATCTGGGTGCTCCTGTATTGGGTGCATAGATATTTAGGAGAGTTAGCTCTTCCTGTTGAATTGATCCCTTTACCATTATGTAATGGCCTTCTTTGTCTCTTTTGATCTTTGATGGTTTAAAGTCTGTTTTATCAGAGACTAGGATTGCAACCCCTGCTTTTTTTGTTCTCCATTTGCTTGGTAGATCTTCCTCCATCCCTTTATTTTGAGCCTATGTATGTCTCTGCATGTGAGATGGGTCTCCTGAATACAGCAGACTGATGGGTCTTGACTCTTTATCCAGTTTGCCAGTCTGTGTCTTTTAATTGGAGCATTAGTCCATTGACATTTAAGGTTAATATTGTTATGTGTGAACTTGATCCTGTCATTATGATATTAACTGGTTATTTTGCTCGTTAGTTGATGCAGTTTCTTCCTAGCCTCGATGGTCTTTACATTTTGGCATGTTTTTGCAATGGCTGGTACGGTTGTTCCTTTCCATGTTTAGGGCTTCCTTCAGGGTCTCTTGTAAGGCCGGCCTGGTGGTGACAAAATCTCTAAGCATTTGCTTATCTGTAAAGGATTTTATTTCTCCTTCACTGATGAAGCTTAGTTTGGCTGGATATGAAATTCTGGGTTGAAAATTCTTTTCTTTAAGAACGTTGAATATGGCCCCCACTCTCTTCTGGCTTGTAGAGTTTCTGCCGAGAGGTCTGCTGTTATTCTGATGGGCTTCCCTTTGTGGGTAACCCGACCTTTCTCTCTGGCTGCCCTTAAGATTTTTTCCTTCATTTCAACTTTGGTGAATCTGGCAATTATGTATCTTGGAGTTGCTCTTCTGGAGGAGTATCTTTGTGGCATTCTCTGTATTTCCTGAATTTGAATGTTGTCCTGCCCTACTAGGTGGGGAAGTTCTCCTGGATGATATCCTGAAGAGTGTTTTCCAACTTGGTTCCATTTTCCCCCTCACTTTCAGGCACCCCAATCAGACGTAGATTTGGTCTTTTTACATAATCCCATACTTCTTGCAGGCTTTGTTCATTTCTTTTTCTTCTTTTCTCTTTTGGTTTCTCTTCTCGCTTCATTTCATTCATTTGATCCTCAATCGCTGATACTCTTTCCTCCAGTTGATCAAGTCAGTTACCGAAGCTGTGCATTTGTCACGTATTTCTCGTCAGTTTCATCTTGTCATTTGTTATGATTTCTCTGCATTTAGTCACTGTCATTCTCTTTAAGATTTTTATCTTTCTTATGCTGATCTTATTGCCATTAATTAGGAAGAATTCGATTTTTAGTTTGTTTTGCGGGACTGGAGAGCTCCTCTTAGCTGAGATTTGATGGACTGAAGCCTTCTTCTCTCACTCGTCAAAGTCATTCTCTGACCAGCTTTGATCCGTTGCTGGCGATGGGCTGCGCTCCTTTGCAGGGGGAGATGCGCTCTTATTTTTTGAATTTCCAGCTTTTCTGCCCTGCTTCTTCCCCATCTTTGTGGTTTTATCTGTCTCTGGACTTTGATGATGGTGACGTACTGATGGGTTTTTGGTATAGGTGTCCTTCCTGTTTGATAGTTTTCCGTCTGACAGTCAGAAGGACTGTCTGTTGGTCTGTTAGAGATTGCTTGAGGTCCACTCCAGACCCTGTTTGCCTGGGTATCAGCAGCAGAGGTTGCCGAAGATAGAATATTGCTGAACAGCGAGTGTGTACCAGATTCTTTCTTTGGAAGTTTCCTCTCAGGGGTGACGCCACCCTGTGAGGTGTGGGATATCAGACTGCCCCTAGTGGGGGATGTCTCCCAGCTAGGCTACTCAGGGGTCAGGGACCCACCTGAGCAGGCAGTCTGTCTGTTCTCAGATCTCAACCTCTGCGTTAGGAGATCCACGGCTCTCCCCAAAGCTGTCAGACAGAGTCGTTCGGGTCTGCAGCGGCCCCGCTCTTTCCCCTAATGGACTGCAGCTGTGCGCTGTCCGCAGCGGTAGAGTCTACAGAGACAGGCAGGCTTCCTTGAGCTGCTGTGAGCTCCACCCAGTTCGAGCTTCCCAGCGGCTTTGTTTACCTACTTAAGCCTCAGCAATGGCGGGCGCCCCTCCCCCAGCCTCGCTGCTGCCTTGCGGATAGATCGCCGCAGACGGCTGTGTTAGCAGTGAGGGAGGCTCCGTGGGCGTGGGACCCTCCCGGCCAGGTGTGGGATATATTCTCCTGGCGTGCCTGTTTCCTTAAAGCGCAGTATTGGGGTGGGAGTTACCCGATTTTCCAGGTGTTGTGTGTCTCAGTTCCCCTGGCTAGGAAAACGGATTTCCTTCCCCCTTGCGCTTCCAGGTGAGGCGATGCCTCGCCCTGCTTCAGCTCACGCTGGTCAGGCTGCAGCAGCTGACCCGCACCGATTGTCCGGCACTCCCTAGAGAGATGACCCCAGTACCTCAGTTGAAAATGCAGAAATCACCGGTCTTCTGTTCACTCGCGCTGGGAGTTGGAGACTGGAGCTGTTCCTATTCGGCCATCTTGCTCCGCCCCCCGAGTAGAAATTCTTAATAATATTATTATCTAGTGTTCCATGTCTTTTTAACATATAAAGCTACTTACTAAATTTGATATTCCAATTTTCTCTACTCCTCTGCCTAATTAAGAAAATACAGGGCCCAGGCAGTGTGAATGAAGATGATACCTTAGAAGGAAGAAAAGAGGAGAACTGTAAATGATTTTATGATACTTTGTCCATGTCACACAACCATATAATGCACATTGTCACATTTTATATTCTGAATGTCTGGCCATGCTGTCTTCTGACAGTTTTGGGATTAGAAGGCCTGATAATTTTTTGTTTTTCATAGCTCAGCTGCATCTGTTTATTTGCTACTTTTACCTAAAAGATGTGGCTTAAATCCTATTTTCCACATTGGACATGCAGAAACTTTGTGTGTATGTTTGTGTGTGTGTGTGTGTATTCCCTACCCAGCATTATAACAAAGTCATTCCACATCTGCTTTTGTTCCCTAGATGGAAAAGATTTTCTAAAGCGTTTCAAGGAAAGTAGTCTTTATCAATAGGTTCCTTCTTCAGCCCCTTCTTAAAGATTACTTAATGGCAGAGGGAATTGTAAGAAATTTGTCTCTAGTTTCTCACATATTGTGAGAAATTTCTGCTTTTAGTATTGTCGGGTTTTTGAATTTTAGCCCTTCTAATAGGAATGTAGTGGTATATCATCTTTGTTTTAATTTGCAATTCTCTAATGATAAATGATGTTGAACATCTTTTTGTACATTTATTTGCTGTCTGTGTATCTTCATTATTCAAGCATCTATTCAGATCTTTTGCTTACTTTTTAACTGGTTGTTTGTTTTTTAGTGTTGCTATAATTGCATATTAGTTTTAAGGGTACTTTGTATATTTTAGATAACAATCCTTTATCAGATATGTGTTTGCCAAAATTATCACTCAGTCTGGGGCTTGCTTTTTCATTTTCTTGTGTCTTTCACCAAGATGTTTTTAATTTTAATAGCATCCCACATTTTTCTTTTATAGATGATCCTTTTGTGTTGCATCTAAAATTTCTTCGTTCCAACTTCATTTGTTGAGAAGATGATTCTTTGAATTGCCTTTACTCCTTTGTGAAAGATCAGCTGGCTCTACATGTGTGGATCTATTACCAGGCTTTCTATTCTTTTTCAGTGATTTATTAATATGTGCCTATATTTTTCATCAGTACCAGACTGTTCTGATTTTGGTAGCTTAGGAAGTCTTGAAGTCTAGTAGGGTCAGTCTTGCAACTTCGTTCTTCTTCAGGAGTGTGTTAGTTATTTGGGATCTTTTGTCTTTCTGTATAACTTTAGAATCAGTTTGCAACACGCACAAAATTGCTACTTGGGATATTGATTGGGATTTCTTTGAATCTATAGGTCAAATTGACATCTTAAAATATTAAGTTTCTAATAAATGAATATGAAATATCTCAACATTTGTTTAGATATCTTTGATTTTCTTCATCAGAGTTTTGCACTTTTCAACATGAACAGCCTGAGTATTCTGCTGGATATATTTTGATGTATTCACTTTTGGGATGCTATTGTAAATGCTATTGTATTTTCAATTTCAAACTCTAATTGTTCATTTCTAGTACATAGGGAAGCAATAAACTTTTGTATATGAACTCTGTATCCTACAACCTTGCTATAATTGCATATTAATTCCAAGAATTTTCCTGTCAATCCTTTGGGATTTTCTACACAGACAACCATGTAATCTGTGAAAAGGAAATTTTATTTCTTTCTTCCTAATCTGTGTTCATTTTATTTCCTTTTCTCATCTTAGCATACTAACCAGGACTTTCAGTACAATGTTGAATAGGAATGATGAGAGAAGACATCCTTGACTTCTTCTCAACCTTAATAAGACAGTAACCAATTTCTCCCAATAAGCATAATATATTAAAAACTGTATAGTTTTTGTAGATGTTCTTCATTAGGTTGAAGTAATTCTAGTTTGCTGGGAGTCTGTGTTGTGAATGGGTGCTGAATTGTTTTCAAATGCATTTTCCACATCAGTTGGTATGATCATGTGATTTTTCTCCTTTAGGCTGTTGATGTGATTGATTTTTGAAAGTTGAACCAGCTATGCCTATCTAAGATAAATCTCACTTGGTCATTGTATATAATTCCTTTTAGTTGTTCTACTTTTAGTTAGCACTAAGATGTAAAGGCATAATTTAATGTTTTATATATTTATAATTTGCAACAAAATTATTATGTTATTTGCATCTCTTATCCAAAATGTTTTTGTCATTTAGTAAATGCATACTAAGTATTTGCCAATTGCTTTCTGTAACAATCAGCAGCTATTGTCAAAAGGTGACAAAGTAGAGAAAACTCCTTGGAACATTACTTGTCAGACTGAAGCTAATCCTGGGATTAAAAATTTATCATTTTTATTAGAAGGCTCTCTTCTTCAATGAAGCCATTGAAGCAATCTACTTCAATTTATTCTATTATAGATGTCAATATTTATTCATTCAATGAACTATAAAGGAGCAACAAAATCATAAAAATAAGAAGCTATAAAGTTATAAAAATAAAGTAAAATAGCATTTAGGAAGAAAGTACAGCAAAATGGGCAGCCCTCCTATCCTATAGAAAATGATGGAGAAATTAGTTACATTATTTTTGCTGGTCCCAGAAAAAAGAATGTTTGAAATGACTTGGAGGTAGAATATTGTGAATTCTGATATCTGAAATGTGAGAGAAATATTAGCCAGAGAAACAAAACTATTTCTGAGGAAAGTACCACAACAATCCTGGAAATGATCCAGTGGCAAAACATTTTTGAGCTGTGTTGGCGGTCTCATCAGTGATTGAATAGAAGCTGAGAAGACTGGTGTGGTGGTGTGGAAGAAATGCAGTAATAGCAGAAAGTAATATCAAGTCACTGTTTTGATGTTACTGTTGGATCTTGGAATTATGAAACTATAAAACCTGCCATGAGCAAATGAATAAAATATAAAATACTTTGCCCACCCCCACTTAATATGCATAAGAAAAGCACACCTTGCTTTTCTTGCTTAAGAATGCTTAAGAAAAAAAACAAGTCCTTGTTGTGAACAACCACATATGTTCCATTTAAAAGTGAATCAGAATGATCTTATGAATAGATACACCAAGTTCTTGGAATTTACCTATGGTTGTGCATGTAGCATTGAGCCAGTCATTACGAATCTCTTTGTTACACACCCTGAGGTAAGCACAATTTTTTTCTTCGTCAGAGAAAGTTCTTGCAATTTTGTGAGATTTTGAAATGAGAAATCATCTTTGAGAATGATGAAAGAGCAGTGTACGTATGTATAAAGGACCTACTAAGTTCAGCATTTCACTTATATAACTCACAGATGTATCCATTATACTATTCAAATTTTTGATGTATAATTAATAAATAGCTAGTTTATGTGGGGTGACCTATTTTATTTGTTATCTGAAAGCAATCTGGAATTGTTGTTGCTTACAGAAAAGAAGTCTTAATACAGAAAGGTAAAACTTATTTTTATTGTTAGTAATACACGCATGCTATTTTATTAATTTTTTTGTATCCAAAGGCAGCCTCTCTGTTTTCTTGTGTTAATGTGAAGTAAATTATGATTAATTTCCACTAACTTTCTTTCTCACGAAACTCTAGTTATTATTCCATTCCTGTGGCATATCAACCAGATTGGCCTGCTCTGTACCATTTCTTTCTCCTTCTAGGTAGCCTCCCTACATTTCAGAAGCTGGCCAGCTACAAATTAAACATTGTGATTCCCTTACAGCTGAGGTTCTACATGTGTTTCTGTTTCTCCATGCAGATACACTCACAGAAGACCTGGAGGCAGAAGTGAGCAATAACACACGGTGGCACCACAAGGTGAGACAGAGCCTCCTGGCGTCATGTTTGAGAAAAGTAACATGGCTCATGTGCTGGAGCAGAACCTATGAGAAGAGGATCTCTGGGAAAAGAACTGGCAACCACATCCCACAGGTCCTGGTAGATGGAAAACCTTTGGAAGATCGTGAGTAGAAAGGCACCATCTGACTTAAATGTTAAAGGAATTGCTTTGGGTGATGTGTTGAAGAGATTCTAATGTGGTAGGGTGGAAACAGAAAGACTAGTTAGGATGTCATCACAATAATCTAGAGAGAGGTGATAGTTACTCCAGGTAAGTATTAGTAGTGGACATGGTGAGCGTGGTCAGATCCTAGATACATTTTAAAGGCTGAGCCAAGGGGTTTCCTGGATTAAGTGTTGCAGAGGAGGGAGGACTCTTCCACTGGAGGAGCAGCTTGGCCAAGTGTGTAGAGGAGGAAGAGTGCTCACCTGTGTCAGATGCTACCCAGAGGCCAAGGAGCATGAGGACTGAGAAACAAAAATGGGCAATGTGGATGTCACTGGTGACCTAGAGAGTAATAAATTTGGTGAAGTTCAGCGTAAAAGACACAGTGGAGGCCGGGTACAGTGGCTCACGTCTATTATCCCAGCACTTTGGGAGGTCGAGGCGAGTGGATCATGAGATCAGCAGTTCCAGACCAGCCTGGCCAAGATGGTGAAACCCCGTCTCTACTAAAGATACAAAAATTATCTGGGCGTGCTGGCCAGCCCCTGTAATCCCAGCTACTTGGGAGGCTGAGGCAGAGAATTGCTTGAACTTGGGGGGGCCGAGGTTGCAGTGAGCCAAGATCGCACCACTGTGCTCCAGCCTGGGTGACAGAGTTAGACTCCGTCTCAAAAAAAAAAAAACAAGACACAATGGAGTGGGTTTAAGAGAGAATAGGAAGAGAATAATTGGAGACAGTGGGTAAACACAATGCTTTCAAGACATTAAGTACTAGGAAAGTGTGATATTGTACTTTAAAATAAGAAGTACACATATTGATCTTCATCCCTAGTTCCTGAAACAGAGCTCCTAATCCCTTGAAATTTCCTGGGTGATAGCTGTGTTAGGTCATTCTTGCATTGCTGTAAAGAAATATCTATGGCTGGGTAATTTATAAAGAAAAGATATTTGATTGGCTGAAGGTTCTGCAGACTGTACAAGCATGGTGCAAGCATCTGCTTGGCTTCTGGAAAGGCCTCAGGGAGCATGGTGGAAGGCAAGGCAGGAGCTTGAATGTCACATGGTGAGAGAAGGAGCGAGAGAGAGAGAGAGTGGGGGAAATGCCACACACTTTAAACAACCAGATGGCATGGGAGCTCACTCACTATCACAAGGACAACACCAAGCCATGAGGGATCTGCCTCCATGATCCAATCACCTTCTACCAAGCACCACCTTCAATACTGGGGATTATATTTCAACATGAAATTTAGAGGGCACACATATCCAAACCGTATCAGTAGAAGTGTATTACTTTTTTTCTAATAAGATGACCTGTCATGAGCTTCTGGATGTGAGCTGGTCAAAAGAAAGACCAGGCCATGATTAGATGCCTGGAACTGTCAGCGTCTTTGTCATCCTCTGGGTAGAAGAGAAGGGCAGGAGTCTCCTCTTCAGCTTAATTGTGCCTATGTGATGAATCCTCCATAAAAATCCCTAATCTACTGAGTTTAGAGCGCTTCCAGATTGCTGGACATGGGGAGGGGGGCGGTGCCTGGAGAGTGGTGCACTTGGAAAGGGCACAGGAGTGCTGTGTCCCTTTCCTCAGACCTTGTCCTGTGCATCTTTTCCATCTGGCTGTTCCTAATTTATATCCTTTTTAATGAACTGCTGATATATTAAGTAAATGTTTTCCCTAAATTCTGTGAGCCACTCTAGCAAATGACTGAACTCAAGAAAGGAGGATCTAAGAACCTCTGGTTTGTAGACAACTTGGCCAAAAGTTGTGCAGAATCTGTGGACCTACTGCTTGCAACTGGTGTCTGAATTGGAGGACAGTCTTGTGGGACTGAACACTTAACTTGTGGGATCTGATGCCATCTCCAGATAGATAGTGTCAGAATTTAGTCAGCTTACAGGAAACCCAGTTTTTTTCTGCAGGAGAATTGGATTGATGCATGGGGAAAAAATCACACATGTCTGGTGTCAGAAGTGAAGTATTGAGAGCATTGATAGCATAGCAGAATTTTTCTTTTTTCTTCCTATTACACAGAAAGCAAAGCAACAGACTGAGAGAAAGGAAGCAGACAATGAAAGAAAGGAAAATTTGCTTTTTTTTTGTAATGTGGAAGGAATACTTATGTATCTGTATGCTAATAAACTAGTAGAGAAAAATACATGTTGATATAGAAGAGACAGAAGAGAATTGCTATAATAATGTCTTTGAGTAGGAAAGAAGGGATGGAATTCAGTGCTCACATGGATGGCCTGGTTTACATGGTTGCAGGGGTAGTTCATATTTAGCAACAAAAAAGAAGGCAGAGCATGTGTATGTAAATGCAGGTAGAGATCTGGTAGTTCTCTTCTAATTCTTTCAATTTTATCAGTAAAATAGTACTCACAACAACTGAAAGGACTTTGGGATGATAAATGGATCAATTAACGAATAGTATGGCAAGTGGTGATATTATAGCTCTTCAAAGGTTAGTTCAGGCTGAATCAGTTCTCTAGCCAGTGCCTGGACATGACAGGAATGAGAGTAGGCGGACAGTGATAGAGAGAACTGAGTCTAAATTTTGCTGGAAGGATACTGGTTAGAACTAGGCATAGCATCAGGGACCTAATTAATAAAACTGGGGGCTGGGCGTGGTGGCTCGCTACTGTAATCCCAGCACTTTGGGAGGCCGAAGTGGGTGGATCACAATGTCAGGAGTTCAAGGCCAGCCTGACCAACATGGTGAAACCCCGTCTCTATAAAAATACAAAAAAATTAGCCAGGCATGGTGGCATGTGCCTGTAATCCCAGCTACTCAGGAGGCTCAGGCAGGAAAATCACTTGAACCCAAGAGGTGGAGGTTTCAGTGATCCCAGCTACAGAGGAGGCTGAGGCAGGAGAATCGCTAGAATCCAGGAGGCAGAGATTGCAGTGAGCCGAGATCGTGCCATTGCACTGCAGCCTGGGCGACACAGTAAGATTCCATCTTGGGAAAAACCAAACCAAACTGGGGCACGGGGTAGGCACTGATTGCAGTAGTGTACAGAACTTGAAAAGCACTCAGAAAATCAAGGCAAAGTCATAAGGAAGAACTGAATAAAAAAGGACGATTCGGTTAGGTATATATGGGATGCTGAGAACCCACCCGAGGTATATAGGTAGATCTCAGCAGAAACCCTACCTCTGATCCCACTACTAATATTTTACTCAGGTGCTGGGAGGGCTGAACTGACATCAGGAAGCCCTTTGTTGCTTAGAGCTTAAGACTGTTGAGATAAACAGAAAATTATAGAACTCAGCTTATTTTTTCCAGTTGTATCTACATCATGCCAAATGGTGAAATCCTATCAATTATGTTAATATTTTGTCCACACAAGCATGTAAATTAAAGCAAATAGCTGACTATTGGGCTTGTTCCAACATGTTCTCTGACATCTCAAAATAAAACTGTAATTTCTAAGTGTTAGTAAAATGTTGAGATAACGTGTTCCTTTTAAACAATTCAAATGTTTATGTACATTGTAACATGTTATTCTATGAGGCAGATAGCATTATATTAGATGAGAAAGCTGTGTGATAGAGATGCAAAATATCCAAGTTCACAAAGTGGTGAGTGGCAGATTCAAAACCCAACTTTGATTTTAATTCAGTGAACACTTATCAAGTTGCTGGGTGTCAGATACTCTGCTAGGTGTTTTGTTTTGGTCCCATTTCTAGACTGATGCTCTTTCTGAATAAAGACTGTCTTAGTCAGTTCAGACTGTTATAACAAAGTGCTATAAACTGGGTGGCTTATAAATAACCAAAATTTATTTCTCACAGTTTTGGAGGCTGGAAGTCTGAGATTAAGGTGGCAACATAGTAGGTTCTGATGAGTGCCATCTTTTAGGTTACATACTGCAGACTTCTCACTGTGTCCTCACATGGCAGAAAGAGGGCCAGAGAAGTCTCTGGGGTTCCTTTTATAAAGACATTAATCCCATTTATGAGGGCTTCACTCTCATTCCCTAATCGCCTCTCAGAGACCCCATCACTTAATACCATCGCTTTGGGGATTAAGATTTCAACATACGCATTTTGGGGAGACACAAACATTTCGTTCATTGCAAAGATCATCTTGAGAAAGTTTCCATCATCAAAATAACTATTTTTTTCTTTATGCTAAATAATATGAAGTAATTCATCTTGTATTCATTGAAATCACATTATGAAAATAATAACTAGCCGGGCGAGGTGGCGTGCGCCTGTAGTCCCAGCTACTCGGGAGGCTGAGGCAGGAGAATGGCGTAAACCCGGGAGGCGGAGCTTGCAGTGAGCTGAGATCCAGCCACTGTACTCCAGCCTGGGCGACAGAGCAAGACTCCGTCTCAAAAAAAAAAAAAAAAAAAAAAAAAAAAGAAAATAATGACTGCGTAAATCTGCAAATATTTCTACAAGGATGGGCCATAGCTACTTTTGCAGAATTCCAATGTCATGTTCCTTTTTTTTTTAAAATACCATCTGTGCAAGAGTCTTTTATACAATGAAGACTATTTTCAACTTGTTTGTCAATTAAAAATGCCTTGGTGTTGTTCGTATAAGGCAATTAATACTAGTGAATTCATGTTCTGCCATTTCTTAAAGGAATACTCTGCTTTTGCCTGCAGGTTAGTGTGCATAACAGAAAAAAAGAAGCAGTTAGAAAATAGTACCATTTTTGCACCTGTATCCATCTTGTAGGCGGGTGTTTATAGCTACTTTAAATGAGTGTTTCTATAATATGGTGCACTCTGTCATCACTATGCCAGGACAAGTAATCAGGCTCAAGAAAGAGATCTGTGCTTAAAGAAATCTGTCAATAAGTTGATGAAGTTGATTTCTATAAGGCAAATGGGCTTCACCATTTAAGTGCTTGCTTGGGAGACCGTTATGAAGACAAAACTTATAACAATGCCTGCGGCAGTGCTGGCTAAAGCCTCACTTATTTACTGTACTAGTATTTGAAGATCAATATTCCTTTAATTTATATAGTTTGGAACCAAGATAGGACTTTATGTCTCTGAATTACACTGCTATCTGGACAAGGTTGTTTTTAAGAGTGTACATGTCTATTTGGAAATTGCATCATGATGTGTGAAAGTTGGCATAAGTGATAATAAAACATATATATAATTGTATATATAATGTATATATACATATAAAATGTATAAAACATATATGATGTATATAAAAGTATACATTATATAATATATTATATAATGTATACTTATATATTATATATCATATATCATATGTCATATATATTATACTATATATTATACAATATATTATATATACAATATATAGTATATATAATATTATATATATATAAGGCCTTTCATTAGGACGCACGAAGTCAGAAATTGGTATAGTTGTTAGTTTGCAGTGTATTGATCAAGTTCTCTGATTTTCCTTTGCCTAACCTTGTTGCTTTTCTGAAACCTGATGTGATGCAGGTACTGCATAGTTACTTTAATAAAGAGCTAACACATTACAGTAAAATCCTAAAGGAATTGTTAGAAACTCTTATTTAAAAGGTGATTTTCAGTTAGAAATCTTAAACACACCAGAATTGAATGGCCAGCCAGTTCCACTGCTAAAGATAATATGTTTAATGTTTTTTTTAAAAATGTAGGTTTCCTGTAGCTTCCCTTAGTACTTCTACTTCATTTATTTAAATATGTATGATTTTTAAAATTTATTCATTTTTTGAATAAATAACATTTCAAAAATCATCAGAATATAAAGAAGTTTACATTGGGAAGTTTGCTCCTACTTGTTTCTTTTCATCTCCTATGAGTAACCATTTTTTTCTGTATGTGTGTGTGTGTGTGTGTGTGTGTGTGTATGTATCCTTTCCGTGTTCTTTATGGAAATGCAATGAAATCCTAATATGGATGTCTACTTTCTCATCTGCTTATTTACGCTGACCTGAATCTTGAACTTTTCACTGAATCTGATCTTGGAGATCTTCCCATGTCAGTATTTGGAGACCTTCCTTTTAAAGAGTTGCATAGTATTCCATTGTGTGAGTGTAGCATAATTTTCCTCATTCATGAACATTTGAGTTGTTTCCAATTTGTAAGGTAAATTCTGTATTCCTTTCAGATTTGCTACTGCCAGTCAGTCTGTAGTGGAATGAGCATGCAGATGACTACCAGACACCCAGAGTATCACACTTAAAAATTATACATTGTTGGCTGGGCGCGGTGGCTCATGTCTGTAATCCCAGCACTTTGGGAGGCCAAGGCGAGTGGATCACAAGGTCAGGAGATTGAGACCTTCCTGGCTAACACGGTGAAACCCCATCTCTACTAAAAATACAAAAAATTAGCCGGACGTAGTGGCGGGCGCCTGTAGTCCCAGCTACTGGAGAGGAGAATGGAGTGAACCTGGGAAGTGGAACTTGCAGTGAGCCGAGATCACGCCACTGCACTCCAGCCTGGGCTACAGAGCCAGACTCCATCTCAATAAATAAATAAATAAATAAATAAATAAAAATACAAAAATAAAAAAATTATATATTGTCTGTGAAAAAATCATTTCATCTCAAGATGATTTAAGTACTGTATGTTTAATGACCATCCCCCTCAACCAATTGTCATTGAAATAATGAAAGAAATATTTAAAAGTCATTGAAGAAAGTATGATAGGAGCTGCAAAACAGGAAAGCTTGCTGAAAATAAGACACATGTCTTCAAGATACTGTGAAGAGAGGGCCAGAGTGAGGAAACCAGCCCACAATAAAATACATGTCTAGGGAAGAACCTGCCTGGGCATAAGTAAATGTCATCTCTCGTAGTAATCTCAACATCTCACCTCTCTGAGAATGGCCATGCCTGGAAGTAAGAGGGAGTCATGGGTGCTCAGCAAGGGAGTAGGAGTCATACTTCACTCTGTCAGGATTTCAGAAAGTAACAGCAAACCCCAGACTGATTGGGTCATTGTTTCTAAAATTTTCCTCTAGCTTCTCAGGGCTCTTGGAAAAATGTGAAGATTTTTAGCATGACTGACAAGAGCCTGTCTGCCTCTCTTGTCATCTCTTGATTCATTTTCCCCTTTGGTTACAATATTTCATTTGTGTGATCAAATACACATGATCCTTTCACACCAAATACTCTTTTAGATCTTTCAGGTCTCAACTTGAGTGTCACATTCCTAGAAAAACCTTTTTTCTTCCCCTAGACAGAGTAAAATACAATTTAAAATGCTTTTAATGTGTAATGTAATTTTTTATTATTGTGATAATCACAATCATAATTAGGTAGTTATTAGTTTAATATCTATTTTTCTCACTAGACTGTAGGCTTCATGAAGCCATGAAAATGGACTTATTTTATTTTACTACTATATTCTCAAGATCCTGTTACATAGTGTATATCTATATACTTTCACATGGTTAAAGTTAAATATTGATAGAAAGCATAATTATTCATAAAACAACTAGTAAGAGCAATCACACTACTTGGTTACACTTGGAGTGGACCCTCATTGAAAAGGAGGGCTGCAGACCCAGAAAGCTTAGAGATACTAAACAAATACTAAAAAAATTAAAAGATTTTCTTCATAGCTAGTCTTTGCTATTTAGTTGAAGTTCCTTTTATACTACTCAGGCAAAAACTCTAGAAACACCAAGATTTCCTTTTCCCCATTTTGTCTAAATAAAGACATGAACATAGCTCCAACAGTTGAAAAGTTTACTTCTTTTCTCTCTCTGTTCTTTTTTCTTTTTTCTTTTTTTTTTTTTTGGAGACTGAGTCTTGCTCTGTTGTCCAGGCTGGCATGCAAAGGTGCAATCATAGCTCACTACAGCCTTTAATTCATTGGCTCAAGTCATCCTCCCATCTCAGCCTCCTTAGCAGATGGGACCATATGTGCACACCATCACACCCAGCTAATTACAAAAAACGTTTTGTGGAGAGGGGTCTTTCTATTTTGCCCACAATGGCTTTGAACTTCTGGCTTCAAGGGATCCTCCTGCCTTGGCCTCTCAAAACGCTGGAATTACAGCATTGAAAAATTATATGAACCACCATGTCTGGCTGAAAAGTTAATTTCTCTAATGGTTTATAACTATAGTAAAATCACTGTATATGTGACATTATTCATTGATTCAAAGGAAGAAGGCAAGTCAGACATGGCTCCTGTGGATCTGATATCTTCAGGAAAAATGACAAAGTTTTTCTTAAAAAAAAAACTCAACAAGATTCAACGGGACCTGGCATTTATATAATCAGAGGAATTAGAAATTAGGAAAAATTTATTTCAGGTGGCCCATGATTACTGAATGTGAAAAAAACAATAGAGTCATTCAACATCAGATTAGATATCACAGAAAACTGGATCAGTGAATTGGAAGAGCAGTTCAAGAAATGATCAGAGAACGCAAAGAAAGAAAAACAGGACTTATTACAAGGAATGGGGCTTATACAACATGGGGAATAGAGCCAGAAAATCAAATCTAGGCAGAATAAAAAATACATAAAACTGTTTCCCAAATGTATAAGTGTAATAACCGCCCACAAACTTGTTTAAAATTCTGCGTCCTTGGTCTCTCCCCAGAGACACAACTTCAGCATGTCTGGGATTGAATTTAGGCCTATTTATTTTTCAAAATATAAACATTAAATGTTTTTAATGATATAGAAACTTTGGGAAACACTTCCACAAATGGAAATAAAAGCTGAGAACCTGAAAAGAAAATTCAAAAGTTAAAAAAATCACAAAAGATTATTTCCAGGAGTTTAAAAAAGACTTGGTCTTCATAATTAAACGACCCATAAAGTACCAAAAACTGAAATAAAAAGAGATATATTTTAGTAAATCAAATTTCAGAACAAAAGGGGGAAATTATTCTAGCATCCAGTCAGAGGTTCTCATAAAAGACTATGAGTCGTTGTCATACTTTTATAAAACCAAATGCTAGAAGATAAAGAAGAAATGTCAACAGAGTTACGGCAGAAGAAATTATGTTTCCTGACGAACCATTGTTCATTGCAGGAGCAACCTATAGGCATTTGCACACAAGCAAAAGCTCAAAAAGAGTTTTATCTGCTTACCTCTCCTGAAAATGTTACATAAAGATGAAGGTTAATTAAATATTAGAAATGGGTTTGAGGTAGGAATGATCTCATTACCCAGGTAGTGAGCATAGTACCCAATAGGTAGTTTTTCAGCTCTTGCTCTCACCTTCTCTCCCCCATCTAGTGGTCCCCAGTATCTATTGTTGCCATCTTTATGTCCATGTATACCCCATGTTTAGCTCCCACTTATAAGTGAGAGCATGAGGTATTTGGTTTTCTGCTCTTGCATTAATTTGCTTAGGATAATGGCCTCCAGTTGTATCTATGTTTCAGCAAATGACATGATTCTGTTCTCTTTTATGGATGTGAATATTTCATGGTGTACATGTACCGCATTTGCTGGTATGTATCCAATTCACTCTTGATTGGCACTTACTGATTCCATGTCTTTGCTATTGTGTGTAGTTCTGCAATGAGTGCAGGTGTCTTTTGGTAGAAGGAATTATTTTCCTCTGGGTATATACATTTACCCCTTGAATCTAAAATAAAAGTAGAAATTACACACACTTACACACACACACAATAAAAGAATAATATACCTTTGGAGAAACACTTTTCTAAATCAGTAACTGGAGTTTAACCAAAGACGAAAGAATTGCCTCTGCCAGTCATTACACTGGACAATATGACATCTAAAGAATTAAGAGTGGCCAATTAAGCTAAATTGAGTTGCTACTGGATTACCATGTCAAAGAAAACCAAATGGGAGCTAAGCCTGTGGAACAGTATTTCCCAAATGTACAGCAGGAGACACTAACTGACGTGCAGAACACGGGCAAGGACTCTGTCCATCAGGGATCTGCAGAGAAGGAAGAGAAGAGAAGTTTCCTTGTCATTGTGCCAGACAGAGGAAAGCATTTTTAGAAATAAAGCAGTCCATATGACTGATGTCCCAAACTATAGAGTCGCTGGCTAATCTTATCATCTGTTAGTGTCCCTAAGCAGAGTATTAAAACTTCTATAAATCTAGACTATAAAGGTATCTACTGGTTGATGTGGGAATGAGAGGTAGAAAGAGGGGAAATCCGATGCCCCTTAAAAAGGGAGGTGATGGAATTAAACCACCCCCAATCATTGGAAGATTTGGAACCTCACTGAAAATTGGTATTGTTGGATTGCCAAATGTTGGGAAATCTACTTTCTTCAATGTATTAACCAATAGTCAGGCTTCAGTAGAAAACTTCCCATTCTGCAGTATTGATCCTAATGAGAGCAGAGTACCTGTGCCAGATGAAAGGTTTGACTTTCTTTGCCAATACCACAAACCAGCAAGCAAAATTCCTGCCTTTCTAAATGTAGTGGATATTGCTGACCTTGTGAAAGGAGCTCACAATGGGCAGGGCCTGGGGAATGCTTTTTTATCTCATATTAGTGCCTGGGATGGCATCTTTCATCTAACACGTGCTTTTGAAGATGATGATATCACGTATGTTGAAGGAAGTGTAGATCCTATTTGAGATATAGAAATAATACATGAAGAGCTTCAGCTTAAAGATGAGGAAATGATTGGGCCCATTATAGATAAACTAGAAAAGGTGGCTGTGTGAGGAGGAGATAAAAAACTAAAACCTGAATATGATATAACGTGCAAAGTAAAATCTTGGGTTATAGATCAAAAGAAACCTGTTCGCTTCTATCATGATTGGAATGACAAAGAGATTGAAGTGTTCAATAAACACTTATTTTTGACTTCAAAACCAATGGTCTATTTGGTTAATCTTTCTGAAAAAGACTACATTCGACAGAAAAATAAATGGTTGATAAAAATTAAAGAGTGAGTGGACAAGTATGACCCAGGTGCCTTGGTCATTCCTTTTAGTGGGGCCTTGGAACTCAAATTGCAAGAAGTGAATGCTGAGGAGAGACAGAAGTATCTGGAAGCGAACATGACACAAAGTGCTTTGCCAAAGATTATTAAGGCTGGGTTTGCAGCACTCCAACTAGAATACTTTTTCACTGCAGGCCCAGATGAAGCGTGTGCATGGACTATCAGGAAAGGGACTAAGACTCCTCAGGCTGCAGGAAAGATTCACACAGATTTTGAAAAGGGATTCATTATGGCTGAAGTAATGAAATACGAAGATTTTAAAGGGGAAGGTTCTGAAAATGCAGTCAAGGCTGCTGGAAAGTACAGACAACAGGCAGAAATTATATTGTTGAAGATGGAGATATTATTTCTTCAAATTTAACACACCTCAACAACCGAAGAAGAAATAAAATTTAGTTATTGCTCAGATAAACATACAACCTCCAAAAATCATCTGAGTTTTTTAAAATTAAAATTTCTGAAAACCGATGGGACAAAGTTGGGGAGATAGGAATCTTCAACAAATAAATTATTTTTATTTGTTTTAAAATTAAAATAATGTGTCCCCCCCCACCCCCAATGAAATGCAAGTTCACTAAATGTGAACAGCTTTGCTTTTCACGTGATTAAGACCCTACTCCAAATTGTAGAAGCTTTTCACGAACCATATTACTCTCATGATACTTCATTAATCTCCATCATGTATGCCAAGCCTGACACATTTGACAGTGAGGCCAATGTGGCTTGCTCCTTTTTGAATCTACAGATAATGCATGTTTTACAGTACTCCAGATGTCTACACTCAATAAAACATTTGACAAAACCGAAAAAAAAAGAAAGAGGGGAAATCTAAAAGTATCAATACACAAAGACTAAAACGAATACGCAAAAAATAAAATAGCTCTTGGAGTTTTCTATTTTCCAAATTAAAAATAAAGAATTCAGGTAAAAAAATTTAAAATTAGAAATGAGAAAAATGTGAACAAATGTTAATGTATCTTCATTTAAGTATTAAAAATATAACATATTAAATTAGAAGATATGTAATATCCAAAAAGAAAATAAAGAAAATTACATTCTAGATTTTAAAAAAGATATTATTTTACAAAAACTTGGAGATGGGATAAAGAAGGAGTTAAAAGTATATTAATCTTTCTCTTTACATGTGGATGTCAATAAATGTTTATTTTTTACCTTGATAGAGAAATATATGTTAAAATATAATTGAAATTTAAAGGTGACCACCAGTTAACAGAATACATGCCACCTGGAATAAAGATCTTCATTTGCCTTTTTACTGCTAGGTATGGTCATGGGTAGGAAATCCCAGAAAGAAGAGAGAAGTAAGGAAGAGCTCCAAATTCTGTGTACAAACTCTTTTCAAAGCCTTGTCTGACTTAGAACTGCACATGTTTGGAGCAAGTCTCCAAGGAACCCAGGCGAGCAACAGCTGCTTGAAAGCAAAAAAAAAAAAAAAAAAAAAAAAAAAAGCTGCACAAAGATCTTGGTAGCTACCTGCATATTGGAAAGAAGGAGTTGAGGACTTTGATTCCCACCAACTTAATGATATTTGGAAAACACCTCAGACTGTTCACTGAACCCAGAGGGCCATGGATTAGAAATAAGAATCACATCTTAGGTATAAGGGCAAAATGGAAATGGGTTTGTTTTAACAGCCTGACACTACATCTTCTTATCAGTAATGTGATCCTCCACTAATTTGTCTGCTAGAACAAAACTTCATACTTGTCAGAAAGATAGGAAAATTTTGTACTGGAAGCTCAATGGGCAAATAGATCAATAGGATGAAATAGTGCAGAAACAAACCCAAATAAACATATTGTATTAATACCTGGTGCAGTTGTATTTACCAGAAAAGCAAAACCAAACAAAACCCAAAATAGCTAACCTCAAAATAACAGTGGCTTTAACAACTCTGCAGTGTGTTATCTAATACAATAAAAGATTTCTAGACATCTGAAGAAACAGAAGTGTTACTCATAGCCAAGAGAAAAATATGATTGATAGAAACAGAATGACAGATCAATCAGATGATGAAATTAGCTGACAAGGACTTTAAAATAGTTATGATCAATTTGTTAACAAACCTACTAAAAAAGATGAAAGTAATGGGAAGAAATTGGGGAACTTCAGGGGAGATATAGAAAGTCCACAAAGGAACCAAATAGAAATTCTCGAGCTAAAAATATACAATATCTAAAATCAAAACTTAATTGTATGTTATTAATAAATAATATAGAAATAACTGTTTAATTATTTGAAAAGAAAAATAACAATAGACTTCTACCTGACATCTTGTACCAGGACATAAGATTTAAATGTTAAAACATAATTTTGATGTATAAACATATAATATTATAAAATATTTAAAGTAAAACCATAAAAAAACACACAAAAATGTAGGTAATATTTATATTTTCTTGAGGTGGAGGAGACCATTCTCAACATGGCCCAAATGTAGAAACTATTTTTTAAAAAAAGAGTGGGCCAGGCGTGGTGGCTGATGCCTGTAATCCCAGCACCTTGGGAGGCCAAGGTGGGCGGATCACGAGGTCAGGAGATCGAGACCATCCTGGCTAACACGGTGAAACCCCATCTCTACTGAAAATACAAAAAATTAGCCAGTCATGGTGGCGCGTGCCTGTAGTCCCAGCTACTGGAGAGGCTGAGGCAGGAGAATGGCGTCAACCCGGGAGGCGGAGCTTGCAGTGAGCCGAGATCGTGCCACTGCGCTCCAACCTGGGCAACAGAGCCAGCGAGACTCCGTTTCAAAAAAAAAAAAGTGAAAGTTTTCACAAAATAAATAATTTTATTATAAAAGCAATACTTTTAAAAATTAAAATACAAATTATGAACCAGGAAAAGTATTTGCAGCACATATATGTTACTGGTTTTAATATAAAGATATCAATTTAGAAAATTGTAGAAATTCTGACATAAAAATGGGCAAAGGACAGGACTTAAATACTTGCAAATTAAGAAATACAAATGGTTGAGAAACATGGTAAATATTCAGTTTCAACAGCAGTAAAGGATGCAACTGAAAACAAATGATATGCCATTACATGACTATCGGATTAGGAAGTTTATAAAGTTGAAATAATAAGTTGACAGTGATGCGGGAACCTGGGCTAACATATAATATAGTTCAATTTTTCTAAAAGGCATTTTTAGGGAAGATTTACATAAAAATCATTTAATATGGCATTCTCTTTGACTTAGTATTTCAGTTTTAGGGATGTATACAAAATAAACAAATGTGTGAAGATAGATACTTGATAATGTATGCATATGTGTACTTATAATACGAAAAGAAGGAAACGATCTAAATGCCTTTCTTAGTCTATTTAGACTGCTGTAACAAAAGACAGTGTTATCAACTGGGTAGCTTATAGACAAGAGAAACTGTTTTCTCACAGTCTGAAGACTGGGAAATCGAAGGTCAAGGCAGGGGCAGATTCACTGCCTAGTGAGATCAGGCTTTCTGGTAGATAGTGCCTCTTGCTGTATCCATGGTGGAAGAAGAAGGACTGCTTTCTGAGGCCTCTTTTATAAGGGTACCAATCACAATTATGAGGAATCGACCCTCATAACCTAATCACCTTCCAAAAGGCTCTACTTTTTAATACCATCACTTTGGAAGTTACAATTTTAACATATGAATTTGTGGGGGTCACCTTCTCACCATAACAATATTCAAAATACAGGTTGATTGATTTACAAGTTGTGATTTACTTATATAACAAGTAAAGCCATTAACAATGACAATATAGGCCGGGCGCGGTGGCTCAAGCCTGTAATCCCAGCACTTTGGGAGGCCGAGACGGGCGGATCACGAGGTCAGGAGATCGAGACTATCCTGGCTAACACGGTGAAACCCCGTCTCTACTAAAAATACAAAAACTAGCTGGGCGAAGTGGCGGGCGCCTGTAGTCCCAGCTGCTCGGGAGGCTGAGGCAGGAGAATGGCGTAAACCCGGGAGGCGGAGCTTGCAGTGAGCTGAGATCTGGCCACTGCACTCCAGTCCGGGCGACAGAGCGAGACTCCGCCTCAAAAAAAAAAAAAAAAAAAAAAGACATATAGATAAATGTTTTTTGCCATGATATCTGTGATATAAGTGAATAAAAACATTTTAAAATAATATGCCTAGTATAATCAGTTTTGTTAAAAAATAACATTATACATATTCATACATATATATGTTTGTATAGAAACAAGTCTCAGATAATATGCATCAAAATGTTAAACACAGTTACGTATGGGTGGTGGAATTACAAGTCATACATTTTATTGTTTATCTGGGTTTCTTAATCAAAATAATAAAAGTTAAAGATAGTTTCGATAGACTTTTCTGGCTATATTTTCTGTTTTGAGCTTGTTGAATAAATAATCTTTAGAAAAAATGAAGGGTTACTGCCACATAATGATTAGCACTACAGTTAAGCTTCACCTTGGGTTAAATAGTGTTCTGTGGCTGGTCTGTCCATGAGGTATAACACTGAATATAGAAGAAAATGCATTTGGAGTTCCAAATAACAATTTTTTGGAATAAAATGTATTGTAAAACGGGGACTTCTTGTTCTGTTCTAGTCACTCTGTCCGTTTGGCAATCACTTGCTCTTTTGGGTCATTGTAAGTCTCTGAATAAACAAGAGACAAACTGTGTTCATACTTTGAGTGGCAAGTTTAATTTAGACAATCTGCAAATTTGAGAAAAAGATTCTATCAATTCCCTCTGAGCTTTTTTCACCCCTTCAAATTGGCCAAAGCTGTGCCAGTCTTTCCACAGCCGTGATTGGGCTCAAAAGTGTGTACATAGAGCTCTCTTGGCACAATTCAGCACCAGCATCCAATGGAACTCAGTCAATTTTAAGCCCTCCAGAGCTCCTTTTAGAATCACATCTCTGGTTTCCTGGGTGATGTAGACATCTGCATTCATGTGAGAACAATATACAACTTTGTTACCAGAAGTGTAAACTACTTGAGTTCTGCACAGGAAGGAAGAAAATCAGAACATGCATAGTACTTAGATGAAGATTCTGGTGGAAAATGTGGGAAATTAAGCTGAGAATTTGTTATTTTGTGCTGAAATATTAAAATTAAATATCCACAGGGACAGTGAAATCAAAGCATAATGCCTAAGTAAACCTCTTTCCTCTCTGCATAGTTCGGAAATAAACCTCTAGTGGATAATCCCAGGTAACTTTTAGCTATTGATTTTCTAAAGTTAAACAAAATGTTATTACAGGTAGTTCTTGCTTTGCACAATAGTACGGGAGCATTAAATGGCCATGCATGCTGAAACCACACAAAGGAATCTTAACAATAAATGGGAAATTGTATAATGTTCTGTGACCATTAGAAATTGTTGTCAAGGCATTAGAAACACTCTTACTGTTGGTCTTGAGTTTATAGGGAAATTCTTTAAAAATAATAACATTAATATTTACTTAGTACACAATCTATAATATTGGGAACATTAATAATTAACATGTTTGATTTCTTTGTAAAAAGCTCATCAAGGGTAGTTTGAACTGTGCTGCTTGATTTATTCTCATTATATAACTTATAAAGTGAAAAACTTTCTATGCCTGAGCCAATTGTCATATTTCTTTCCTTAGATTTATTTGGATCAGCTTTCAACTCTTTATCCTTTGCTCTTTTAATGTTGGAAATGTCACCAAGATTTCCTTTAATAAGAAGTACTTGACAGCATGACTTCCTCTGAGACATCATCCTTTTCATCACTTTTCTCATGTATGTCCATAGCTTCACCTTCACTATGTTCTCTTTTTAAATTTTTTAAACCGACAGATAATTACATGTTTTTATGATATACAAGATGTTCTGAAGTACACATGCATTGTGGAATGATTAAATCTAGCTAATTAATAAGTGCATTACCTCACATAGATATTATTTTGTGATGAGAACACTTAACATTTAAACTCTGTTTACATTTTTCTTTTTCTTTAACTTTTATTTTAGGTTTTGGGATACATATACAGGTTGTTATATAGGTAAATTGCGTGTTGTGGGGGTTTTGTGTACAGATTATTTCATCACTCAGGTTACAAGCATAGTACCTGATAGGTAGTTTTTTGATCCTCGCCCTCCTCCCACACACAAGTAGGCCCCAGTATGTTATTTGTGTCCATATGTACTCTATATTTAGCTTCCACTTACAAGTGAGAATATGTGGTATTTGGTTTTCTGTCCCTGTGTTAGTTTACTTAGGATAATGGCCTCTAGTTCCATTCATGTTGCAGCAAATGACATGATCTCATTCTTTTTTATGGCTGCATAGTATTCCATTGTGTATATGTACCACATTTTCTTTATCCAGTCTACTGTTTATGGTCATTTAGGTTGATTCCATGTCTTTATTATTGTAAATAGTGCTGTGATAAACATACACATGCATGTGTCTTTATGGTAGAACGTTTTATAATCGTTTGTGTATATACCCAATAATGAGATTGCTGGGTCAAATGTTATTTCTGTTTTTTTGTTTTTCTTTTTGAGACAGAGTCTCACTCTGTTGCCCAGGCTGGAGTGCAGTGACTTGATCTCGGCTCACTGCAAGCTCCGCCTCCCAGGTTCACGCCATTCTCCTGCCTCAACCTCCCAAGTAGCTAGGACTACAGGTGCCCGCCACCACACCAGGCTAATTTATTGTATTTTTAGTAGAACCAGGTTTCACCATGTTGGCTAGGATGGTCTTGATCTCCTGACCTCGTGATCCACCCACCTTGGCCTCCCAAAGTGCTGGGATTACAGGTGTGAGCCACTGTGCCCGGACGGTATTTCTGTTTTTACATTCTTTCAGAAATTGCCAAACTGCTTTCCACAATGGCTGCACTAATTTACATTTCCAAAATGTATAAGTGTTCCATTTTCTCTGCAACTTTGCCAATATCTCTTATTTTTTGACTTTTTAATAATCGCCAGTCTGACTGATGTGAGATGGTGTATCATTGTGGTTTTCATTTGTATTTCTCTAATTATTAATGATGTTGGAACAAGACAGCTATGCCCTCTTTCAACACTCATATTCAACATAGTACTAAAAGTCCTGGCCAGAGCATTCTCGCAAGAGAAGGAAATAAAAACCATCCAAATTAGAAGGAAGGAAATCAAACTATCCCTGTTTACAGAGGATGTGCTTCTATACTTAGAAAACCCCATAGTCTCAGTCCAAAAGTTCCTTTATCTGATAAACATCTTCAGCAAAGTTTCAGTATACAAAGTCAATGTAGAAAAATCAGTAGCATTCCTATACACCAACAACATCCAAGCTGAGAGCCAAATCCAAAACACAATCTCATTCATAATAGCTACAAAATGAATAAAATAGCTAGGAATAGAGCCAACCAGGGAAGTGAAAGATATCTACAATGAGAATTACAAAACATTGCTCAAATAAGTGAGATGACACAAACAAGTGGAAAAACATTACATGCTCATGGAAAGGAAAAAAATCAATATTGTTAAAATGGCCATGCTGCCCAAAGCAATTTATAGACTCAATGCTATTCCTATCAAACTAACAATTACATTCTTTACAGAATTAGGAAAAACTATTTTAAAATTCACATGGAACCAAAAAAGAGCCCAAATAGCCAAGACCATCTATCCCAAGCAAAAAGAATGAAGCTGGAGGCAGCACATTATCTGACTTCAAACTATACTACAAGGCTACAGTATCCAAAACGTTATGGTACTGGTACAAAAACAGTCACATAGAGCAATGGAAAAAAATGGAGAGCATGTAGCATATTTCAGGATCGCCTTTAAAAAAAAAAAAAAGAAAGGCTAGAGACTATTCTATTGCAAGTATATACCAAATTTCTTTATCCACCATCACATCCATGGACATTTGTGTTGCTTCCATGTCTTGGCTATTGTGAATGATGGGGCAACAAATATAAGTGTGTTCAAGATCTTGTTTTTCAGTTCTTTTGGATATATACCTACTAGTGGTATTTCTGGAACATATGGTAGCTGGAGTATTTTTTTTAATATATTGTTGATATTACCACTTGTCCGATATGGTTTGCAAATATTTTCTCAATTCTGTAGGTTGACTTTTCAGTCTGTTGATTGTTTTCTTCACTATGCAGAGACATTTAAGTTTGATATAGCCCAAGTTGTCTATTTATGCTTTTGTTGCCTGTGCTTTTGATATCATATCTAAGAAATTTTTGATATCAGTTTATTAAATAAAATTATTTGGAATTATTTGTCACATAATTCATAAAAAAAAAAGAATGGAGAGCCCAGAAATAAGGCCACACATCTACGACCATCTGATTTTGACAAAGCTGACAAAAACAAGCAGTAGGGAAAAGACTCCTTATTCAATAAATGGTGTTGGGATAACCAGCTAGCCATATGCAGAAGATTGAAGCTGGACTTCTTCTTTACACCATACACAAAAATCATTTCAAGATGGATTAAAGACTTAAATGTAAAACCCCAAACTATAAAAACCTGAAAGATAACCTAGGAAATATCAGTCTGAGCATAAGACTGGGCAAAGATTTCATGATGAAAATTTCAAAAGCAATTGCAACAAAAACAAAACTTGATATATAGGACCTAATTAAACCAAAGAGCTTCTGCACAGTGAAAGAAACCATTAGCAGAGTAAAAAGACAGTCTAAGAGTGGGAGGAAATTTCTGAGAGCTGTGCATCTGACAAAATTCTAATATCCATGATAAGGAGTTTAACAAATTTAAAAGCAAAAAAACAAATAACCCCATTAAAAAGTGGACAAATGATATGAACAGCCACTTTTCAAATGAAGACATACACATGACCAAAAAGCATGTGAAAAAATGCTCTCTTTACATTTTTCAGGAATAAAATATATTGCCAATAACTATAGTTAACTCTTCTAGACATTAGATTTCTTAAAACTTATTTCTCCTAACTATAAGTATTCTATCCTTTGACCAACCTCTCCCTAATCTCATGTCCCCCAACCACCCTAGCCTCTGATAAACACCATTCTACTTTCTAGTTCTATGGGATCAACTTTTTTAGATTTCACATATGAGTGATACCATGTGATATTTGCCTTTCTGTTCCTGGTTTATTTCACTTAGTATAATGTATTCCAAATTTAGTCAGGTTGTCACAAATAGCAAGATTTCATTCATTTTTATAACCGAATAGTATTCCATTACACATATAACCACATTTCCTTCATCCATTCATCTGTTGATGGATGCATAGGTTGAATTCATATTTTGGCTATTGTGAATGTGGCTGAAATAAACTTAGATAGTGCAGATAATGGCAGCAGCATCTGTCTGCAGTGGCCACTGAGAAGAGACCAGCTACAGTGGGGAAGGTGCAGCCAGGACTGCGTGCTCCACGGAGCCAGCAGAAGCCCGACCCCTTCTGAGTTGTGAGGGCGAGAGCCCCACCCTTCTGGGCATAGCTGTAGCCACCCAGAAGCTGCTGCAGACTGGGCTTTCCTGCTCTCTTGGGGGCCTGGGAAGCCTCCCTTCCCCCACTGGCTCAGAAACGTCTGCTCTCCTGTGCAGCCACCTAGCTGCTGCTGCTGCAGACCTGGGCATTACTGTGCTCTTGTCCCCCACAGGCTCAAATGCCTGATCCTGCCACCCATCCTCCCCCGACTCACAAGCCCTCTCTGTGATTTTGGAGCAAAGTTGAAGCCAACTCCAGGCACTGTCACAACCTGGACAGAGTCCATACACTTGGGACAGTGCTGATGTAACGCCTAAGGTTTTTGCCTAGCCACGCCAAAGAATTGGTGTGGCGGCTGACCGTGACGAGTGATAAGAGACACAGACCGATAGAGAGAAAAAGCTGTAGGCTTTATTGAGCAGAGTGAAAGTACAAAGCTTCCACAGTGTGGAAGGGGTCCCGAACGGGTAGCCAGAGTTAGATTCTATGATTGCCTTTTAAACTTTTTAAGGCGGGAAATACGGGAAATACCTGTGGCAGGAAGATGTTACCAGAACAAGAAACAAAGGCAATTAACCATTTGCGACATGTCTTAGATCTTGAGGAAAACTGGAATTGCAACTTAGGTTTTATCTACTTTATGACCCTGTAGGAGCATGGCAAAGGAGATAGGATCTTACAGGACTTTGTTACAAGTATGTTTTCAAGGAATTGGAATTGGGATGATAGATAAAGTCCGCTGGTCACAGAAAAACAGGCAGTTAACATTTCTTTTACTTTAGTTTATGGGGAGGAGGAAGGGAGAGAGAGAGAGAGAAAAGACACAGGGAAATTTACAGCAAAATTTTCACTGTTTATAGCTTTCTTGGGGAAGAAAACACATGCACAAATCCTGGTGTTAGGAATATTTTAAGCACATATCTTCAATATTCATCCAGGACCAAAGTAGCTTTCTGAGCCCCTACTCGACCCAGGAAGCCCAGCTGGCCCCTCTCCTCAATGACACAGCAGCCCCCTGCTGCCTTGTTCTCCTCTGGACTCTGGGCTCTGATGAGCATGGGAGGGAGGCAGAGGGGGAGTTGAGGGTGCCTCAGCACAGGCCTGCAGGTGCCCCTTGTTAGGAACAGCTTGGGCACTGGGGATGGCAGGTTGATGGCAGTGGGAGGCAGACAGGCTCCTGGGCCTAAAGGGACAGGTCCCTGTTGAAGTCACACCTTCAGGCCTAGGACTGATGGCCTGAAGCCTAGGGGATCAGGCTGCCAGTTCCCTGGACCAGAGTGAGAACTTATCGTGCTTTTTCTGGGCCTGTCGATGGCCAGTTATGGACCAATAAGCACCCACTTCCTGCCCTCTGAAGCTCATAAAAAGCCCAGAGTTAGCCAAACTTTGGCAGACAACCCAATTATCTGCCTGCAGGGAGGAGCTAGGCACTGTGGGTCTTCTCTCAGCTAAGAGCTGAGCAGACATCGGGATGACCTGCATGCGGAAAGGCTCCTGAGAGCTGTACTGTCACTCAATAAAACACCTCTTCACCTCACTCACCCTCCAGTTATCTGTGTACTTCATTCTCCCTGCAAGTTGGACAAGAACTCGAGACCTGCTGAATGGTGGGACTGAAAGAGCTGTAACACAAACAGAGCTGAAACATGCCCCTTGCTTGCCACTTGGCAGGTGACAAGTGGGAGAGAAAAGAGAAGGAGAGAAGAACTGTGACCCTTCTGGGAACCCAGACAAAGGAGCTTCCTGAGCCAGGGCTGTGACACCCTTTCTTTTGGGTTCTGCAGTTCCTGGCATCTGCAATCTTCCAGGCACCACCACGTTCCCCAGTGCCAGCAGTGGAAGCCACTTGCAGTATGCCTGGTCTAGCCACAGGCTCGCAGGGAGCCAGCACCTGTGCCAGCGACTGGAGCTGCCTGCTGTGTACAGCTGCCAGGCCCCATGCTTGCTCGCTCATGCACTACACCTTTGCCACTCCTTGCCTGGCCTGCCCTTGGCAGGCATGGGATCTGGGCCAATAGTGTGAGCCGATGACAGCCTGCCAGGCCAAGTGGGCAGAGCAAACCCAGTGGGCCTGAGCAAAACTTCGGTAAAGGCACCACAAGCTACAAAGTTTTCTGGCAAGTGAAGTGACACCCCAAGGATCTTGTGACAGATATCTTTTCAACATACTCATTTCATTTTCTCTGCAAATATATTGAGTAGTGGGACTGCTGGATCATATAGTACCTCTGTTTTTCATTTTTTGAGCAATCTCCATAGTGTTCTCCACCCATAACGGCTGCCATTGTAGGGTTCTTAATTGGCCTAATTTCGATTATCTTGCGTTTCAGGGAATAGGATGGTCTGAAAAGAGGGAGAGATGATGAAATGGCTGGTTGGTGGAACAGTCAGATCACACACAATATTTATCAATTAAGTTTGCCCCATTTTATGGGTGTAGTTCATGGTGCCCCAAAACACTTACAATAATAACATCAAAGATCGCTGATCACAGATCACCCTACCAGATATAAGAATAATCATACAGTGTGAAATATTGCAAGTATTAAAATGTGACACAGAGATATAAAGTGAACACATGCTGTTGGAAAAATGACGCCAATATATTTGCTCAATGCCAGGTTGCCCCAAACCTTCAATTTGTGAAAAACACAGTATCTGCAAAGTACAAAATATTAAGTGCAGTGAAGCAATGTATGCCTGCATTTGGGTCTTGTTGTTTAATCTATTCAGCTACTTTATGTTTTTTCATTGAAGAATTTAATCTATTTACATTTAACGTAATTCTCGATATGTAAGGACCTATCACTGCCATTTTGTTAACTGTTTTCTAGTTGTTTTGTAGATCCTTTTTTTTTTCCCTCCCTTAATATTTTCTTTTGTGGTTAAGTCATTTACTCTAGTAGCATGTTTTGATTCCTTGCTTTTTATTTCTAGTGTATCTATTATAGATTTTTGCTTTGTGGTTGCTGTTATGCTTATCAAAAACAAAAACATAACAGGTTGTTTTAAACTGATAACAACTTAACTTTGATCACAAAAGTAAACCTCTGCACTTTAAATTAACTCCACTCCCTCTCAGAGTTTGAATTCTTTATGTCACAATTTACAAACTTCTTATATTTTATATTCCTCAACCATTCATTTTAGCTATTATTATTTTAAAATATTTTATCTTTTAATCTTCATACTAGAGAGATAGGTAGCTTACATAACACAATTACAATATTAGAGTATTCTAAGTTTTACCATGTGCTTACTTTTTACCAGTGATCTTTATATTTACAAGGATTTTCATGTTACTCATTAGCTTCTTCTTCTTCTTTTTTTTTTTTTTTTTTCCAATTTGCAGAGCTTCCTTTAGCATTTCTTGTAAAATAGGCAAATAGGTCTGGTGGTGATGAACTCCCTCAGCTTTTGTTTGTCTGGAATAGTCTTTGTCTCCCTTTCATTTTTGAAGGATAGCTTTGCTTTACAGAATTCTTTGTTGGCAGTTTTTTTTTTGCCTCTAAGACTTTGACTATGTCGTCTCACTCTCTTCAGGCCTGTAAGGTTTCTTTATTTTATTATTTTATTTGAGACAGAGTCTCGCTCTTCTCCAGGCTGGAGTGCAGTGGTGTGAACTTGGCTCACTGCAACCTCCACCTCCCGGGTTCAAGTGACTCTTGCTCCTCAGCCTCCCAAGCAGTTGGGATTCCAGGCGTGTGCCAACACACCCAACTGTCTTTTTATTTTTATTTTTAGTAGAGATGGGGTTTTGTCATGTTGGCCAGGCTGATTTCAAACTCTTGGCCTCAAGTGATCCACCCACCTTGGCCTCCCAAAGCTCTGGGATTACAGGTATGAGTCACCATGCCTGTCCCTGGCCAGTAAGATTTCTGCTGAGACATATGCTGCTAGGTATATTGGA
Organism: Trachypithecus francoisi; assembly: GCF_009764315.1. NCBI lineage: Eukaryota > Metazoa > Chordata > Mammalia > Primates > Cercopithecidae > Trachypithecus > Trachypithecus francoisi. The sequence continues at coordinate 66,494,551 of NW_022681455.1, read as the reverse complement.
ACTCCCCTACATGTTATTTGTTTTTTCTCTTGCTGCTTTCAGTATGCTTTCTTTGTCCTTGAGTTTTGTCAGTTTAATTGTAACATGTCTTGGATTAGCTTTATTTGAATTGAATTTGATTGATGGTCTTCGACCTTTCTATACCTGGATACTTATCTTTCCAGATTTGGAAACGTTTTGCTATTATTTCCTTAAATAAGCTTTCTATCCCCTTTGTCTTTCTCCACTCTCTCTTGAACTCAATGACTGGAAAATTTGCTCTTTGATGTTGTCCCATAAATCCCACCAGATATCTTTGTTCCTTTTCATTCTTTTTTCTTTTGTCTCCTCTGTCTGTTTTCAAATAGCCTGTCTTTTAAGCTCGCTGAATCTTTCTTCTGCTCAGTTTGGCTAGTCATGTAATATGCTACATTTTTTATTTTGTCCATTGTATTTTTTTCAGATATAGGATTTCTTTTTGATATTTTATTATTTCAGTCTCTATTAGGTATCTCTGGTAAATTTTTGAATTCTTTATTTATATTTTCTTGAAGTTCACTGAACTTACTTGAAATAGTTATTTTGAATTATTTGTCAGGCATCTTACACATCTTCATCTCTTTAGGGTCAGTCATTGGCATCTCATTTCATTTGGTGAGGTCATGTTTCCCTCATCGTTCCTGATACTTTTAGTTGTCCATAGATGTCTGCACTTTGAATAAAAGGGCATTTATTTCATCTTTGCAGTCTGCCTCTGTCTGTGACTACTTTTCTATAGTAGGCCTGACTAAAAACTTTGAGCAGACTGTTTGTTTTGGTCTCCAAGCCTATCATTACCACAGCTGTTGTAGCACTAGAAAGTGGTTTAAATCGGCATCTGCTGTGGCCAGCACCAAGGTTCACATGTTGGTTGCTGTGGACCCCACTCCTGTTCTTCATTTAGAATTGACTTCTGGTCGACTAGCCCTGCTAACATTCCCAAGATTCCAGAGCGATCCACATGTAAAGTGTCACAGAATGGTGAGGAAGTCAAACGTCTGCCTCCAACTTATACTTTCTGCTGTAGAAACCACCATCAGTCTGGAAGAATTCTCCCCATGTGGCACTCTATGTGCTTAGAGAAGGGGTGTGATGATTAAGGAGAACTATTTCCCTTACTCTCTGATTGCTATTTTTTTGGCTCCATTAATCCAAGGGAATATCACAGCTTTACTTCAAAGTTCTGGGATATTCAGGATGGTAATCTTGACTCTAGATAGTTGCTAGTTTTATTTTCTTGGTGGGTAAGAGAAACCAGAGAACTCCTACTTTGCAATTTTGTTGATGTCATTTTTCAGTATGTTTCCTGGCTTCACATCTAGAGCCTTCCTAATGGTGACATTGTCAACATTCCTACAATTATTGATGAGTCCACTCAAGTTTGATTCAAATTTCACTCCCAGTGTTATTACTCTTGATTTCATTGTTGCACTTCCACTTTTGTTGGCCAATTTTTTTCTTTCTAGTATCTACTTTTGTAATATGTCTCATGGATTTAAAACTGAGAGACAACTAGGCAACCTAAGTATATGCTTTGCTATGTCAGAACTGAATGTTTATATAATGAACAATCACCAATAAACTTCGATAAAAGTGACATGATTGGTCACAGATCATGATGCACCTGGTAATTTGTGGAATGAAAAGCTAGCAGTGAAGTACTTTATGTGATTACTCACAGTTAATATGCCATGGTAACTAAAATTTGGATGGTGTTATCGACAGGCTGATGTTATTTCATAAACCTGTAGCAACTAGAATTTTTGCAAAGCAAGAACAACAGGTACTGAATGAAAATTATGGTCTCAAAACTTAAGTAAAAGGAAGCAAAGGTCTGTAGAAAAATCAGACCTGCTTTTAAACTTCAGGTGACATAATTGTTCTAAACTATTTTATCTGTAGCTGTGAGCTGAAGAACAAATAATTTTTATGGTAGTACAATTCAAAAGATTGAGTTGCATTAATAGAGATGATGCACATGTGGACTATAGCTTATATGAACCAAAACTGACATCAGAGTAAGCTGATTGATGTATTTATGGCAATAAAAAGAGTTGCTTGTCTCTGGGTCATGAGAAGGAAGGAAGGAAAATACTTGGAAAAAACGGTAGAGTGATTTTGAACATCATAATAAAAGTACTGATATTCTGATTTCAACAATCCAATGGTTTTAAAGGCTGATTACATTAAAATTTTCCTCTATAACTTATTTTTCTTTTGTAGTACAGTAAATTATTCTTTCAGGATCTACATATTATGCCAAAATAGAACATACTTAAAAAATTTAGTGGTAACACAAACTCTGGATGACTAAAGTAAGATTTGAAAGAAAAAAGCTGCTCACAAATAAAGTGAAAACTATGTAGTTAACATGAGGATTTCTAAAAAATGAGTGGGCTGTGCTCATTAAGTCAATAAGCAAAAAATAGTTTCAAATAATTACTTTATAGTATGAATAAATTTGTCAAAATCATTTTTAGAAAAAAATAAGAACGCTCAAGAATACCAAAATAGAGTCAGGAGATAAGGTCCATGTTTTAACACACTTCATAAATCAATTTTGGAGATTACAAAAGGCAAGAATTCCGTGAAGCATAGAATTATTATTTGCAGCTTCATGAAAGATAGGTAAATGTACAAAGTCTTAACTACCAGGAGAGATAATTATAGAAAAGTTTATAACATAGAAACAATAAGATAAGCAATTGTGAGGATAGGTAGTTTAAATTCTATTTTATCTTCAACTTTTTTCTTTGTCATTAGTATACATTAGTAAATAAGAAGATAGCTCTGCATCTGAGGCTTTCCAGAATCATTGACAGAGTATGCTTCAAATTGGATTTATTTCACAATTTGGGTTTAGCAGGCTTAAAGAAGAGTAGTTGGGAATATTGCAATCTGACTGATGAATCAAACCTTGATGATAAATGTGAGTAGGTCCAGTTGGAGGTAGGAAGGATCTAGTAGGGTGCCACAGCAGTCACTATTAGATATGATCATAATTAGCATTTTTATTAGGGAATCTGAATAGGAATAAATATCAAATTAGTGGAACAGCTGAGAAATGAACTAGGAGCACTAGTTTATAGCAGTAGGGAATATAATAAAATATAGGTAGAGAGAAACTGAAGAACCATAGTGAGAAAAATAAAAGAAAAAAAATAGAAATCTGGTTCAGTAGGATGATGAATCATTCCCACATGAATTTTAATCAGAAACTCAATTATAAAATACTCTGAAATCGCATAATAATAGCTAGAGTTGCCTGCATAGACAATAAACTTGGGCATTGTAAGTTGTCATCAGGGTTTTGCCATCCCCAATAAATTATACTGCCTGTCTACACCCATATGCCATCTGTAGGAAGAAAGTACTGGAATGGATTGCCTGGATTTGATCTCTGTGGCTGGAAAATCATATATTGTAATATGTGCATAAAAATATGTGACAACAAAGGCAATAAAAATCCCATCAATTGTGAAGTAGCCTTGGACTTCCTTTTTTTAATCACAAATATACATTACTGTAGGTTGATCCTAGGTACAAATAAAGAATGTGATGCTATAGGTACTTTCCCAGGTTACAGCATGAAAGAGGTTTTACCATCAGGAGGGGTGAAAGGTTGCATGGCTAAAACAAGAAGATTCCTGAGGTTAGTTCGTTGTTTCTTTCCTTCCTTCTTCTTTGTTCCTGTGTTTTCTCCCCCATACATCTGGATATCCAAATTACTTCTATTATGCTAACCATTTTTAATCTGAACACTCTCTTTTGGATTTTTTTCAATTCTCTGATTAATTTAAGGAGTGTCAGTATTGATGGTTTTCAATTAGAGGGGTTTCCTAGGCTTTAGCTTTAGCTGCCAGCTGGTGGTAGCTGTTATTTAATACTGAAATAGAGAATCCAAAAATTTTTCTAAAATTTAGCATTTACACAATTGCTCCTAAGTTCCTTTGAAAAATTGAGTGGACAGATAGTTTTTAATTGAACATCAAAGCTAATATAGCTAATGAAAAATAAATTGGAGCCCAAAAATTCACTTTAAAAGGCTTTTCTAGGCTACTGATCCTAGGGAAAAAAAGCAGCATTATTAGCAAACTAAATAGAAATTAAAGGTGAATATTTTTCTTACTTGGTCTTTATGGAAAAAACTTCTCTGAATTTTATTATTTTACTTTTGTACTCGTAAGTCATTCAAATTGCAGTTATAAGAGCAATTATGTCTACTTTGCTCTAGCAAAATAAAATAGACAAGGCATTTAAATCCATTCAAGTATGTTTTGTTCTAATATATGATTTGTTCTATATTTTTTTTACCTCAGAATACATCTCTTCAGTAACCTGACAAACAAATTTGTTGCTTCATTATTACCTCTAAACAAAAGCTGCCCTCTTTTTTCTTGAATAAAACAGCATTTTATTAGTAAATTGATTTTAAAAGTAAACCTTTAACTCTCTAAACTCTTTTTCTTTATGCCTCTACTGAAATTAAAAAACAATAATGAAAGCAAAAAAGTAAAACAAAACAAAATCCAAAACTAACCAGTTAAAACAGTCTATACCACCACCAGTAAAAACAACAACAAAACATTAAAAATTTTAACTAAGGTCACATTCAAATCAAGGGAGAAAATTTAAAATCAGAAAAATGAAACTGTAATTCTTTATCACTTCTTTATAATACTTCTTTGTATAATAATAACTGGCAGCTATGGATGCTAGTTAAGCATTATAAATATGCATAGAAATAGAATATGCCATTTATTCTTTATAATCTCATGGGAAGATGGTACTGTCATTCCTAGTTTGTAGATGAGAAAAGGGAGGTATTGAGAAGTTCAGAATTTGCCTAGAGACACATAACCTGAGAGGAAGGTTTTGAAAAACCTGCACTCCACCAGCCACACTCAATTCTCATTATTTCTTATGTTTGGTAATTCCATGCTCAAGAACATTAAAAACATGTCTCATTCATTAAAAAACAAAAAACCAAAGACTCAAGAGACAATGTAATCTTATTTGACATTGAAATAAATACAGTTCAATGATACAAAAGGGCCAGTGCCAACTCAGAGTAGGGCCCTTCATTGCTGGGTGAAACAAGGAATTCATTTGGTTTTCAACCTCTACTTGTAATTTAGTTTCTTACAACGTGGAACGAGTATTTCTATTGTGCTGTCTGAGCTCCATAGAGTAGACAAATGGAGAGGGATCTACTTAGTATGCAGATTTATGCTAAATATAATTGATGGAAAGACCTCTGCATTCTTTTTGCTAGAGAGAAGTCAACTGCTTATGAGCCTTAATTACATCTGCAAAATCTTTTAACCCATAGTTGTGAATATGATATTCCATCATATTCACCATTCTTGTAACACTCAGGGGGAGGCATTTATGTTGAGTGTGTACACCAAGGGCTGGGAGTCTTGTGGACCATCTTAGAATTCCGCCTACTGCATGGTAGCAGAAGTGTCTATAAAATTTTTGTTGCCTTACACGTAATAAAGAGGGAGAAAAAACTCTTATTGTGACATGTGCGCACTGACAATGGTGAACTTCACCTGAGCCCTGTGATCCTGGAAAATAGCAATGGCTAAGAAATCCTTCCATACTTTGTGTTCCAGGAAGCAGATTACTGCAAAGAAATTCTTCTCCTCTACATCTTTGTTTGGGATATTTTTTAGATTTCTAATGAAGACAGTCATATATGATGACTTAGATAAGATGAAGAGGCACCTCTCTTGTTTACTTATCATAAGGCCAAAGACCCTCCAAAATTTCTGTTCTTTGCCTCATAAATGATTAGCTTAACTGTGTCTTTCTCACTAACCAACTGGAGGAAAACGCCTATTAATATGATTTGATCAAATTTTAATTAAGCTTTTCTCCTTCCTCCATACCCCTGAACTTTGATTCACCCTTAGTCTGAGTCAGCATATACCCACTCCTTAACAGTCCTTCTGAAGAATAGGCGAGTTCAGGGTAAAACATTCTTTGATCTACTGTCCTGTCGCTGCCACTTCCGTGCCTTCTTTGAATTTATCCCACTTCCAACACCAGGTTCTCTCTAGCCTTGCTTACTCCTCCTATTAAAAAAAGCCCTTTTCTGCCTAATTAAAGATGCTTAATATAGATAGAACATCCTCTCTATTGCAATAGCTTCTTCATTTCCACCCCTGGCAATATTCCATTCAAATAGTCTCTCCTTACCAAAGTCTAGATTTGTTTTTTATTTGGCAAATCTGTGCCCTTTGAGGCCATATTCCATTCAATTGATGGAATTTTTTAAACCATTGCTCCAAACACAGGACAATTATTCCTGCATCGCTGGCTGCTGTGCACTGAGACAATGACGCAAATGACACATGCAGAAATCACCACACAGCAATAGTTCTTTTCCTTGGAACAGTTAGTTAAAATTACCCCTCTCAGATTCCAGTGAATTTAATCTGGTTAGCTTAAATTAACACAAACTGCAATAAAGGTAAGTTAGAATTTTAAGGAAGAGAACTGCAAGAAACGGCCACAACAGTTTTATTTATTTATTTTTATTTATTTATTTATTTATTTATTTGACAGAGTCTCACTCTGTCACCCAGGCTGGACTGCAGTGGCCGATCTCAGCTCATTGCAACCTCCACCTCCCAAGTTCAAGCGATTCTCCTGCCTCAGCCTCCTGAGTAGCTGGGATTACAGGTGCTCCTTACCATGTGTGGCTAATTTTTGTATCTTAGTAGAGATGGGGTTTTGCCATGTTGGCCAGGCAGGTCTCGAACTCCTGACCTCAGGTGATCCGCCTGCCTCGGCCTCCTAAAGTACTGGGATTACAGGTGTGAGCCATCACACCTGGCCAACAGTTTTAAATTTAAATAAATATAGATGTCAGCAGTGGGGTAAAACTATTTATTTAGATGCTAGTTCATGATGAATGATATCTTTATTCTTTGCATTGGCTGTGCCCTGGGATTCATATGAAATAAAGTAAAATTCATGAAATTCATGATGTTTAAATCAGGCCTTATAGGCTTCTCTAGAAAATATTAGTCACACTGCATCATTATTTGGGATTTTTCTGATTTCCAATGAAGACAGATTTTAAATTGTAACTACGGTTTTATGTATATATGTCTCATAAACCAAAGCACTTTCTCTTTCCTCCATAGTGGTGGTCACTAACTAGGTTGTTATTACATTATTTAATGATCAACTCTACTATGAGACAGAAAAAGAAAATGTCACAGTGAAAATTACAAAAGGAGCAACACTCTTTGATGTTAGCTAGGTTCAACTTTTCAAAACTTGAATTAATAAAACTCTTTAGGTTATTGAGGAAATTTAGACCTTACCTTTCAAAGTCTAGACATTCTGTTCAGATTTTAAAGCTTCATTTTTACCCAGGAAAGTTAACTCACCAGATTTAGAGATATAAAAAGCAAAATAGGACTCAGAACTTACAATTTATGGATTTAAGCACTTTTAAAAGTCTTTATTGGGCTGAATTCTTACTGTTAAACACTAGATTTTAGATTTGAATAGTATCAATTAATACATGACATTTATATTCTGGTTTATGGGTGGAAAATAAAAAATCTCAACTTAATGTATTTGTGATTTAAGAAACTGATATATTTCTCTAGCCACTAGCAAAGCAGAAAATCTTCCTGATTTAATATGTTACCTAATGCATGTTAACATATGCTTAGTGGCAATTTGACAAAAGTACATTTTATAGGAAGTCTGACTGAATGGCAATTAAATAAATCCATGTCAAATCATGTTATTATAATTTTCATCTATGTCTTCTTTCTAGTTCAGAGCTCGTTTTTGAAGACATTAAACAAGACCCAATCATATAGGCTGATAGGGTGAGATTCATATTATAATATTTGGAATTTGGATACTTTATACGTTTGAACATTTCTACAACTCTCTGCATCTCATTAAATCTACAAAATCAGATGAAAATCTTGCAGATTAAAAAATGAAAATAGTAGCATAGCAGGGGTTGTGACATACTAGGTTGAAAAAAGTATGACAGAATTTGTTCCTAAAATGTAATACATGAGGCATAGTTTCAGAAGAAATAGTAATAGATATCAAACTTATCAAATGTTTCAAATATTCAAATTTGAAAATAAATATTATCTTTTAATCTTAAACTTATGCATAAATTACCATTATCCAGCATGGTGTCATAATAACGTCAACAGCATCATCCCTCAGAGTCAGGATGCAGCCAGTTCCATCATCAATTCTTGTGGCCTGATCTTAGCTAGACTCATAATACATTCAGCAATCCTTTCCTCATGGACCCATCATGGACACATTGTTAAACGATCATGGACACATTGTTGATGATGTCCGGGTACCTTTCTAGTCTTCTCCAATCTTAATCTCATTCTTATCCTCTTCATTCTTTGCAGTTGACTGCATATTGAGACTGAGATCTACTAAATAAATTGTTTTAAAGTTTTCTCTTTTCCATCCGAAATTTCAGCTTTTATTAAGCATATTCTTCACTTAATCCCATAATAAGAAATGAGTTCATTAAAACAAAATGAAACATTTTCTTGAGGTATGATTGACATATAAAAGAGACCTGCATCTGATCAGAGTAACCCATTTCCCTGACAACAATGATTCACCCAAAAGGTGAACATGTGACATATATCACAGTCACTCCCCGGGATTCATGTTTAGGTGACAGAGATAAAGACACCATCCCTCTCTGCTCTTGTTCCTAAGCTTAGAGCTGCCAGTACTCATGCTTTTTGCTGTATAGAGAAAACGTCTTGGTAAGAGAGAAGAATGAAGCCAATATGTAGCAAGGCTACAAACGCTTCTTATGTAGCAAGGCTACAAAGCAAGGCTAGAAACGGAGACAGTGCCCTGAAATCTCCACTGTGATTCCCTAGTCTCAAGTGTTCCTAAGGTTTCACACATTACTGTCCTGGTTAGAGTTTAGCTGTTCAAGTGTTCCTTAAATTATGAGAATTGATTAGTTCATCTTATTTTCTTTGTTCCACCTGGGTTTTTGTCATATGCAAACTAAATATTCCAAACTGATAGATGTATCCACATTCTTCTGCTGGTCTCCATCCAGTCTTTGGGGGTCAGACCACAGAAAAGAAGGTACACAGTGTATCTGGTTGGAGGGTTGTAGAGAAGGGAAAAGATAGACCCTTCTGGCCTGGCTATGAGCTGTAGCTTTGATAAACATCCATTCTTTCATGTAGTTAAAACCTATACGCGATCTTTCTGTGATCTTCCAGATATGTGTTAACTTTGGAAATATGTTTTAAATGAAAAATGCCTTTTGTTGAGAATTGCCATCCTTAGAGGGATTGCATAGGATAAACATAATGAAAAGTAAGGTGTGGCCGGGCACAGTGGCTCACACCTGTAATCCCAGCACTTTGGGAGGTCAAGGCAGGCGAATTACCTTAGGTCGGGAGTTCAAGACCAAGACCAACCTGACTAACATGGAGAAACCCCATCCCTACTCCAAAAAAAAAAAAAAAAGGCCAGGCATGGAGGCGCATGCCTATAATCTCAGCTACTCGAGAAACTGAGGCAGGAGACTCACTTGAACCCGGGAGGCAGAGGTTGTGGTGAGCTAAGATTGCGCCATTGCACTCCAGGAGCATATAAACTGGACTACATTTTTTTTTTTTTTTCCTTTTGGAAAAAAGGAAAATCTAGCTAAATAAATTATGTTCATATTTTAATTTCCCTTTTTTCTAAAGAACCACATTTACATCGAGTATTTAAGGTCACAGCTTTGCAATTTGCAGAGATAATAAGCCTGAGTTGTAGTAAATGAAAATGAATGAGCATCCCTAACACATTTTATTTCGTTACCAGATTTCTTTCCCATCTGGGAAAAGAGACGTAGTGTCAGTTCAAACAAATGATTAAATGAAAGGAAAGGGACACGTCATGGTCTTCACACTTAATTATATGTAACTTATTTTTCTGATGAAAAATGATGTTATTCTTGCAGTAAATTAGCTATTTGGAAGTCTCATGGTTTCTAGACAAAGACCTAGCAGTGAGAAAGAAATGAGGATCAGTGGAAAGGATTCTTGATTTCCTGAAGTTAAGAATGGCAACAGGGTCAATTGGGTGTTACAATGAGAGCAACAACCATGTAAATGAAATATAGTTTCCCATAATAATGCGTTCATATATAACGTGTCCTCTAAAGAGTCATGAAAACAGCGTTGACTTCTGGAATTATTCATTCAATAAATATTTGTTAAACATTTGTCCTGTGCCAAATGTCATTTTAGGCAGTAGAGATACAGTGATAAACACCCAAATTCCCTGTCCTCAAGGAGCTTTCCTTCTCTAGGGAACAGCAATGTATAGGGATTGAAGATACAGCTTGTCCTCGTACTCGCAAATGATACTTATGAAAATGACTGCCATCTCGTTACATACATGAGAAAGCTCCACTGCCCACAATGGGCATGCAATAGCAAGTTTCACTCAGCAACTTTTTGCAGTGGAAACAAGATCCGTTGAGTATGCTGTTGCTCCTAAATACCTGTTTTGCAGATGTTTCGAGGCCAATGGCCTTCGATAGGGTGAGGTCAATAGCTTTCTTCCTTCTAGTTATAGGGAAACTATGTAATTTATTTTCCAAACTAGGAAACCTTAGAAATTCAAAGAAAGCACTAGCAGTAACTATGTTAGGACAACAACCATAAAGGCAGCCCTGTCTCCAGATCCTGTATGTCTGTTTGCTCACTCTCTTGACCTGCAGCCACTTTGCTGTGTGCGCTGCCTTTAAACAACCATCCTGTGCCACCTAGCAAGACTCTTGAGCTTCAGAAAAAGCTAGTAGTCTCTGGGGATACCAGGGACTGGTTTTAACTTCCCCAGTTCCTATGGCTAGACAAAAACTGTTCAGCAGGGAACCCTCGATATTTTGACAGCCTCCTTGTCCCCAGTTTTATAAGGAAGGAGATATTCTCTCCAAAAAGTGATCAATCTTTCTTGCTTTATCAGCTCCAAAGAATGTTACAGGACATATTTGAATTTCTTGTACTTGGAGGCGTGTAAATTAAGAGCAAATTGTGTGAGAACTCCCTACAGCAACACTGCAAAATTCCCTAGGCTTCCAGCCTGCATGCGTAGGGCAAGATAATAGGACTTATAAAGGACTTTTCAGTTTCTAAACTTCATCATGTAATTTTATAATCTTCACAAATGGCACTTTTAGTAGCCCAGATAATAAAATATAATCGTTTTGCTTGACAAATGTTGGTGCAGTAGATTAATGGCTCCAAATGTGTTTATTATTTAACCTTCATTGAGCTCCAATAGTACTGCCATTGAATGAGACACATTCTGTATATTTCAAGAAACATCTGTTATGTGATTTAAAACTAATCCATATATTTGTAAAAGTTTGGGGACAGGAATAGGGTGACAAAAATTTAGGGATAAACTTGCCTTAACTGGGGTAACCACTCAGTAATTACCAATTTTATTCCATTTGATAAGTAAGCTACATTTCCTTATGGCCTGCTTGATTAGGCTTTTCTTCTGACCTTTTTCCCCTGGCCATTTTTCCCTAAGAAATCTATGTTCTTTGCCCATTTGTCTTCAGACATTTCCCATATGGCCTGAAAGACCATATCTGTCTTGTTCTCTGTGGAAGTCCCAATACCTTGCACAGCTCATGACACAATGGTTATCTTTGAATAAACCATTCTTTAAAGCAATTTAGGTGTGTTGATAATGTGCAGGATTCTAGCAACACTGAACACAGATCTTGACAAAATACAATCTATAATCTTGGGAATTATTTGGATAAACTATTTTCCTATAGGCATATACAATTTCAGTTAACACATTTTCTTCTGTGTGTTAGAGATTAAACAAGCATATCTGTGATTTAATTAAGGTATATCTAGTAAATGTTCCTAAAACATCAATCCTAATCTATCATTTTAGTTTCATTCTTTTGAATGGAAGGATTTTCTTCAAGAATCTCCTATTAAAATGCAAATAAAACTTTGTTAATAATCACCATAGCTGAAATTAGTTCCCAAGAAAGCCTGGATTGAGATGCAAAGATATCCACCCTCAATGTTTGCCTCTTGTCTGTTCCATAGTAACATTTTAATATAGGTTCCAAAACACTTGAAAACCTTCAACTTTGTGGAGAAAGACTTCACATGTGTTTTATACACGTTCCAGAATATAGAACTTGCAAAATAGTAACTGTAGGCATCATTTTTTTCTTTTGTAAATCCACAGCTGTGTTTGGGGATAACAACCACAGATCAAGGGGAGAGAGAGGATTTAGCTCTTATTACAAATTAAGATAATCATTATCATTTTAAGAAAAATTATAAAAGGCAGTATCCATGCTGCACTGGAGTTTTGTGTTGTTAGTTTCCCTTTATAGTTAACTTTATTGAAAATTTTATGTAGGCAGTGAAGGTGAGGTTTTGATAGATGGTGCAAGGAGTTGCTTTTGCCTTTGAAAGTTGTGTTTGCTCCTTGGAGCAAATTTCTCTTGGCAGCATTGATAGTTTAGAGAAAATTGGGAGCACTCCAGTTGTGTTTTCTGTTATGTGAGTGGTGGACAGAAGGTAGCACCTATGAACGTCAGATTTTCCTGTTTGCAGAGGTATAGTGACTACTTTAATCTATAATTCAGTTGCTTTGTTAGAAAAGTGCTGTTGGGGTGTGAGAGTGTCGTCCAGCCTACTATGAATGTGCTATGTTAAACCAAAGTATTTTAATATGTACTGTTGGTTCAAAGGAAGTACTAAAATCGACATAAAATGTTCAACCAAGAACTGATAAAGTCATTACAAAGCACCAAGTAGATGATGGGTTATAAAGAGTTTAGAAAATTTTTGATAACATAGAAAGTGTACCAAGGGTAAGAAGATATACAAAATTAAACTGTGAATCACCCTTTTTACATAAATTAATTTAACTAATTAACGTTGTAAAATCTTGGGCTTAATATGGATTGACTAGGATGATGTAAGACTATTTTCACCTAGACAGTTGTCACCATTGACATTTAGATGCTCTCCTTGCATTCAGCTTGCCTTTACTCCATTTCACAAGCCCACACGTTCATCTTTTCATCCAAATGTAATGGATCCAAATGTGACACATGACTAAGAAGCAAAGAATATCAACCCTGAGCTCATCCCCTCCTCTGATGACAACTTTCTTAGCCCCTCTGAAAAAGAGATAGGTTTATATTTGAAAAGATGCGACGCTCTTAAAGACTAGCCTCCTAATAGAGTAATTCTATTTCAGATCTGCTTATTGATATAAGATGAAAGATAAAGCAACTTGGAAAACAATGATGTGAAATGTAAGATTAAATTCTTTATTTTTCTTTTTAGTTTATGGACAGTTCTACAACATAAAATCTCATTATGCTCCTGGCTCTAAGAGAAAGGTTTTAGCTTTTCTTTTAGTTTACTTTTGAAATGTATGTGTGCCTCACTACTCTTCAATCTGTCTTCTTCTATTTATATTACCATATCATGAAAAGAGGGGATGCCAACGATCTGTAGAGGCAAGCCCACCCAATTTGGTATTCTAAAATACAGGTAAAAAATAACTCCAGATGATGTGCAAAAGAAAGGAATCCTGTGTTCTAGGACAGAAGGAAGTCTTTGGCCACTATTTTACCACTCGTCTCTTCTGTGCTTGCTTAAAATATGTAACACATATATTTGTATAATGGCATAGTAAAAATTCAGATCTAAATGGGTAAACTGAACTGGGGAGATCTGATTTCTACCTAGCTCTTTCTTTCCATACTCGGAGCTCCTTTGGAGTTGAATTTATTTATTTTTTTATCCACAGCACTTAGGAAAGTTTATGACACATAAAAAGCAGGTACTTTTAAAAAAAATGTTCAAATGAATGAATAAACACAAAATCTGTAAAGATGAGGATTAATAAGAATGGGATTAAGAAAAGCATAGGCAACAGGCAAAAGAGTCAGTAAGTTTACAACCCTTTACAAACAGATCTCAATGAGAGTCACTGTAGACAGGAAGGTTTTCGTCTCCCTGCTTTTCCTTCTTCCACTATTTATCTTAGGAAAATAAAGGCTATTTCCTTCCCTCTTCGGTCTGCCAATTGTCTGCTGCCTGGAGGTTCTGGCTCCTGTTTGAAAAGAAGGCATATTCTCATGTTCCCTCCCAGCCCCCAGAAGGACTGTTCTTCCTATACTTTATCACAATTACCTTGACTCTGGTCTGAATGTGTCAGGTTCTCATGTTGATACTCAGGAAAGATCATGAACAAAACATTATTAAACAAATCTAGTGTTCCCAGTAATTCATTTCCAGCAAAAATCGTCCTTCTGGTTTCTCCCATATGTTTTGTACTGTTGCCCTAGAAAAGGTCACTTTTTTTGTTTTTCTGCTTCACTAGAGAATTGTACTGATGAGAACATCACCTTGAATTCTTTGATTTTAACCCTCTTGGCAGCTATTTCTCTAGGGTAAAACATGGCATTTATTCAAATGCTGTTGTCACATTCCATGCTCTTGAAAAAAAAAAAAAGGCTCATTTTGGTATCAGTGGCATACAGTCAGTTGCAATCTTTACAAATGTAAAATTGATGAAAATTTGACATAGGCATACACAGGTGAGACCATCACCATAATCAAGAGAATAAGCATATCTATTATTCACAACTTGTTTTTGTTTTTGATCTCCAAGCCCATTCAGGGTCCTGGACCATTTCTGAAAGAAGTGATGTAGAGGAGTGAACTCAATGCTCTTTGTTATCCTCTCTGTCCCATTCCATTCTTGGGGTGTTGTTATAGTTTCTCAAAGGAATTTTATTTGTACCGTTTAAGATAATTGTATTACTTCTTCTATACAACACTACTAAGTATTGTATAGTAGCATTGCTCTTGCTTTCTGTCATTGCAGAGACAACTAGCAGTCCCAGAATCTACTTTTCTACTTTTCCTTTTGTAATAGCTACCTAGAGTTTCAGCTAGACTAAAATGCCCCCCCAATAGACAACTTCATTCCCCAGTTTCCCTTGCAGTTAGGTGTGACCAAGTTCAGTCCAATGGAATGTGAGCAGAAGTAATAAGTACAATTACTGGTCGTTCTCTCAAAGGTTAGGAATGTAGATGCCCTTTGCTTAGGCTAGAATCCAGTTTCAATGGTCATCTTAGACCACGAGATAGAAACTGCAAGTCGAAGATGAAAATGTGAAAAACAGAAGGGACTATATTAAGCCTGAACTTTTGAAACTGTAACTGTGGGAGAAAAATAAGATTCTATGTTGTTTAAGACACTGTTACTTTAGGATTTTTTTGGTTACCGAATCTAAAACTATACTCTAATTAGTACGCTTGCACTATGGTCTGAATGTTTGTGTTCCCCCTACCCTACATGCATATGTTGAAGCCTAATCTCCAAGGTGGTGGTATTTGAAGGTGGAGCCTTTGGGAGATGATTAAGTCATGAGAGCAGAGCCCTCATGAATTGGATTAGTGTCCTTGTAAAAGAGACCTGAGGTCGTTGGTTCACCCCTTCCACCAAATGAGGATGCACAGAAGGCATCATGTATGAAACAGAGTTGGCCCTCACCAGACATCAAATCTTCTGGTGCCTTGATCTTGGACTTTCCAGATTCTAGAACTGTAATGAATAAATTTCTGTCCTTTATAAGCCACTCAGTTCATAATATTTTTGTTATAGCAGCCTGAATATAAAGACAACTTCTATTTTTATAAACACAGAAACTTGGACACAGAGCGGATAAATCAGCAAACCTGTGATTCAAGCCATCTTGTTAAAATGATTATTTGCTTCTTCTAAAATAAACTCAAGGGTAAAGAGTAGACTATGTGAAATCATTTCCAATGAATGTCATAGAATCCCAGACATTTATTGAGGAAAATGATTTAGCAAGATTGGCAACATGGAATACTTACATAGTTGCTGCTTTTCAGACTTAAAAAAAAAGTCTGTTCTCAAGAAGTATCCTTTAAACTAATACTTGACTAGACATGCTAGCCTCATTTATTATATCCAGAACATTAATATTCTTCTTATTTCTGTAGGCCGTTGCTGTTTTACCTTCATTATAGCAGCAGTTAGAAACTTTTCTAGAATGGTAACAAGACCTGATCTGATATCATCAAGTAAATAGCCTGGTAGGATGCTTTTTTAGTTCTCTGCCAGGAAGGACTGAGTGTTAAATATGTCATAATTTTATACTTTTTTATATGCAGAAAGTCTACTTTGACATTATCTGAGTGGCACAGCTGCACTGATTTTCCTTGCTACTCTCACACCCCTAAACATTTGGAGCTCCTTTATTATAATGGTAGATATTATGTAGTGAAGGTAGTTCTGAAAGGCCATAACATAACAGACCTTTACCGCTGCCGAATTGAAATATCAGGCACCACAGATGAACAGGTTGCCTAGCAACTGATACTGCAAGCTCCAGTGACTGCTTAGGTTCACTGAGATTGACAAGGGAGCCATCACTGGCTGCCTGTACCTTCCTGCTTAGCAATTATGACAGTGAGACCAAAGCCACCAAGAGGAGGGTTATGGATTAATTATTAACATTTAAAGAGCATGTGTGTGTGTGTATATATATGTGTGTGTGAATGTGTGTGCATATATGGTGTCTTTAAATGTCTAGTTAGAAATGTATAGTTAGAAACTTTTCTTAAAGATATTCTTATATTAATTAAAAGAGACAGAGGGAAAGACAAAGACAAACAGATAAAACAGAGAATGGAGGAAGTAAAATAATTGATTTGAAAAAGAACAAAATAAAGAAATGGACCTATTGTGAGCTTTGGTTTTCCATTTTATAATGAAATGCAATTTATTTTGGCTGAGGCACATGTCTAATGCACGCATGACTAGGCATGTCCGAAGAAATTTATCTTATAATATAATAACCATGAAATGACTTTTGAATATCTGAACAGGTGGAGCTACATGTTTCTGTACACTGTTTCACAGCCAACTGTGGGTTGTGCTCAAATTGTTGAACATTGCTAGCACTCTGATTTAGAAGTGCCAATTTTCATCCACTGGAAATGAGATTTTATTTTATATTTTATGGCCCAAATAATTAGCTCTTGTGAAGTATTTCTTTTCTACACTGCTTCACAGATAGCATTTAGTTTCTGGAGTTTTTGAAATATGTAAACATGAAGCACCATTCCAAATATGTCTCTTAAATGAATTCAGTGCATGGCAATCTTTTTGTGCAATGTTCAAGCAAGGAACTGTAAACTCTTTTGTTTTAAAGTAAAATAAAGTCTTTATTTTGAGATCCCTCAGATTTTAGAAACAAATCATTAATTATAACATCTGTCCCATTTCAAATAGAATTGAATTTATGTTTTGCTATGAATTTGATCTAGAAATTAATCATTCATATTCATGGATATAATGCACATGGTCTAACTACCATATTTAAAAAATACATATATCCTCTGGTTAAGCAGTTTTACTAGTAGGAATTTATTTTATAGTACGTTCCTGATATGTGGAAACATACAGGTTCAACAACACTAACTGCAATATTGATCAAAAGAGCAAAACATATTAACCTAAATATCCATTAATAGGATACTAGTGACATAAAGTATTATATAGCCATAAAATAGCATAGCAACCCTACTAGCAGAATTGCTGAGTCAAGGGGTATATGTATGTATAAGATTTATTAGCTGGGCCATATGCTTTATATCCATGATACCTATATCCATTATGAATAATGCCATGGGTGTGTGTTTTAGCAAGAAATATATCCAAGATATATGTGAACTAGATAAAATTTAAACAAGAGAATGTAAATAAAACCCTATTTGTGTACCAAAATCCAGATTATATACATGTTTATATGTGGATACATGCTTTTATAGTGGTTCATTTTAGAGAAAATTTTTAGTATACATTCAGAGGTGGGTCAGGGAAGGGAATTTTGCTGTTTACCATAAACACTTTTGCCTTTTAAAAAATCATGAACATATATTACTTTTACAATAAAAATGCTAAAACACATGTTGACTAGTAACAATACTATGAAATATATTACTTTATTTATGCTTTGTACAGACATCCACAAACTGAAAAAAATTTGTCATATTATTTTAGCACAGCATCTTTAGAATCACCCTGTCTTCCATAATCTTGTTAGGGAAAAGCTTAAAAATGGTGTTCTTAGTTCTTCCTTGGGTCTTATGTATGTTTCTAGGGTCTTAAGTAAATTAACTCATGAACTTTTCTGAATTACAGGGAATTATCTTTTCAAAAGTCCCAAGAAGAGTTAGTGAATTAAGAAGGAGCAAATGTAAAACTGATCTGGTTCTTTCTTCGAAGCCCCAGAGCCAATAATATAATTATCTTCTATTAAGCTGATCTCATCCTCCAGTAAAATAATGCAGCAAGCATTAATGAAGTGGCACTTTAGGCCTTGTATCATCTCTTATGAAAACAGTATTTATGCAAGATTTGTAGAATAAATATTCTACTTTGGGGGAAATTGTATGTCCACTTTGGATGATGTTTTCCATATAACCCACCTGCCACCATGGAAACAGAGCTTACATATATATTAGAGAAAAATGATGACTTAGCTTCTGAGAAGTTGATGGTTTAAGAGAATAGATCAACTTTATGATAATTTCCTAAACATGGTCCCAAATGAGACAGTTCAAATACAATCAGTTTGGATATCTAATTACAGCCAGAGTGGCTGGCTTCTGGTTACCCGTGATTTTCTAAAAGGAAGGTTAAATACAGAGGCCCTGGAAGTAGATATGGTAGAAAATATACAGAAGGACTGAGGGAGAAACATGTGAGTTATTTAAGAACGTGCATATTACCAGTGATGGACAGGTATGTTATCTTTGGGAAATGGACTCAATTCAGTTTTCTGGTTTCCTATTCAAATGATCTGTTTTATTTTGTTTTGTTTTGTATTTTACCTCAGACATGCCCACTCTAAGGCAAACCCTCTTGCCACATATCCTATATAAAGTAACCTCAAATGTCTCATGGAGGAAGCTTACTAAGCATAGGACTTAACTCATATCCATCCTTACTCATCTTGGGCCTCATCCTTTCCTCTCTTCCCTCATCATATGACTGAACAACGTAGCTTACCTCAATAACATCATTAGGAAACAGAAGAAGAGATAATGTTTGTGCATGGTTGCTATGATTTGAGTGTACATGGTCCTCTCAAAGTTATTTTGGAACTTAAACCCCACGGTGATGATATTAAGACACTGGGTCTTTTGGAAAGTGATTAAGTCCTGAGGGCTCCACGTTCATTAACGAGATTAATGTCCTTATAAGAGAAACTTCAGAGAGCTGCCTGGTCCTTCCATCTTTTATGCCATATGAGGACACAGCAAGAAGATGCCATCTTGGAAGCAGACACTGAATCTGCTGGCACCATGATCCTGAACTTCCCAGCTTCCAGAACTATGAGAAATACATTTCTATTGTTTATAAATTACCCAGCCTAAGATATTTTGTTATAGCAGTAGGAATGAACAAAGACAATGATTTGTTCCATTTCTTTATTTTATACTAAGAAGTTAAACTTTAAAACAGACATTGAAAAAGGCCCTTTGGCCAGGATTTGACTAAATCTCAGAGGTTCTACTGTTTCCTCTGTACTTGGGCTTCACTTCAATGTTCCTGAAAACAGGTTTTGAAGACAGAGAGATTTGGCCTAAGACCTTGTCACTGATTGGTTGAACTCTGAGTTACCTTAGATTCCACATCATTAATTTGGGGATAATAATAACAGCCTTGTTGGACTGCTTTGGAATTAACTATGGTAATTATTTTTAATGTGCCTCAGCATAGTGATTGGTACACATTAGGTAACTGTATATTCCCTTCTTCCCTTGAGAAAAAATTATTATTATTATTGTTATTACCAGAAGGAAATAAAAAAGAAAGCTAAGCAAAGGCATTCTGTATTGTCTTGACTCTTTTGGAATTGTTGATGTTGGTGATTTTACAACGTTTATAACTAGCAGTAAGGTTGACTCCCTCTGAAGATCAGTTCTGTGAGTAGCCAGTTTTGGCTCCCATGGCTGAGCATTTCCTACCTTCTTCAGTCCAGGCAAACCTCCTGACCACCACTCCTCTGAACCAGCCACGTCCTTCTCTTCTTCACTGCTTTTGTTCATCTCACTTTCCTTCCAAAGATAACCACTTTTTTGTTTGTTTGAGATGGAGTCTCACTTTGTCGCCCAGGCTGGAATGCAGTGGCGCCATCTCAGCTCACTGCAACCTCCGCCTCCGGCGTTCACGCCATTCTCCTGCCCCAGCCTCCCAAGCAGCTGGGACTACAGGCGCCTGCCACCATGCGTGTCTAGTTTTTTGTATTTTTAGTAGAGACGCAGTATCACCGTGTTAGCCAGGATGGCCTCGACTGGATAACCATTTTAAAAGTCAATCTATTATCTCCATACTGCAGTTATTCTGTCTACATTCTCCTACCTGTGATCAACTCGACTTCCATCGAATGCTTCTACCACAGAAAGCTGACTTTGCGAGGAGAACTATCATATTTGTTCACAATTCTAAATGTTATACTTTTTTTTGTTGTACTGAGTTGAAAGCTACTCCTTCACTTTAATCTTTGGTCCTAATTTTGCCTATTACAGTAATGCAGACTAAATCTAGTATCTTTCTACATAATTGGTTTTCTTTAAAGGGTTGACGAAAGTTAATATATTTTCTGTACATTTTCTTTTCTTTGGGTTAATCATCTTCAGAGCTTCGAACTTTCACTCAAATGTCTGAATTTCAGTACCATTATGCTCCTAACTGCCTTCTGGGTGCTTTCTGGTTTGTTAATGATCTTTTAAAAATGTACTTCCAGAACTAAACTCAACACCCCACATTTGGATTGGTTAGTTAGCAATAAACTACAGCTGAAAATTACCCACTTTGATCCAGGCAACATATTTTTATTAAAACAGCCTAATATTGCATTTACTATTTAAATCAGTCATATCCTACAACTGGTTCAGTATTTTTTCAAGCTAGACAGCCTTGCCTGGTAATTGTGTAGCCTCAGGGTCGGATGGCTTGGTTTCATGCCTTAGATTCATCATTTTCACCTACATAACCTTAAACTAAACGTCCTATGCTTCAGCTTCCTCATCTGTAAAATGAAGATGATAATTGTATTGCTGTGAGTATAAAAAATGACATTGCATTGTCTCTAGTCAGTAGATGTTAGCTATTTTAAGGAACTAAATGCAATTCACAGAAATTGCTGTTAAATCAGCCCCTCATTCCTCCCACAACACCTGTCTTTGTGCAGTCAATATTTTTATTATGAAATGCATGTCTTCAAATTCCCCTATATATTATTGTTTTTGCTTGGAGATCAAATCTGTTGATAGAAATTTTTTCTTTTTTTGTTTTACTGTCTTAGGCATTTCCATTTTGTGTCACCTGCTGAATTATTTGATGTGCCTTCTCTTTCTTTATCAGAGCCACTGATAAATTATTGAATTTGATGGAACACAAGCCAGAGAACCAAACCACTGGAAGCCCTTTCTCTCTTCTTCCCATCCATGCTTCTCCACGCCCTCTGAGGGATACTCCTGGAGTGTTCTGTTCAACCAGCAATACCTTTTCAACAAATGCCCTGGCCTCCAATTTGCGTTATTCTTCCCAGATCTGAATTCCCTGGACACCAAAGAGTCTTGGTCCATTGAAGACACTCAAAAAAAAAAAAAAAAAAAAAAAAAAGTAACCAAACCAACATTGCAATCAAATTTTTATAGAAATGTAAAAGCAGCAACTATTAATTTGGCCGTTAGGAATCAGGGGAGACTTCTTAGAAGTTCGGATGTTTGAAAATCAGTAGCATTATTACTGGTGTTGGTATGGGTTATAAAGACAGTAATATAGTAGTTACAGATGCAGAGGGAAAGCCTTGTCCTAAGGTTCTGAGAAGCGAATGTTTATTGCTTATATTCAGAAAACTTAGTCTTCAGTGATCACAGTATGGAGTGTATGTGAATGTGTGTGTGTCTTTTTGTTCTGGGAAAGGAGGGACGGAGGGAAGAAAGGAGGGAGCGAGAAACAGGGTGGGAGGTAAGGTTGGACAAGCAGAACACAATTCTTAAGGGCTTTGTAAGCTTTATTAAAGAGCTGAGCTTCATCCAGTAGGCAAAGTAGACCTATAGGATTTCTAAAACATGACTGTGAAATAATTAGATTTTTGTTTTAAAAAGATAACTGCAGGTTGGGCGTGGTGGCTCTCGTCTGTAATCCCAGCACTTTGGGAGGCCGAGGCAGGTGGATCATGAGGTCAGGAGATCGAGACCTTCCTGGCTAACACGGCGAAACCCCGTCCCTACTAAAAACAAAAAATTAGCAGGGCGTGATGGCGGACGCCTGTAGTCCCAGCTACTTGGGAGGCTGAGGCAGGAGAATGGCGTGAGCCCAGGAGGCAGACCTTGCAGTGAGCTGAGATCACGCCACTTCACTCCAGCCTGGGCAGTAGAGCGAAACTCCGTCTCAAAAGAAAAAAAAAAAAAAAAAAAGATGACTGCAGACAAGAATAGATAAGAGACTGAACTAGGACAGTGGCAGAGGGAAAGTAGATAATGGAATTGACTGATTCATAAGAATTTTGGAAGTGGTATTAACAGGACTCGGGGGCTGATGGAAACGTCAGAGAGGAGGTATAGGAGAAGAAAGCTGGGCAACTGAGGCATCCAGCCTGATTGGACGGGATAGGTGGAGATAATGATACCATTGAATAAGTCAAAGAATGGTGCTAGGGAAGACAAGGGCATCAATCCTGTTCACTGTGAGATTGTGAGACAAATTTGTAGTAGACTGATATAAATGCAATCAGGAATTCGGTATGGGAAAGAGGTACATCTGTGAAAAGATATAACTGTTATCGGAGTGAAGCAGAATGAGTTTTGGAAGGCAGCATTCTGGAAATCGTACTGTTAACCTGGCTTATGCACTCTTGGTAGCAGGATCCTAACTCCAGTTATCAGGAGGGGGATCTACCTTATCTAGATATCTGCACTTAGAACAACACCTACAGGGATCTTTCCTCAGGATTTTAGGAAGATAATACAAGAATAAGCTGAAAATAACTGATCCCCCACTAGGAAATAAGAGCTAAATTCAATTATGTTCAACCCAGTCATGGAACATATCTGCAAAATAATCAGTGGGGCACAATCATTTACAAATGCAGACTTTTTTTTTATTATGAAATGTGAAAGTCTTCAATCAGATGTGAAGATAATTATTCTTTTCCTCAGCTTCTACTGTTAATACTCTATGTTCCATACTGTTTTTGTCGTATGCCAGAAAGTACTGTCCATAAATTCATCTGCGATTACTCAAATTTCAATTTTAAAACAGGGAATCAGTGTGGTATTCAGATTCTTTATTTCAAAAACTTTACACTAAACGTGTGCTCTCAGTTATTACTTAATCCTAGACTTGCTCCTTTTCGCATATGACTGGTCTGTCTTCCTTCTCTTGCAACCTCACTACTTTCTCTTT
This sequence comes from Trachypithecus francoisi, assembly GCF_009764315.1. Taxonomy (NCBI): domain Eukaryota; kingdom Metazoa; phylum Chordata; class Mammalia; order Primates; family Cercopithecidae; genus Trachypithecus; species Trachypithecus francoisi. The sequence goes on along the minus strand of NW_022681455.1, from coordinate 66,470,965 downwards.
GCTTTACCCTTGAGTGTGTGCCCTGTATTCAGTCCCAAGGGGAGATAGAAAGACAGAAGAGCTAAAGAATATTAAGTAGAGAATTGAGAAAGTATTCCCTCTCTTTTGCATGGGCAGATTAACTTCCCACTTGTGTCCAAATTAGAAATGATTACCCCCACTGGTCTTATATTTACACACTATAATGCTTCCTGCATGGTTGTATTAAAATATTTCATTATCTCTTGTACTTCTGGGATTTTACTGACTTGTCTTTTTGGCTACCCCTGAATAGTGGTAGACAAAGCCATGAATGTATATGCAATACCCTAGTGAGGACAATATACAACCAGTAGAGAGAGACTTGATGATTGAATCCTGGTAAACAACAATACATAAGGAAGAGAACTGGCAGATGAGAGTAAGAAGGAATTACCGCATTCTACTCTGGTCCTTGAGGGTAATCAATTCCATTCTCTCTCTCTCTCTCTCCATCCCCAACCCCTCTTTTTTTCTAAAACACTCATAAAACCATCATTTAGTAATCTATTCCAGAATTCTACTGGAGATGGAGGCTAAGCTATAGTTTCTATAGGTCTATAGTTTCTAGAATTTCTGGGACATTTGCCCATTTCACCCCTGGCACACTCTGTTATCCCTCAGTGACTACACAAAGAGGCTCTGAGTTCACTTCTGCGTGTTCCTCAATATTTCTAAGCACCATTCATCTGTTCCTTGAGGCTTCTGTCCAACTAAAGGACTGGGTAGTCTATCACCACCTTCTCGCCTCGCTTCTTCTGAAATCTAAATTCTGAATTTTCTTTCTAACCTTAGAAGCTATCTTAACTCTGTGATTTGAAACAGGAAATATTGGGGGAAAATGAGAAGTTCTTAAATTTTATGGAAAACAAATGAAAAAGCACATGTAACACAAAAGTTATTTCATCTACCTGTATTAAATTTAACACCCCAAATTTGATTAATTTTATGGTAAATGGAGCAGTTCTTTGAATCTATTTTAGCTATTTATTTATTTTTTTTAATTTCTGAGATTTTGGGGCACCCATCACCCGAGCAGTATACACTGTACCCATTGTGTAGTCTTTTATCTCTCACCACCCCCTCCCACCCATTCCCCTAAGTCCTCAAGTGCAATACATCATTCTTTTTAAAAAATATATTATTATACTTTAAGTTCTAGGGTACATGTGCACAACATGCAGGTTTGTTACATATGTATACATGTGCCATGTTGGTGTGCTGCACCCATTAACTCGTCATTTATATTAGGTATATCTCCTAATGCTATCCCTCCCCACTACCCTCTCCCAACAATAGGACCTGGTGTGTGATGTTCCCTGCCCTGTGTCCGAGTGATCTCATTGTTCAGTTCCCACCTATGAGTGAGAACATGCGGTGTTTGGTTTTCTGTTCTTGTGATAGTTTGCTGAGAATGATGGTTTCCAGCTGCATCCATGTCCCTACAAAGGACACAAACTCAACATGTTTTATGACTGCATAGTATTCCATGGTGTATATGTGCCACATTTTCTTAATCCAGTCTGTCACTGATGGACATTTGGATTGATTCCAAGTCTTTGCTATTGTGAATAGTGCTGCAGTAAACATACGTGTGCATGTGTCTTTATAGCAGCATGATTTATAATCTTTTGGGTATATCCCCAGTAGTGGGATGGCTGAGTCAAATGGTATTTCAAGTTCTAGATCCTTGAGGAATCTCCACACTGTTTTCCACAATAGTTGAACTAGTTTACAGTCCCACCAACAGTGTAAAAGTGTTCCTATTTCTCCACATCCTCTCCAGCACCTGTTGTTTCCTGATTTTTTAATGATTGCCATTCTAACTGGTGTGAGATGGTATCTCATTGTGGTTTTGATTTGTATTTCTCTGATGGCAAGTGATGATGAGCATTTTTTCATGTGTCTGTTGGCTGTATGAATGTCTTCTTTTGAGAAGTGTCTGTTCATATCCTTTGCCCACTTTTCGATGGGGTTGTTTGTTTTTCTCTTGTAAATTTGTTTGAGTTCTTTGTAGATTCTGGATATTAGCGCTTTGTCAGATGAGTAGATTGCAAAAATTTTCTCCTATTCTGTAGGTTGCCTGTTCATTCTGATGGTAGTTTCTTTTGCTGTGCAGAAGCTCTTTAGTTTAATTAGATCCCATTGGTCAGTTATGGCTTTTGTTGCCATTGTTTTTGGTGTTTTAGACATGAAGACCTTGCCCGTGCCTATGTCCTGAATGGTATTACCTAGGTTTTCTTCTAGGGTTTTTATGGTATTAGGTCTAACATTTAAGTCTCTAATCCATCTTGAATTAATTTTCGTATAAGGGGTAAGGAAAGGATCCAGTTTCAGCTTTCTGCTTATGGCTAGCCAATTTTCTCAGCACCATTTATTAAATAGGGAATCCTTTCCCTGTTTCTTGTTTTTGTCAGGTTTGTCAAAGATCAGATGGCTGTAGATGTGTGGTATTATTTCTGAGGACGCTGTTCTGTTCCATTGGTCTATAACTCTGTTTTGGTACCAGTACCATGCTGTTTTGGTTACTGTAGCCTTGTAGTATAGTTTGAAGTCAGGTAGCATGATGCCTCCAGCTTTGTTCTTTTGTCTTAGGATTGTCTTGGCAATGCAGGGTTTTTTTCGGTTCCATATAAACTTTAAAGCCGTTTTTTCCAATTCTGTGAAGAAACTCATTGGTAGCTTAATGGGGATGGCATTGAATCTATAAATTACCTTGGACAGTATGGGCATTTTCACAATATTGATTCTTCCTATCCATGAGCATGATATATTCTTCCATTTGTTTGTGTTCTCTTTTATTTCACTGAGCAGTGGTTTGTAGTTCTCCTTGAAGAGGTCCTTTACATCCCTTGTAAGTTGGATTCCTAGGTATTTTATTCTCTTTGAAGCTATTGTGAATGGGAGTTCATTCATGATTTGTCTCTCTGTTTGTCTGTTACTGGTGTATAAGAATGCTTGTGATTTTTGCACATTGATTTTGTATCCTGAGACTTTGCTGAAGTTGCTTATCAGCTTAAGGAGATTTAAGCGTTTAAGAATGCTTGTGATTTTTGCACATTGATTTTGTATCCTGAGACTTTGCAGAAGTTGCTTATCAGCTTAAGGAGATTTTGGGCTGAGACGATGGGGTTTTCTAAATATACAATCACGTCATCTGCACACAGGGACAATTTGACTTCTTCTTTTCCTAACTGAATACCTTTAATTTCTTTCTCTTGCCTGATTATCCTAGCCAGAACTTCCAACACTATGTTGAATAGGAGTGGTGAGAGAGGGCATCCCTGTCTTGTGCCAGTTTTCAAAGGGAATGCTTCCAGTTTTTGCCCATTCAGTATGATATTGGCCGTGGGTTTGTCATAAATAACTCTTATTATTTTGAGATATGTTCCATCAATACCAAATTTATTGAGAGTGTTTAGCATGAAGGGCTGTTGAATTTTGTCAAAAGCCTTTTCTGCATCTATTGAGATAATCATGTGGTTTTTGTCTTTGGTTCTGTTTATATGCTGGATTGCGTTTATTGATTTGCATATGTTGAACCAGCCTTGCATCCCAGGGATGAAGCCCACTTGATCATGGTGGATAAGCTTTTTGATGTGCTGCTGGATTCAGTTTGCCAGTATTTTTTTGCATCGATATTCATCAGGGATATTGGTCTAAAATTCTCTTTTTTTGTTGTGTCTCTGCCAGGCTTTGGTATCAGGATGATGTTGTCCTCATAAAATGAGTTAGGGAGGATTCTCTCTTTTTCTTTTTTTTTTTTTTTTTTTTTTTGAGGCGGAGTCTCGCTCTGTCGCCTGGACTGGAGTGCAGTGGCCGGATTTCAGCTCACTGCAAGCTCCGCCTCCCGGGTTTCCGCCATTCTCCTGCCTCAGCCTCCCGAGTAGCTGGGACTACAGGCGCCCGCCACCTCGCCCGGCTAGTTTTTTTGTATTTTTTTTTAGTAGAGACGGGGTTTCACCGTGTTAGCCAGGATGGTCTCGATCTCCTGACCTCGTGATCCGCCCGTCTCAGCCTCCCAAAGTGCTGGGATTACAGGCTTGAGCCACCGCGCCCGGCCTCGGATTCTCTCTTTTTCTATTGATTGGAATAGTTTCAGAAGGAATGGTACCAGCTCCTCCTTGTACCTCTGGTAGAATTCGGCTGTGAATCCGTCTGGTCCAGGACTTTTTTTGGTTGGTGGGCTATTAATTATTGCTGCAATTTCACAGCCTGCTATTGGTCTATTCAGGGACTCAACTTCTTCCTAGTTTAGTCTTGGGAGACTGTAAGTTTCCAGGAAATTATCCATTTCTTCTAGGTTTTCTAGTTTATTTGAGTAGAAGTGTTTATAGTATTCTCTGATGGTAGTTTGTATTTCTGTGGGGTCAGTGGTGATATCCCCTTTATCATTTTTTATTGCATCTATTTGATTCTTCTCTCTTTTCTTCTTTACTAGTCTCTCTAGTGGTCTATTAATTTTGTTGATCTTTTCAAAAAACCAGTTCCTGGATTCATTGATTTTTTGGAGGGCTTTTTTGTGTCTCTATCTCCTTCAGTTCTGCTCTGATCTTAGTTATTTCTTGCCTTTTGCTAGCTTTTGAATGTGTTTGCTCTTGCTTCTCTAGTTCTCTTAATTGTGATGCTAGGGTGTCAATTTTAGATCATTCCTGCTTTCTCTTGTGGGTGTTTAGTGCTATAAATTTCCCTCTACACACTGCTTTAAATGTGCCCGAGAGATTCTGGTATGTTGTATCTTTGTTCCCATTGGTTTGAAAGAACATCTTTATTTCTGCCTTCATTTCATTATGTGCTCAGTAATCAGTCAGGAGCAAGTTGTTCAGTTTCCATGTAGTTGAGTGGTTTTGATTGAGTTTCTTAGTCCTGAGTTCTAGTTTGATTGTACTGTGGTCTGAGAGACAGTTTGTTATAATTTCTGTTCTTTTACATTTGCTGAGGAGTGCTTTACTTCCAACTATGTGGTCAATTTTGGAATAAGTATGATGTGGTGCTGAGAAGAATGTATATTCTGTTGATTTGGGGTGGACAGTTCTGTAGATGTCTCTTAGGTTCACTTGGTGCAGAGTTGAGTTCAATTCCTAGATATCCTTGTTAACTTTCTGTCTCATTGATCTATCTAATGTTGACAGTGGAGTGTTGAAGTCTCCCATTATTATTGTATGGGAGTCTAAGTCTCTTTGTAAGTCTCCAAGGACTTGCTTTATGAATCTGGGTGCTCCTGTATTGGGCACATATATATTTAGGATAGTTAGTTCTTCCTGTTGAAGTGATCCCTTTACCAGTATGTAGTGGCCTTCTTTGTCTCTTTTGATCTTTGATGGTTTAAATTCTGTTTTATCAGAGACTAGGATTGCAACTCCTGCTTTTTTTTGTTCTCCATTTGCTTGGTAGATCTTCCTCCATCCCTTTATTTTGAGCCTATGTGTGTCTCTGCATGTGAGATGGGTCTCCTGAATACAGCAAACTGATGGGTCTTGACTCTTTATCCAATTTGCCAGTTTGTGTCTTTTAATTGGACCATTTAGTTCATTTACATTTAAGGTTAATATTGTTATGTGTGAAGTTGATCCTGTCATTATGATATTAGCTCATTAGTTTTTTTTGTTTTTTGTTTTTTGTTTTCGTTATTTTGCTCATTAGTTGATGCAGTTTCTTCCTAGCATCAATGGTCTTTACATTTTGGCATGTTTTTGCAATGGCTAGTACCTGTTGTTCCTTTCCATGTTCAGTGCTTCCTTCAGGATCTCTTGTGGGCAGGCCTGTGGTGACAAAATCTCTAAGCATTTTCTTGTCTGTAAAGGACTTTATTTCTCCTTCACTTATGAAACTTAGTTTGGCTGGATATGAAATTCTGGGTTTAAAATTCTTTTCTTTAAGAATATTGAATATTGGCCCCCACTCTCTTCTGGCTTGGTGAGTTTCTGCTGAGAGATCTGCTGTTAGTCTGATGGGCTTTCCTTTTTTGGGTAACCCGACCTTTCTCTCTGGCTGCCCTTAGCATTTTTTCATTCTTTTCACCTTTGGTTAATCTGACAATTATGTGTCTTGGAGTTGCTCTTCTCGAAGAGTATCTTTGTGGTGTTCTCTGTATTTCCTGAATTTGAATGTTGGCCTGCTTGCTATGTTGGGGAAGTTCTCCTGGATGATATCTTGCAGTGTTTTCCAGCTTGGTTCCATTCTCCCCGTCACTTTCAGGCACGCCAATCAGATGTAGATTTGGTCTTTTCACATAATCCCACATTTCTTGGAGCCTATGTTCATTTCTTTTTATTCTTTTTTCTCTAAACTTCTCTTCTTTCTTCATTTCATTCATTTGATCTTCAATCACTGATACTCTTTCTTCTAGTTGATGGAGTTGGTTACCGAAGCTTGTGCATTTGTCATGTAGTTCTCATGTCATGGTTTTCATCTCTATCAGTTCTTTTATGGTCTTTTCTGCACTGATTATTGTAGTTATCCATTCATCGACTCTTTTTTCAAGGTTTTTAGTTTCTTTGCACTGGTTATGTAGTTCTTCCTTTAGCTCTGAGAAGGTTGAGCGACTGAAGCCTTCTTCTCTCAACTCGTCAAAGTCATTCTCTGTCCAGCTTTGATCCGTTGCTGGCGATGAGCTGCACTCCTTTGGTGGGGGAAATGCACTCTGATTTTTTGAATTTCAAGCTTTTCTGCACTGCTTTTTCCCCATCTTTGTGGTTTTATCTGCCTTTGGTCTTTGATGATAGTGACGTGCTGATGGGGTTTTGGTGTGGGTGTCCTTTCTGTTTGTTAGTTTTCCTTCTAACAGTTGGGACCCTCAGCTACAGGTCTGTTGGAGTTTGCTTGAGGTCCACTCCAGATCTTATTTGCCTGGGTATCAGCAGCGGAGGCTGCAGAAGATAGAATATCATTGAACAGCGAGTGTTGTTGTCTGATTCTTGCTTTGGAAGCTTTGTCTCAGGGGTGTGCCCAGCCGTGTGAGGTGTGAGGTGTCAGTCTGCACCTTGTGGGGGATGTCTTCCAGCTAGGCTACTCAAGGGTCAGGGACCCACTTGAGCAGGCAGTCTGTCCATTCTCAGATCTCAATCTCCATGTTGGGGGGATCCACTGCTCTCTTCAAAGCTGTCAGACAGGGACATTTACATTTGCAGACATTTCTGCTGCTTTTTGTTTAGCTATGCCCTGTCCCCAGAGGTGGAGCTTACAGAGGCAGGCAGGTCTCCTTGAGCTGCGGTGGGCTCCACCCAATTCGAGCTTCCCGGCATCTTTGTTTACCTACTTAGGCCTCAGCAATGGCAGGCGCCCCTCCCCGAGCCTCACTGCCACCTTGCAGTTAGATCTCAGACTGCTGTGCTAGCAATGAGGGAAGCTGCGTGGGTGTGTGACCCTCTGGGCCAGGTGTGGGATATAATCTCCTGGTGTGCCATATGCTAAAACCGTTGGTAAAGCGCAGTATTAGGGTGGGAGTTATCCAATTTTCCAGGTGTTGTGTGTCTCAGTTTCCCTTGGCCAGGAAAAGGAATTCCCTTCTCCCTTGCACTTCCCAGGTGAGGCGATGCCTTGCCCTGCGTCAGCTCTCACTAGTTGGGCTGCATCTATTGACTAGCATCTACTGTCTGACACAACCCAGTGAGATGAACCCAGTACCTCAGTTGAAAATGCAGAAATCATCCGTCGTCTGTGTCACTCACGCTGGGAGCTGCAGGCTGGAGCTGTTCCTATTCGGCCATCTTGGGCGCCCCCCACTAAGACCATCACTTTCAGTTCATAAGGAATCTCCACACTGTTTTCCTTAGTAGTTGTACTAGTTTACATTCCTACCAACAATATATATGTGTTCCCTTTTTACCATATCTATTTTTTAATAATTTATTTGATTATGGCCATCTTGGAGGAGTAAGCTGGTATCACATTGTGGTTTTGATTTGCATTTCCCTGATAATTAGTGATATTGAGCATTTTTCCACATGCCTATTGGCAATTTGCATATCTTCTTTTGAGAATTGACTATTCATGTCTTAGCCCTCTTTTTGATGGGATTGTTTGTTTTTTTCTTATGATTTGTTTGAGTTATTTGTAGATTCTGGATATTAGTCCTTTGTCCACTGTATAGATTGTGAAGATTTTCTCCCACTCTGTGAGCTGTCTGGTAACTCTGTGGATTATTTCTTTTGCTGTGCAAAAGCTTTTAAGTTTAATTAAATACCATCTGTGTATCTTTGTTTTTCTCATACTTGCTTTTGGCTTTCAGTCATGAAGTCTTTGCCTAAGCCACTATCTAGAAGGGTTTTTCTGATGTTATTTTCTAAACATTTTATGGTTTCCAGTCTTAGATTTAAGTATTTGATTAATCTTGAGTTGATTTTTATATAAGGTGAGAGATGAGGATTCAGTTTCATTCTCCTATGTGTGGCTTGCCAATTATTCCAGCACTATTTGTTGAATAGAGTGTCCTTTCCCACTTTATGCTTTTGTTTGCTTTGTCAAAGATCAGTTGGCTATAAGTATTTGGGCTTTATCTCTGAGTTCTCCATTTTGTTCCATTGGTCTATATGCTTGTTTTTATACCAGTACCATGATGTTTTGGTGACTATGGCCTTGTAGTATAGTTTGAAGTCAGGTAATATGATGTCTCTAGATTTGTTCTTTTTGCTTAGTCTTGCTTTGGCTATGTGGGATCTTTTTAGGTTCCACATGAATTTTAGGACTGTTTTCTCTAGTTCTGTGAAGAATGATGGTGGTATTTTGATGGGAATTACATTGAACTTGTATTTTGCTTTTGGCAGTATGATAATTTTCACAATATTGATTCTAGCCATTCATGAGCATGGGATATATTTCCATTTGTTTGTGTTGTTTATGATTTCTTTCAGCAGGGTTTTTTAGTTTTCCTTGTAGAAGTCTTTCACCTCCTTGGTTAGTTATATTCCTAGGTATTTTATTTTATTTTTTGTAGCTATTGTAAATGGAGTTGAGTTCTTGATTTGATTCTCCACTTGATTACTGTTAGTATATAGCAAGCTACTGATTTGTGTACATTAATTTTGTATTTTGAAACTTTGCTGAATTCATTTACCAGTTCTAGAAGCTTTTTGGATGAGTCTATAGATTTTTCTAGGTATTCAATCATATTATCAGCAAACAGAGACAGTTTGACTTCTTCTTTAATGGTTTGGATGCTCTTTATTTCTTTCTCTTGTCTGATTGCTCTGAGTAGGACTTCCAGTACTACGTTGAATAGAAGTAGTGAAAGCGGGCATCCTTGTCTTATTCCAGTTCTCAGGAGAAGTGCTTTCAGCTTTTCCCCATTCAGTATAATGTTGGCTGTGTGTTTCTCAGAGATGGCTTTTATTACCTTAAGCTATGTCCCTTCTATGCTGATTTTGCTGAGGGTTTTAATCATAAAGGGATGTTGGATTTTCTCAAATGCTTTTTCTGGATATATTGTGATGGTCATATGAATTTTGTTTTTAATTCTGCTTATGTGGTGTTTTATATTTATTGACTTATGTATGTTAAACCACCCCTGCATCCCTGGTGTGAAACCCACTTGGTCATGTTGGATTATCTTTTTGATATGCTGTTGAATTAGGTTAGCTGGTATTTTGTTGAGGAATTTTGCATCTTTGTTAATTAGGGATATTGGTCTGTAGCTTTTGTTGTTGTGTTGTTATGCCCTTCCCTGATTTTGGTATTAGGGTGATACTGGCTTCTTAGAATGATTTAGGAAGGATTCCTTCTTTCTCTATCTTTAGGAATAGTACTAATAGGATTAGTCCCAATTCTTCTTTGAATGTCTGATAAAATTCAACTGTGAGCCCATCTGGTCCTGGACTTGTATTTTTGGTAATATTTTTGTGAAAAAATTCATAAATCTTTTCAAAGAACCAGCTTTTTGTGTCATTTATCTTTTGAGATTTTTTTAAATTTCCATTTCATTTAGTTCTGTTCTGATCTTCATTGTTTCTTTTCTTCTGCTGGGTTTGGGTTTGAATTGTTCTTATTTCTCCAGTTCCATGAAGTGTGATCTTAGATTGTCTATTTGTGCTCTTCCAGACTTTTTGAAATAGGCACTTAATGCTATGAACTTTCCTCTTAGCACCACTTTTGCACATCTCAGAGGTTTTGATAGGATATGTCACTATTATCCTTTAGTTCAAAGAATTTTTCAGTTTCCAGCTTGATTTCATCATTGACCCAGTGATCATTAAGGAGCAGGTTATTTAATTTCCATGTATTTGCATGGTTTTGAGGGTTCCTTTTGGAGTTGATTTCCAATTTTATTCCACTGTGGTCTGAGAGGGTAGTTGATATAATTTCAGTTTTCTAAAACTTACTGAGAATTGTTTTGTGGCCTGTCATATGAACTATCTTGGAGAATGTTCCCTGTGCTGATGAATAGAATGTATATTCTGCAGTTGTTGGGTAGAATGTTCTGTAGATATCTGTTAAGTTCATTTGTTGTAGGGTATAGTATATGTCCATTGTTTCTTTTTTGACTTTCTGTCTTGATGACCTGTCTAGCGCTGTCAGTGGAATACTAAAGTCCCTCACTATCATTGTGTTGCTGTCTGTCTCATTTCTTAAGTCTAGTAGTAATTACTTTCTAAATTTGGGAGCTCCAATGTTAGGTGAATATATATTTAGGATTGTGATATTTTCCGGTTGGAGTAGTCCTTTTGTCGTTATGTAATATCCCTCTTTGTCTTTTTAAACTGTTGTTTCTTTAAAATTTGATTTGTCAGATATAAGAATAGGTACTCTTGCTTGTTTCTTCTTTCCATTTGCATGGAATATCTTTTTCCATTCATTTTCCTTAAGTTTATGCGAGTCCTTATGTGTTAGGTGAGTCTCCTGAAGACAGCAGAAACTTAGTTTGTAAATTCTTATCCATTCTGCTATTACGTATATTTTAAGCAGGGCATTTAGGGCATTTACATTCAACATTAGTATTGAGATGTGAGGTACTATTCTATTCATCATGCTATTTGTTGCCTGAATACCTTTTTTTAAAATTGTGTTATTGTTACATAGATCCTACGAGATTTATGCTTTAAGGAGGTTCTATTTTGGTGTATTTCAAGGATTTGTTTCAAGGTTTAGAGCTCCTTTTAGCAGTTCTTTTAATGCTTACTTGGCAGTGGAGAATTCTCTCAGCATTTGTCTGGAAAAGACTGTATCTTTCCTTCATTTATGAAGCTTAGTTTTGCTGGATACAACTTTCTTGGCTGATAATTGTTTTGCTTAAGGAGGCTGAAAATAGGACCCCAATACCTTCTAGCTTGTAGGGTTTCTGCTAAAAATCTGCTAAGTTAAAACTTAATCTGATAAGTTTTCCTTTGTAGGTTACCTGATGCTTTTGCCTTACAGCTCTTGATTCTTTCTGTCATCTTGATGTTAGATAACCTGATGATTATATGCCTATCTTTTTACAATGAATTTCCCAGATGTTCTTTGAGCTTCTTGTATTTGGATGACTAGATCCCTAGCAAGGCTCAGAAAGCTTTCCTTGATTATTCCCTCAAATATGTCTTTCAAATTTTTAAATTTCTGTTCTTCCTAAGGAACACCAATTATTCTTAGGTTTGGACACTTAACATAGTCCCAAACTTCTTGGATTCTTTGTTCATTTTTTCTTATATTTTTTCTTTATCTTTGATGGATCGGGCTAATTTGGAAACCTTATCTTTGGGCTCTGAAGTTCTTTCTTCTGCTTGTTCGATTCTACTGCTGGGACTTTCCAGTGCATTTTTCATTTCTCTAAGTGTGCCTTTGATTTCCAGAAGTTATTATTGCTTTTTATTTATGCTCTCTATTTCACTGAAGATTTTCCCCTTCATATCTTGAATCATGTGTTTTATTTCTTTAAGTTGGACTTCACCTTTCTCTGGTGCCTCCTTGTTTAGCTTAATAATCGTCCTTCTGAATTCTTTTTCTGGCGACTGAGAAATTTCATCTTGGTTTGGATTCATTGTTGGCAAGCTGGTGTCATCTTTTGGGGTGTTAAAGAACCTTGTTTTGTCATGTTATCAGAATTGGTTTTCTGGTTCCTTTTCATTTGGGTAGACTACGTCAGGAGGAAGATCTGGGACTCAAGGGCTGCTGATCAGAATTTTTGTCCCACATGGTGCTCCCTTGATGCAATATTTTCCCCCTTCCTTTAGGAATGGTGCTTCCTGAGAGCTGAACTGCAGTGATTGTTTTTGCTTTTCTGGATCTAGTCACCTGCAAGAGCTACTGGGATCCAGGCTGGTACTGGGTAGTGTCTGCAAAGAGTCCTGTGATGTGATCTGTCTTCAGGTCTTTCAGCTGTGGATACCAGCACCTGCTCTGGAGATACCAGGGGAGTGAAATGGACTCCGTAAGGGTCCTTGATTATATTTTTGTTTTGCGCACTGGTTTTGTGTTGGTTGGCCTCCAGCGAGAAGGTGGCATTTTAAGAGCGCATGAGCTGCTGTACTATAGCAAGGATACAAACTTGCCCTACAGATGCCTGCTTAAGTATTCAGGTTTCTCAGGTGGCGGGCAGAGCCATAGAGCTCCCAAGAGATTATGACCTTTGTCTTTTACTACCAGGGCAGGTAGAGAAAGACCATCAGGTGAGGGTAGGGATACGTGTGTGTCTGAGCTCAGATTCTCCTTTGGCAGGCAGGACTTGCTGTGGCTGCTGTGGGGGATGGCAGTATGGTTCCCAGACCAATGGAGTTACATGTTATGTTCTCAGGGGGATTATGACTGCCTCTGCTGAGTCATACTGGTGGCCAGGGAAGTGGGGGAAAGCTGGCAGTCACAGGCCTCACCCCGCTCCCACATAGCCCATGGTCCTAAGCACTGGTTTCACTCCCATCGTGTTCTCCCAACAGCACCAAGTCTATTTGCAGGCAACTGGTGACTAGGACTGAGAACTTGCCCCAGACCATGAGCCTCCCCGCTGAGAAATCAAGCAGACTCACAGTTTTGTGGCATCTCAGGGAGCCTACGGTGGTGATCCAGTTTCTTCAAAGGGTCTGTGGGTTCTCTTGGTTTTCCTGATATGTTCCTGCAGTAGTTCTTGGACCAAAAGTTCATGATGTGAGTCTCCACACACCGCTCTGTCCATAAGAGTGATAGCTGAAAGCTAGTCCTGCCTCCTGTCTGCCATCTTAATTGATAATTAAATCCATTAAATAAAATGATCTATTTTATTTAATGTTCTATTAGAACATTATTCTTGAAAGCTACTGTTCTCCATTACCCCTCCTCACTCTTAAAGTCTCAACTGGATTTTACCTCTGTTGTAGTTTCTTCCATGGTCACAACCTTAAGTTGTTCAGGACTAGGTTTAGTTGCATATACCAGAAGCCCATCAAAACAGTGGTTTAAACTAGCTGGACATTTACAGTTCTCACAAATGAAGGAAGTCCAGTGATGAGTGAGGACTCATCGTAGCTCAATAGTCATCTGGGATGCAGGCATCCTCTGTCTTGCTGCTCCATTATTCTTAGTGTTTAGTTTCATGGCCTTTGATGGCTGCTTCAGTGATAGCCTTCACTTTTGCATTTCATTCGACAGGAATGAGAAAGTGGCCAAAGGCAACCTTTCCCTTTAAGGAGACTTTCTAGAAGTCCCCAGGCAATATAGTATTACTATCATATCACACAGGCACTCAGCTATGAGAGAAACCAGGGCTTGTAGTCCTCATGCAATATAGTACTTCCATCATATCACACAGGCACTCAGATATAAGAGAGACCAGGGCATGTAGTCCTTTAACTGTGGTCATTAAAAATCTAATTTGAGAAAGAAAAGGAGAATAAATTTCTGGCAGACTACCAGCTATCTTTGCCATGTTGTCATTCCTGAATTCATATTATACTTATCAGAAATACCATTTAGTTAAGAATAATTTTAAACAGCCTTGTTCTCTTGAACTTGAGAATAATTTTTTTTTAGTCTTTACTTATTTACATAACATGCCCAGCTTCATAATTGCTTCTTAGCTCATCACAGAATGTTTTTGAATATGCAAGTTCCAACTTTTCTCAGGATTGTTCATCAATCTTTTATAGGAGTCAGGGACATTGGAGGTGACTGAGAGTCACTTGATTTTTACTCTGAGTTATTCATTGTTTACTATCTCCGAGAGGTAAGAAATTTCTGTTTGGGTTTGGTAAATCCCAATAAAAAGTCATTAGAGAAGAACAACTTTTAAAATCTCACTTACAGATATTAATACATCTCCCATGAACTTAATACAATTCCTATATGAGAAAAATATGCTAGGTAGTTTATCTTCTCATCTGAAAATAAAATTGTCATATGGAATGGTGCTGCCCTGCATCTTATTTTCTCCTTTATCTTTGTTTATTTTATTTCTGGGTTTATTAGGGATCTCCTTCTGCTACCTCCTCGTTATATATTATAGGTCACAGTTTCTAGGTTCTCTTGTCTCCTGACTCTACTCTCTAAGAGACAACAACATGTACTCTACAGGTTCAATTGCCACCCACGGGCAGATTGATGCAGGTATTTCTCCCATGCAGGCCTTTGCTCTGAGTTGTAGACTTACTCATCTCCTTGTTTAATATCTTCTGCTGAATGTCCCAAACACATCTCAAATTTAGTAAGTCCCAAATTAAGCTCATGACCTCCAGCCTGTCATTTCTGCCTCCACCTTAAAGTCTTCTTCAGATGTTGCCTATTCAATGATTGCTACCATCATCCATCTGGTTGCAGAATCTAAACATCAAGTCATCATCTTTAATACCTACCTTCACATCTCTAACCTTTCCTAAGTTCTGTTGACCTTACATCCTCAATTACACTTAAATTCAGTTTTCTCCATCTTTACAGGCACAATATTATCTCAGGTGACTATCAACTTTCACTTACCCTGCCACCTCTTAACTATCTTTACCATCTACCCCATACCCAGCCCATTCCCTACCTTATGTGTAAAATGTAATGATCCATGTAACACCTACTCACCTTCAGATCACTGCTCAATCATTACTATTTATGGACATGATGCCGAAGTTTGCAACCAGGTTAAATTCTCCTCTTATGTGCTTTCATGGCAGTCCGTCCCAGCATTTCTCTCCTCCTTAGGACTTATTTACTTCAGGAAATTCTGATTAATAGGAATTTTCACAAGATCTGGGACCACATTTCTTTTCACTCACCATTGTGTCCCCAGTACTCAGAATAGCTCCTGGCCCATAGGAAGCATTCAATAACCATTCCATGAATGAATGGATGATTTAAAGACAGATGCCTCTTTTTAATGATGCAGATGAGGTTTATACAAATCTTCTAAACCTGGTGAAGCAGCACTGGCCATATAGGTTTGAGTTGCACTTTGTATGTACCTATGGGCAAAGACATGTCTGTTGTGGCTTCTATTTGTTCACAGGCCATCAAGGAAAAACAGAGTTGACTCTAAGCCAAATTGTGAAGCTTTTTGTGTCCTTTCTGTGTCATTTCGATGCCTTGGTTGCAGTCTTTTTTTGCTCCCTTTTCTCAAACTCCTTCCCTTCCATTAAAACAGGAAAGCACCTGACAACAAACATTCACACTTATTTTCATCATCAGTCTCCACTTTCTGTGCCATTTTCTCTCCTTGGTATTAATCCTTTACCTTCTCGCCTTCAGGCTTTCTCATTTTTAGTATCTATCTCCTTCCATTAAAATACACGATTCTGATGGTAGTCATTTTCAATTTCTTTGCCTTTCATTTTTCTGAGCTTCCTCCCAGGAGGGATCTGGCAGCTTTCTGGGCTAGAGTTGCTGCAAACTCATTATAGGGTTTATTGAGGAAGAGAAGGATGGGTCCGGTTGTCACTGACTTCTGCCAGGACTCATTCTATCAGAGCTGCTGCGAATGGTTGGTGTAGGGTTTTCCTTGCACAAGAACACTTGACCAAGTGTGAGGGAGGCACAAAAAAATTTGGAGGTGATATATCATGTATTGCCTTTATTGTGGTGACAGTTTCACAGGTGTATGCATATGTCTAGACTCATCAAATTATGTACATCATATATTTGTAGTTTTTTATATATTGATTATATCTCAATAAGCCCTTTAAAAAAGAAGTCATTATAAGAGCCAGAGGCAGTACTGTAGACGCTGTTCTGTTCTCCTGTGGAACTTTCAATAAGGCTTCTTCCAACCATGACATTTCAGCAACTCTTGCCTTGTTCTCCCTACCTTCCTCACACTTCTCTTGGTTTTTCTTCTCAGCTCCCGTCCTGTCCTCCTTTCTCTCACAAATCCTAAATTTACATTTTACGGTCTCTACAATTTCTGACATGATACCGTGTCCGGAATTGGTGGGTTCTTGGTCTCACTGAATTCAAGAATGAAGCCGCGGACCCGCGCGGTGAGTGTTATAGTTCTTAAAGATGGGGTGTCCGGAGTTTGTTCCTTCAGACTTTCAGATGTGTTTGGAGCTTCTTCCTTCTGGTGGGTTCATGGTTTTGCTGTCAGGAGTGAAGCTGTAGACCTTTGTGGTTAGTGTTAACAGCTCTTAAAGGCAGCACGTCTGGAGTTGTTCGTTCTTCCTGGTGGGTTCACGGTCTTGCTGGCTTCAGAAGTGAAGCTGCAGACCTTCACAGTGAGTGTTACAGCTCATAAGGGCAGCATGGATCCAAACAGTGAGCAGCAGAAAGATTTATTGCAAAGAGCAAAAGAACAAAGCTTCCACAGGGTGAAAGGTGACCCTAGCTGGTTGCCGCTGACTGGCTCAGGCAGCCTGCGTTTATTTCCTTATCTGGCCCCACCCACATCCTGCTGATTGGCCCATTTTACAGAGAGCTGATTGGTCCACTTTACAGAGAGCTGATTGGTCCGATTTGACAGAGTGCTGATTGGTACTTTTACAATCCTTGAGCTAGACAAAGAGTCACAGAGTGCTAGTTAGCTAGATACAGAGTACCAATTGGTGTATTCACAAACCCTGAGCTAGACACAGAGTAGTGACTGGTGCACATACGATCATTCGGCTAGATATAAAAGTTCTCCAAGTCCCCATCCAGTTCAGGAGCCCAGCTGGCTTCACCCAGTGGATCCTGCACCAGGGCTGCAGGCGGAGCTGCCCGCCAGTCCCCAGCCGCGCCTGCACTCTTCAGCCCTTGGGCTGTACATGGGACCCGGCGCCACGGAGCAGGGGAAGGCGCCCATCGGGGAAGCTCAGGCCGCGCGGGAGCCCACCGCAAGGGGAGGAGCTCAGACACAACGGGCTGCAGGTCCCGAGCTCAGACACAGTGCGCTGCAGGTCCCGAGCCCTGCCCCGCCGGGAGGCAGCCAAACCCCGCGAGAATTTGAGTGCAACGCGGGCAGGCCGGCACTGCTGGGGGACCTGGCACAACCACTGCAGCTGCTGGCCCGGATGCTAGGCCCCTCACTGCCCTGGGCCGGCGGTACCGGCGGGCCGCTCCGTGTCCAGGGCCCGCCCAGCCCGCGCCCAGCCCGCGCCCAGCCCGCGTCCAGCCCGCGTCCAGCCCGTGCCCGCCGGAACTCACACTGGCCCGCGAGCGCAGCCCGGGTTCTCGCCGGGGCCTCCACACCTCCCCGCAAGCAGAGGGAGGAGGCTCTGGTCCCAGCCATCACAGAGAGGAGCTCCCACGGTGCCGTGGCAGGCTGAAGGGTCCCTCAAATGCCGCCAGAGTGGACGCTGAGGCCGAGGAGGCGCTGAGAGTGAGGGCTGCTAGCACTTTGTCACCTATCAATACTATTATATTTCTATAAATTTGTCTGTTATTTTTATTGAAGTTATACATGCACACATTGAAAAGTCAAATGGTTCTATAAGATTTCCTATGAGAAATAGCAGACTCTTGCCTGTTTTACCTCGCCATTTTCTGCTCCTCATTCAAATATATGCTCAACAAATATTTATTGAGCATCTTCTATATGTCACACACTGCTGTAGGTGCTTGGGATTCATTAGTGAATAAAATAGGTAAAATTGCTAGGATGGAATTTATATTCTATCAGAGTGGGAAGGCACAGACAAAGGACAATAAATACTGTTAGTAAAGTATACAGTATATGTGATTGTACTAGTCATGGTGGGGGAAAATAGAGCAAGAGGGGATGAATCATGAGCACAGAAAAGATGTAGAGATGGAGCAGTCACATGAAACTTACTGAAAAATACCTGAGGTAATGAGAGATTAATCATGCCCATATCTGGGCAAAGTGTGGTCCAGGCAGACCTGACAGCACAGAAGAATTAAGTAAGCAGCAATGCTTGGTGTGTATACAGAAGTCTAGAAAGCCTGTATGACTGGAGTGGAGTCAGCCAAAGGTAGGGTAAGAGATGAAAACAGAGCTAAGGGAAGAGCAAATCATGTAAAGCATCGGAAGTCAGGACAATAGTTTATAACTCTTGCAGTGAATTAATAAATATTGTGAATTAATGACTTTGTGGGTTTTTTTGTTTGTTTGTTTGTTTTTAGGTAATTTATTTATTTACTTCTCATTTTAGATGACAGAATTTAACTCTTTTACCTCCCTATATCCACCGTCAACACATGTTACCCTCTTTCCCTTTCCTGATATATATTGTAATTTTATTTAGATCAATATTAATGATTCCATTATTGTAACTACATAAATCTTATTCATAATTGATCTCTGTAGATAATTTCTATCATTTTATTTCTATGGGGTGGTTTTAGTATCCCAGTAGTTCTCAATGTGTCGTGCCAGGACCTTGGGGGTCCCCAAGATTCTTGCAGGAGTTCACAAAGCTATAACTGCTTTCCCAACAATGCCGAGATATTATTTGGCTTTTCACTCACTGTGTTACTATTTGCACATTAATAGTACAAAAGCAACAGTGATAAAACTTCTGGTACTTTTTAGCTCAAATAAAAACACTGGTACCAAACCATTAAAGTCATCTTGTAGCTCTTCACTTCAAAGCACTCTCAGTAGAAAAACAAAACAAAAGCAAACAAAAGCAAAACACAGCACAAAGTCAATTTCACATATGAATGGCATTGGTGAATCAATGAAAATTAATTGTATTAAATCTGAGTCCTTAAGTATATGTTCTTTCAATATTGCAGATGATGAAGTAAGAGGTTTTAAAAAAGCATTTCCTCTGCTACTGAAGTACTATAGTTATCTCAGGGAAAAACATTTTGTAATTGAGTTGCAATCTGAACTAGCTACTTGTTTCAGGAAGCAAAACTTTTACTGGAGAGAACAGATTACAAAAAAGCAGTTGAAAGACATTTCCTTTTTTTTTCTTTCTTTTTTTTTAAACACAGATTCTTTTTTTTTTTTTTTTTAATTATACTTTAAGTTCTAGGGTACATGTGCATAACGTGCAGGTTTGTTACATATGTATACTTATGCCATGTTGGTGTGCTGCACCCATCAACTCGTCAGCACCCATCAATTCATCATTTATATCATGTATAACTCCCCAATGCAATCCCTCCCTCCTCCCCCCTCCCCATGATAGGCCCCAGTGTGTGATGTTCCCCTTCCCGAGTCCAAGTGATCTCATTGTTCAGTTCCCACCTATGAGTGAGAACATGCGGTGTTTGGTTTTCTCTTCTTGTGATAGTTTGCTAAGAATGATGGTTTCCAGCTGCATCCATGTCCCTACAAAGGATGCAAACTCATCCTTTTTTATGGCTGCATAGTATTCCATGGTGTATATGTGCCACATTTTCTGAATCCAGTCTGTCACAGATGGACATTTGGGTTGATTCCAAGTCTTTGCTATTGTAAACACAGGTTCTTGCCATGTCACCAGGCTGGAGTGTGGTGGTGCGATCATAGTTCACTGTACCTCAAACTCCTGGGTTCAAATGATCCTCCTGTCTCAGCCTCCTAAGTACAAAGTGTGTGAGGCAGCCACTTAAAGGAAATCAACAGATGGTATTTTTTGCCAATAATAAATTTTGAGCTTTCAAATGAAAATCAGAATTTTGAAAAACGTGTGTGCCACCATGAGCTTGATTGCTTCCCAATACTTAAAGACTTTTCTGATTGTATTAGTGGTGATATGAATGAATATGATTTTTTTGGATATTATATAAATGAAAGATTTTAACATTTGGAAGATCTGCATAACTTAACCAATATTTTTCAAATGGTTAATGATCATATTACAAAATTGTGCAGAGTACAAGATCCATTGAAAGTACAAGATAGACTACTAGATTTTAATATAGGAGGATAAAAAGTTTATTGATAGGGTTTCAGATTCCTCATTGCAACTAACTTTTATAAAACTTCTGCTCTGGGTTTTGGTGTAGCATCAAAGAATAATATATAATGTTAAAAAAGATTATGAAAAGATTCCTTCTTTTTATGATCACGTATCTCTGTGGACCCAGATTTTTCTTTACATACTTCATATAGTTTGAATTGAATGCATGGAGTGCAGAAGCAGATACAAGAATTCAGCTGTCTTCAAGTCAGTCAGGCATTCAAGAGATTTGCAGAAAATGTAAAACAATGCTATTCTCACTAAATTTTCTTGTTTTGAAAAATATGTTGTTTTTCCTTAAAACTTTTTTTTTGTTGTTAACAGGCAATGAGTTTATTATTTTGAATAGAAAAATAAATGTAAAATGATCATTTAAAATGTCTAATAGGCATATTTCAAATATTTTAATAAAGAAAAGATATTTGGGATCGTTAATAACTTCCAAGGGTGTAAAGGGGTCCTGATCCCAAGAAAAGTTTGGAAACCACTGTGCTACAACTGGGGAAGGCTGTCTCACTTTACAGCCTACAGCATCCAACTGTGAAAGCTCTGTACACAGCATTTTGATTCTTTTTTGATGATACATAAAGGACAAGATACTTTAAGAGGAACTTTTAAATTACTATAAAGCCTGAGAATGGTTTGCATATTGAGTAGAACCCTGACACACGTTTGCTTCACTGCTGGCAACCACAGCACCAGGCGTCCCGTTTGGCTGTGCTTTACATGAATCAAATACTGAGAAAGCAAGCATGGGTCAGCTCCACAGCTGAAGCACAACAGAAATTTGAATCCCTTTGCCACAAAACTCCTTTTTTTTAACCTTTAATTATCTTTTAAATGTTTTCTTAAATATCTTTCCTTCTGTAGAACATGATAATTCAGAAGCAATTTTCTTGTCATCATGTTTTCTTTCTTCTTGTAATGTTTCAAGTACTTGGATGATGATAAAGGGAGGTGGGGGCATATGCTATGAAAAGGTTTTGTTCTAGAACAAGTTGTGCAGCTAACTTTTTGAGCTATTTAATGAAAATATTTTCCCTCAAAAATGGGAGTATTAAATGTGGGGTTACACTGACCGCAAAACTGTAGTGAAATGATCTATGTGAAGCCCTAATTTCAACCATTTGATGAAAAGCAACTTGAACAAATGAAGACCAAAGTTTTTTTAATTTATTTTTTTATTTTTTATTTTTGTAAAGTGCTGGGATTACAGGCATGAGCCATTGCATCCAGCCTGTCTTAGGATTTTTCGACTTTATAATGGTGCAAAAACAAAACATGAGTACCTTACAACTATTCTTTTTCACTTTCAGTAGAGTACACAGTAAATTACATGAGCTATTCAACACTTTCTTTTTTTGGGATGGAGTCTTGCTCTGTTACCAGACTGGAGTGCAGGGGCGCGATCTCGGCTCACTGCAACCTCCGCTTCCCGAGTTCAAGCAATTCTCCTGCCTCAGCCTCCCGGGTTGTTGGGACTACAGGCACGTGCCACCATGCCCAGCTAATTTTTGTATTTTTAATAGAGACAGGGTTTCACCATGTTGGCCAGGATGGTGTCAATCTCTTGATCTCCTGATCCACCCACCTTGGCCTCTCAAAGTGCTGGGATTACAGGTGTGAGCCAACGCACCTGGACTTTTTTTTTTTTTTTTTTTTTTTAAGATGTGCCCATATTCCTACATGCTTGGCTAGAGACTGACATTGCTTTGTGACAGTGGTTATCTACTCCAAAACTCAGTGCTGTTGACAGTGACAGCATAGGCAGGTGCCCTACTCTATTTTAATAATTTAAGTAATTTGAATACCTGTCTTCTATGTAACCATAACTTAGGGTAAAAAAAGTTCTATTGTCCGAAAATCTTTCAAAATGCTCCAAAACATTCTAGACTGCAGGTAAAGTGGAGTGTTTTTTTACATAGAAGGAGAGATGTTGAAGCTATTTTAGTATTTTTTATTATTATGTGTTGAGATAACATTTTTAAAGGTCATCATCAGCTTTCATTGTAGGACCGTAAGTTAAGTGAAGAAAATTCTCTGCATTACCTTAGTAGTTCAAGGTCCAAGAAGCCTACATGAGGGTGTATTTTCAAATAAACCTGGCATTTTTTTCTTTTGTACAATGTTCTTTTTCTAGGGAATAAGAGATTCTTGTGTATCTTTTTGAAATAATAGATCAGTCTCTGAGGTCAACAAAACAGATGTGATTGCTGCAAGGATTGCAAATGTTCCATTGTGCGAGGGGAACCTGGGGTTAGTGACTGTCCTGAAGCAACTTTTCTAGAATGTTCCTAAAATTGGTATAGCAGACAAGGTGAGGCTCAAGGTCAGGCAAGGTTTGGAGACTGCAGCTATGGCTCTGCTGAGCCTTATAACTCTGCAGAGGAAGAGAAAGTAAGTTTAAGCAAGGCTCAATTCACCAGGAGCTGACTTGGGGCAATAAATAAATAAATAATTTATACCGAACACTCGTGCTTTACATTAGAAAATTGACTGCAGAAGCTAGAATCAGCTTGGAATCAAAGAGGGAAAAATGCTTTTATGGATAAGGTTGAGTAATGGCCACAGCTCACCAGAGTTTGTGCACCTCGTTTACCAACCAATATTGGCAGTATGTGACTTTCTTTCTCTTCAAATTCTTCCTCACTGACATCTCAAACTGCCCTTTAGTTTTTCTGATTATATCAGTAAATGACTCTGCTAGCTGATAATGGATTTTTTAATAACTTAGTTCTTAATTGCTTTTGTCCTAGTCAGAAAATGAAGAAAACTCTTTGTCCTCAGAAAAAAGGATAAATTATTGCTTCAAGTGGGTATTTATACTGCATCAGGTCAATCTTATATTTCAATATTCTGTTTCTCTCCCCTGGAAAAAGAAAGCATTTCATATGACATCTTTCAGATGATGTACCAGGTTATGTTACCAAAACAATAATGGACTGCATGTTATTTCCTGTAGAGTCGTGGAGTGTGACCATTATTATAAAGTGCTAACAACTCTTTTCTTTCAATTGAGTTTGGATGCATATGTGATTTTACTTTCATTAAAAACAAAAATTTATGACAAGAAAAAAAAGCTGCAAATTTTCAAAGGCCTTGCCAAATAGCAGAATGAGGCATACATCATGACCTTCTCCCTTCAGGACAGGACATGGAACACTTTCATATTACTTACAAACCAGGACTGATAATGACATGGCATTCTATGGAGAGAATTTAGATTCCAGAAACTTCTGCCTTGGGAATACAGAATCATGTGGTTTCATCATTGGAAGACATTTTTCCAATATTATCTTTATGTATTTTGCTAATATAACTAATTATAATGTATACACATTTTGGGGGTTAAAATCCTTCATCAGAATCATAGACTTTTTAAGTTAGTGTAGACCTCAACAGGTCATCAGATTCAACACACTGGTCTTCAGACAGTAAAGTTTTTAGTCCTACTTTGCCGGCCCACTTCCTAACAACTAAAAAAACAAGTGTGTTCATAAAGAAATACCCCCTCTTCTTTTCCCCATTCTTATTTTTTTTTCTCTGTCATATATTTTTTTGTCTGACAGATTTTCCTTTTTGTAAGCATAAGTAATCAGAACAATTGTTCGTCTGGGCAACTGGGAATAGTTTGTTTTTATAATAAGTCAGGAGTTGCATCTGAATGAATTCCTAAGGGTAAAAGTCCAGTTCTTAATCTTGATTGGTTTTTTGGCACAATATAAAAATGGACCTCGAGCCTATTGAAAACCAGCATTACTTTCTCTAGATACTCACAGTATTTCTATGGTACTATGTTTCCCTTATGATTTTATACCATCTACCAGAGAACCAATTTACCCTAAACACAAAGGTTAAAGATCTTCATTGGAAAAGAAAGTAAGCTTTATTCATTGTTCGTAGCAATAACTGGCACACAGCTGGAAAACTCTGGAAAACCAGACTTTCAAAGCACCTCATAGTTGAATACCTTTGTCAGTATCTTGTTACCTCTCCATCATCTGTCTGCTTTTCTTCCCCTTTCAACATCCATCATGGCTTGCCATTCACTACACTTACAATGCCTCTTGGTTTTTCTTTTTGCATAGTCTTTTCACCAAAGACTGGGGATGCCTTGTAATCCCTATGAATCTTAAATGTACACATTTGTTTTCTTGTTCCCAAATTGCTTTCCACATATGCCTTTTGTATTTCTCTCAATTTAGCTGTCAATTCCTTCTCCTCTCATTTTCCCTCCCTCCCTTCCTCCTCTCTGCTTGTCTTTCTCTCTCCTCCTCCTCATCCACCAGCCTTTAAAAATAATGATCATGCTTTTATTCCATATGTCGCTGAAAGAGAAAAACACTGAATGCCAAGCAGAGTGGAAAATTGATTTTCGTTCTCTAATTTATACTTTGGAATCCTTCTTTCCCACTTATGACTTTTTCTACAATTTTTTAACAGCAGAAAAACTTCTACTGTATTAATTTAAACGTTGAGAGGCCTAAGCTTATGCAAGTATAACTTGAAACTTAAGAGAAGAGGAGCCATTTCTAAATGACTTTTATTTGCATATGTGGTATGAGCAAGAGATGGATCGTTCAACTTCCTTCACCCTCAACATACTAAATATTTCTGGGCATCCATTACTTGACCAGAGACCTTATGAACATATCTAATTTTGCAGGAATACTTTATGCAGCTAGGCAAGTACCCATGAAGGCCCACTATCTTTTCTTGAATACATAAAGAAAGTAAGATAATTTCTTCTAAAAATGAAATACTATGCAGGTTTTTTAGTGTCAAATGATAAATTCTGAAAAATCTACCATGTTAGAATTATAACTCTGGAAGTTAATTATACTCATTATGATAGGGAAGGTCTCTGCACAGCTGTGGTGGAGTGAAGCATTTGAAATTGTGGACAAGGGCTGGCATCCTGCTATATAAACACATGGTCATCATGTTGATGTCAACAGAAACATAAACAACCTCAGCTCTGTGATATTCTAGAAAACATGCTGGGTAAACACTCAGGCAGAGGGTCTGTGCTTGGGTCCCTGAGAAATCTGTATAGTGTGGTGATGAACAATTTCTTGGCTACTCCACAATAATACCAGCAGCACACTTACTTCATGGAATTACCTTTAAAAGAATTTATATAAATATATATATATATATAAAACAATCACTGGGATCTGATGCTTTTGGATACCCTCATAAAAATATAAAAAAAAAAGACCACACTATACTTATAATTCAAGTCTTCTAAAAAGCCTAATAACATTTTTTTTCAATCAGATAAATAATCTGCTGCTCAATTAAAATAAACTGTGCTGATTATGAATGCCTGGTCCCTGTTCAGGAGGCCACAGAATGGATTTCTATGAAGTACTCTCTGATTCACTGCCGAACTTGGCAGGGATAGAGGTTTGTTTTGGCCTTCTCCTCCATGCTTTTTCTCTGTGGCAAGAGAAAAGCGCTAGGCTCGCACTGAGGCTGGTGCTCCTTCACGAGCACCACATCATCTGAGTTAACCAGCCCCAGTACAGCTTCATATGCACTCTCATGTTTTTCTCTTCAAGGGAGCTTAGCAAACAGGCTTCCTGCCAAATGAGTACACGGGTTAGTAAAATTGGGAGACACGATCGTGATTGGAGAGCTTCAGTTCAAAGCATAGTGTCATGTTTTATACTTGCATCTCTCCAAGAAGAAAAGTGGGTCCAGTTCTCACCTCACCTGCCTGAAGAATAACCAAGAGTGAGACTGCAAATAAACTGCTTTATCCAAAGTGTCCAATCGGATGGGTCTTCTGATATGGTTTATCTACCTAGAGGATGGATATAAAGAACTCTGGAAGTGAAAAGGAAATGGATAATTGCCTAAAAGCTGGTCATGCTCCAAGATTCTGAAACAAAAGGGAAGAAAAGTTTCCAGCAGAAATGCCTTGTTGTGGAGGCTGTTTGCTGAAAGTGACTTGTGGAAGCATCCTTCTTTTTAGGAAAGAGTGGCAGCCGAATCCGTCCATGGAGGTCATGAGGTGGTTGAAGACCCTAAGAGAGCAGGAGGCCCTGTCATGAATTTGCTCCATTCTTCATTCAGTTTTTCTGATACTTGAATCACTGGGGAGGCTGGACAGTAAGAGAAGGACCCTGTCAGATGATTCTCGTGCTCAATGTCCCTTACTCTCATGCAGAGGAATATCAGCAAGGAGCAACCATGTGAAATCCCTCCCAGGCTAGGCACAAGAACCACCTGGGATAGACTTTGCTGTTCTTATTAAAGGCATCAGATGGTCAGAATTTGTATAGAAATATATCTGAAACCATTCAAATTAGTCTGATTACATAACTCAAATGACAACCATATGTTATAAATCTATATAAGATATAAAACTTTATCTGTAAATATATTTGACAAATTTGACATTTATATCCTCAGAATTATTATTAATCCTGCCCAGGGCTAATGCTGAAAAAGGTTATTAGATGGGCCGGGCGCAGTGGCTCATGCCTGTAATCCCAGCACTTTGGGAGGCTGAGGTGGGTGGATCACGGGGTCAGGAGATTGAGACCATCCTGGTCAACATAGTGAAATCCTGTCTCTACTGAAAATACAAAAATTAGCTGGTGTGATGGTGCGTGCCTGTAATCCCAGCTACTCAGGAGGCTGAGGCAGGAGAATCGCTTGAACTCGAGAGGCAGAGGTTGCAGTGAGCCGAGATTGTGCCCCTGTACTCCAGCCTGGTGACAGAGCAAGACTCCGTCGCAAAAAAAAAAAAAAAAAAAAAAAAAGTTACTAGAATGAAATTTATTTTTAAGAATAAAAAAAATTTAGAAGCATACTACGCCTTTTAAAATTGGAACTACTTACTAGTTGCAAGTCATTTCATCCAAAACTCATAACGGTTTTCTACAGTGACAAAAAGTCAAGTCTGGGCTTCTCAGGACAGGATTTGAAAGGAATGCTCCTGAGCTCTGGGAACACAGCTAATCTTTGTTTGATTGTTATTATGCTCTTTTTCACTTTGATGGAAATTCCATGAGGGAAAACAAAAAACAAAACCAAAAATTCTAAGACTATCCGCAGCTTTTATTCACCCGTATGATTCCCCAGCTCATGTGCTTGTACATAACCTTTGTTTTAATCTTACCTTGAGTGTCCAGGTTTGTGGTAATGATCCCTCCAAGGGACCAGTTCTGGATAATTCACAGTGAGACAAAATCAAGCTGTGTTTTAGCTTCTCTTCCCATTAATGACTTGTTACTACTTCTTGATGAACTGAATATATTAGCTTCCTCTCCACAACTCACAGAGAGAAAACACAAGGAATCTCCTGTAGCGTACTTCCTCTTATAATGTGATCTTATGATCATGAAATAATAGGGCCATATGAGATATCTTGTCCTTTGATATAATTATCTGGATGCATGATCCTCAATTCACAATTTCAAAGCTCTAATTATAATTTTTAGTGAATATCTAATTGGATAATTAATACTGGTCACTTAGGATTATATTTTGCAGCCAGTTTATCCTATACAGATCACTGGAAAATTCCATCATTTAAAAGCTAGATGTTTCATGAACATTGAAATTAAAAAGAACACTTTCGTGGACACAGTATGCTTTAGTGAACTGATTATCATATTCTCTAAGCAAAACTTATTATTTCCATGTTCTATGATGCACAACTTTGGATCTCAGTCTCTCATATGTTGAACTAAACCGAAACTTGTGTTCTGAGGAAGTTCTTAGCAGTTCTCCAACATTCTTCTCCATGGAGGGGGAGAGGCCTTCTGGATACACTATTTCTATGCAAGGTTCTGCAGACAATGAGGCATGCAGATCTAATCTTAATTCATCCCAAATACCTGCCAGACCAGTGAATTTAACCTTAAACTTTCTGCAGACTAAAAATTATTCACTCTTCAGCAGGATAGTTGAGAACTTAGACTGTAAAACTAAGCTGTGAGGATAAATTCTGACTCTGGCATTTACTACCTTGTGTGATATTGGAGAGGATATGTACCTCAGTTTCTTTATTTGTAAAATGAAAATAATGATAGAATATGCCTTATAGATTTCTTATGAGGATTAAATAAACATTTATAAAGAAAGTACTTACAAGCACTCAGAAAGCTTAAAATTGTTACCTAAACCTCTGTTTTGAGAAATCATATTCTTGGGTGAGTTCTTGAATAGATTAGATGTTCTACTTTTTTTCTTTTATTCAGCCAGACCATGAGAGAGCTTTATACATGTAGCACATTGTATTGACCCTGTGAAAAACTGTTTCTGTTGATGGTACTTGGATGTAAAGCCTTTAATTGTATTAGCCAAGGTTCTCCAGAGAAACACGATAGATAGGATAAGTGCATATATACAGAAAGAGATGTATCTTTAAGAATTGACTCGGCCGGGCACGGTGGCTCAAGCCTGTAATCCCAGCACTTTGGGAGGCCGAGACGGGTGGATCACGAGGTCAGGTGATCGAGACCATCCTGGCTAACACGGTGAAACCCCGTCTCTACTAAAAAATACAAAAAAAAACTAGCCGGGCAAGGTGGCGGGCGCCTGTAGTCCCAGCTACTGGGGAGGCTGAGGCAGGAGAATGGCGTAAACCTGGGAGGCAGAGCTTGCAGTGAGCTGAGATCTGGCCACTGCACTTCAGCCTGGGCCACAGAGCGAAACTCCGTCTCAAAAAAAAAAAAAAAAAAAAAAAAAATTGACTCATGTGATTGTAGGGGCTGGTAAGTCCCTAATCTGCAGGGCAAGCCAGCAGCTGGAGGCTCTAGAAAGGGTGGTTGTTGTAGCTGTAGTTTGAAGGCAGTTGGGAGGCAGAATTCCCTTTTCCTCAGGGAATCTCGGTATTTTTCTCCTAAGGCCTTCAACTGATTTGATGAGGCCATCCACATTACCGAGGGGAAATGGCTTTACTCAAAGTCTACTGATTTAAATGTTAATCTCATCTAAAAAAATACCTTTATAGTGACATCTAGAATGCTATTTGACTAAATATCTGGCTACTGTGGCCTTGTGAAGTTGACACATAAATTAACCACCACATTACCCTTCAAGAAGGAACATAAGAAGCATCTCTATAAAACTCTAAGATTTTATAAGAATGTTATTGATAAAGAATTTTCCATGGAATGAAGCATAAGGGTTCACAAGAGGCACCTCTTGGTTTTTTGCTTCTACAGAGGAAATGTTGGCTTTTATCTTAGAGACACTGTGAACTACACAACTAAATATAGTTTCTGTATTTGCATTGGTTGCTAGGAAGCTCAAGGTCATCACTTGGCAAAGCTCCAGGGAAGAGTCTAAGACCTCGAGGCACACATTTTAGGTACTACATTAGCCTCTGTATCACCTTGATTGTCCTTCCTATTATTTTCTGGCAACCTGTATCAATGCCTTTCCAAGAATTCCTATAGTACACCCTTATTTATTTTCCACAGAAATCCGTCAAATTGTAATTTGATTTGTCAGTTGGTATGACCTCAAACACCCTGCGTCCCTTAAAAATAGGGACCATGTCTTGTTCAATATCACATCACCCACTTCTCACACAGTATCTAGACTGCAGCTAATTCGGAATATACATTTGTTGGATATATTTAAAAAGTACGTATCCTTATAAGCTACCTCAAGTCCACTTTAGGATAAAGCACAACATAATTGCTACATAAAATTACATTCCATTGTATGTATAAAATTCCTTATGAATCTTAGAAGTGCAATTCCATTTTTGAGAGAGGGGGAAAAGATAATGGTAGTTTAGGAATTAATCTGAAAAACTGATACACACTTCTAGCTGGCAAAATAAAAGAATAGAAATTGAAAAGCTAACCTTCAATTCAATTATTGAGATTATTCTCTTTTGTTGAAAATCCCTTATTAAAGGCAAGCTGGCCCTTCTTCCTGGATGTTAGTGGATAGTGGGAAGGGAGGTGTACTCAGCAACCCCTCAAGAGGCTTTTGAGACTCATACGTTGGTGGTTGCTAAGACAGAATCATTTTCACAATGAATCATTTGTTTTTAGGTAAAGGTAAGATTTGCCAGATGTTTCTGGCTGGGTGTTTTGGGACAGGTGACTGTCCTCTAGTTGATTGAGCCCATGGATGGGTCCTACCAATTTAGTTGGTTTTGAGGTGCTAGTCTATTACCTTACTTGTGGCCAACAATGCCTTGACATTCTCCTCAACTTGACTAAACTTTAGACAGTCTTCTTGACCTCGCTTTTCTTAGAGCTGTTCATTTAGAAAACTTGCAAATCTTTATCTGACTCCTTGAGAGGTAATTAAAAAAACAAAAACAAAAACAAACAAACAAACAAAAAGCAAAAAATTCAAAACTCCTTGCTACTTTTATAGCCCAGGAAAGTCTTTCTCAAGGACCTCAGAGACATCTTTATTGAAATCTTCATGGAAGCATGTCCTTATCTTCCAATTTCTGTAAGAGGGTAAGTGCGTAACTTCTGCAGGCAACTTGCTTCACAAATAAAACTACCTCTTATCATAAAGATACCTGAAAGCTTATGTTTGTTTTGGTTTAAGGCAATGAACAAACACAGGTGGCCTATAATCCTCCACTCTCTTCCCAGCTCTTAAAACCTCTCCATCTCTTAGAGCTCAGACTGAGTTCTGGCTTCTTTTCCCTATTGCATTTGGCTTGAATAAAGTCTTCTTTGCATGTGTAACTTTGTCCAGTGCATTTTTGTTTGAAAGAGTCTTGCTCTGTAGCCCAGGCTGGATGCAGTGTCACTATCACCACTCACTGCAACCTCCATGTCCTGGGCTCAAGTGATCCTCCCACCTCAGCCTACCAAGTAGCTGGGACTACAGGTGTGCACCACCACGCCTGGCTAATTTTTCTATTTTTAGTTGACATGGGGTTTCTCCATGTTGGCCAGGCAGGTCTTGAACTCCTGGGCTCAAGCAATTCACCCACCTAGGCCTCTAAATTGCTGGGATTACGGGTGTGAGCCAACGTCCCCAGCCAAGTCCAGTGCAATTTTTGTTTTGACCCTCAGCACCAGGTTTATGGACTCATGTTAATGACATTTTAAGGACAGATTTACAAACCAGAGTGCCAGGTTTTATAAGCAGGAGTTCAACCCAAGAGATGATTGGCAAGCTCATCATTAAAATTAAGTGTTCTCATCTAGCTTGTAATATTCACACTTTAACTTTGGCGTTATTTCTGCTTAAAAAGCCACTACTATTTGTCTATTATGAGAAAATCCTTTCTTGTAATCACTGTTGGCTGAACACCAATTACAATTTTTGAAAAATTCTTCTTATTACAGTGGACTTAGTTTCCTCACCTGTGATAATGAACTTTACCTGTGTTCTTGAATAGCAGCAAGGGTCAAAAAACTTCCCACCCTTTTGTGTTTCCAGAAATGACTCACTACAAAGAACCATACTTCCCCAAATTACTTAGACAAACCTCATAGATGAATACCTTGTTTAACAAACACTGTAACAAGGTGAGACACAAACCCTCCAAATTCCTTTTTTTATCTTGGAAATTACTAGCTGAATTGTTTGTCCCTGCTAACCAATCTGAAAATAATATTTGATAACTTGACCAAACCTAATTCAAGCTTCTTGCTTTCACTATGATTCAGAACTTTGGACCACCTTTGAATTTAAACAAGTGTTGGGAGCTTAACCAAGCACTGGAAAGTAGAGTTACCACCCCTCACCGTACCTCTCAGAACTGGCTGACCACAAAGAAGAAGTTTCCTGCTCAAATACCTGATCACCACACCTACTCATCCCATGCTCTCATAACCAGCTTTTTCTTTTCCTGTTTACCTCAGTATTAAAGAAAAGCCTTTCTGCCTGACCTCTGAGATGCTTGTAAATCTTACAGTTGGAGTGCAGTCCCTATTGCAATACCCCCTACTATTTCAGCCATCTTTTCAAATACAATTTCTCCTTCTCCAAGTTTGAATTTTTTATTTCTTCACCTGAAAGTCATCACCATTTTCATTTATTGCCAAGCTTTCTCTCATCTCTATATTCTACGGTTTTTGGTTCTGACAGCTCTTTTATGCTGTACTACCCGTTACAAATTTAACAACAGAAGCATCTCAGGGGCAGGATGATTTTGTCACTATGGAAAACTGTAAATTAACATGCTAGAGACATGGATAACCCTGAAAAACTAAAGCTGAGAATGGTTCAAAATTTACCAACTCAACTTTCTGAAGCAATGGTTTTTTGACTGACTTAAAAAAAAATTGGCTGTATGTTTTTACACAGAGTCTGAAGACAATCTGAAAATTCAAGTTGGCTTGAAATTTATATTGGACTACCTGTGCTTTTCTACTACAATCAGCTACTAGCCTCACCACCACCATGAATGATGATGCATGTTTTCAATTTTATGCCTCTATTTCTCGCCTGAGAATGTTTCCATAGAACTTGTTATTGTTTGACTTGGGGACTTAATAATCTAAAAGAAACAAGTAGAAGCACCATGGTGTCATGAAAATACCTCTAGGGTAGGAGTCAGGAGACCTGGGCTCTAATATTGGGGTTCCATTTATTTATGGTGATCTTCAGTGGAGACTTAAACTCTTCTGGGCTTCCATTTCATTAGGATAATTAATCTTACTACATATTTTAAGAACACAAAGAAATAATATATCGTATCCAGGTTTTTTTTCATATTTAAATATCATTACTTGTTTCACATATGTATCCTATATCTTCAATAGATTGAGAGTTGCCTCAGAGACCCTATAGTATCCTAACTGCTTAACATAGCAATAAACACATAATAGTTGTTCAATAAATATCTGTGAATATATGACTTGATGTATACCACTGTAAGCAATACTAGAAGAAATTCCACAAATAATTCAACAAACGTTTATTGTGTGAACATTATTGTGCTAGGTCCCTTAAGAAACACAAAGTGGATCAGACATGACTCCTGCCCTCCAGGCACTTGAGAGTCTATCAGAGGATATCAGAAATGCATATAAATAACAAGATCGAATATTTGAAAAGTCCTAAGAGAGGTACAGAAACAGTGGCATAAGAGTTCACGGGACAAATTATTTCCAACTTGGAGGAAAATTATGAAAAACTTTATGAAAATGAAATATGAGTTGTCCTTTAAAGCACAAGTAAAATTTAGACAGGGGAAAGGGAAGAACTTCCAGGGGAAGGGCACAAAGATTCTGGCCGGTCATGAGTGCAGTGGGCCAGGAAGGCACTGCCCAGGCTGGAATATATATGCTCCCCTGCCTAAGGGGACAGCTGTGATTCAGCTTTGGAAGAATGTGTGCATGTATGTGTGCGTGTGTTGTGTGTTTGTGTGCACATGAGAGAGACGGAGTTCAGGGACACTTAAAAGGAGTGGAGCAGAAGACGGCTTCCTTAAAATTATCATTTCTTGAGACTTATTCACCTGCATTTTTTGCTGTAGATTAAAAAACAAAAAACACCACACCACAACTCGACATTCTTACAGTAGCCAAAAAATCCACGCTAACATCTTTAAGTGTGCAATTTCTGGACAGCTTTCACATATACATCTAATATGGAGTTACTAGAACTAAAGAAAAATCAAAGTGAAAAGATGTAAGATTTTATTTTACAGCAGTGAATCTGTAGAAGAAATATTAGCCTAATGTATTGAATTTGTATGTTTTCAAACATATGCTTAGTGTGTTTCTTTTCATTCAAGATTTTACAGTGTGGAATGGGTGACCACATACATGGTCTGCATTCACAGTTATAGGTAACGGAGATGAAACTGAGCATTATGGATTTGTGTGTATATATATATGTAGACTGATACACATATTCAGAGATATATACATATATACATACACATGTGTGTGTATTATATATGTATATATGTAGAGAGAGAAAAAGAGGGAGAGATTTGCCAAATATTATTCCTGTCACCAAAAAGTCATCTTATAAATAGGCTATACAATTACATTATAATTAGCATAAAAGTTATTTTATTGAAAAATCAGTCCTTAGTTATGTTATACTTTTTTGCATAATGATGTTGCTTTTATTTTTAAAATCTAATTAAAAATATACTTTTAACATCTTGACATTGAGAACATTGTAAGTTTCTGACAGGAGTTCAGCCTGAGCTGTGTGGTTTTTAAGGCTCTAGCTTGGAGGCGCACTTGAATGTTGAAGCACCGTAGTCTTCGCCTCATGGCCTGAGTGCCTTCAAGGTCGTGAAGAGCAGGAACTGATTCACTTGAGTTTGAGGCAGACCACAGAAGACCACACAGCTCAGGTTTAACCACAAACTAATCTAAATACACATTTTAGGAACTTCAAAGACCCCGGTCTCCTCTCCACCCCCCTTCCTTGCCTCAGACTAAAAAAACACATCTCAAATCATTGAAATGACCAAGAAACTGCTAAAATCCTTCCCCATGGTATTTCCTTTAATGTGTATCTGAGGGAGTGAGAGAAATTACCAGTGTGGCTTTAACACAAGAAAAGACACTAGGGACTGTTTGTGCATTTGGCTCACCTCAGGCTTCCAGAGACAATCGTTCAATCAAATACATCCACTCTCCTTTTCCTTCTTCTAGAGACTATATAGATAAAAATTTTTAAAGTCCTGAAGAAGTTCATTTTTTTTGTATGCGATGAAGAACTGTAGTATGAGTAGTTTCCTTTGTGAAACATGCAGTGAACTTCATTACTTAAAATTAACATTTTTCCCTGTTTTGTTTTCTGTATTGGAACTTACTGTTTTCTACTAGTTATCTTTTTGCCACAAGATAGAAAAAACATAATATTTATATAAGAGTATGATGGCAGCAGATTTCTGACAAGCCCCATTTACATGGTACATTGTTCCAAAGAATGTTTGAGTAGAAAATACAGAAGCACTATACAAACCTATTATTACATTTGAGAAATCATTAGCCTCAAAGGAGTAATAACGGTATGCTATTAAAACCGTGAATACATTTTTAGTATCTGTATTGAAAAAAAAAACTTTATAAATATGTAAATTTCTGTTCAACAAATCCAAAATAAAATGCACTAAAAAACTGATATGTAGACAAAAGTTTATTTACACCATACAACATTTTAAATATTTTATACACAGCTGCAGCACAGAAAGCTTCTCAGAGCTTTCTAGAGAAAACTGCAATAATAAAGATGTGAAATATATTATTCATATAAAAGTGAGATTATTACTTTATTGCATTTAAAGCAATGAAGAATGTAGCTCAACAAACATTCATTTAATGACAAAAACTTTGCTTTTATATTATAAAGTAAAAAGTGTAGTAATGGCCAAACAGACTGTTATAAACTTTAAAAACTGCATAAATATATACATTGTGCTTCATGGTGAAGTTTTTTGAAAACTAAACCATATGAAGCGGTTACAACATGAATCGTTGCTTGAGGTTTATCTATAAAGATTACCTTACAAATCCATTCCACGGGTACTTACAACACAGGATGGTCAGAACTGTACACCTGGTCATCTCTCCACTAGCCTGACTAGTGAGAAGTTACCATATGAAAACACCACTGACATTTGGCACATGAAGGTCCTGACATAAGATAGTCACACTGTCCAGATAGAAATGTCAGGCTTCCCAAGTCTTAAGTGTCAGTGCAATAAATTGTTTTGTCTCTACCTCAGTCCATTTTGATTTTGTTAAACTTCTGTTTGAAAATCACCCTCTTGCACATCCAGAGGCAAATTCAGACACTTCTCCCACTCTGCCGGCCTCAGTTCCAAAGCATCCTTTGCCTCTGTGTCTAAGACATTGATTGTGGTGTAATGCGGGTATTCACTGGGGTTTTTGAAAGTGTCCCATGGATTCTTGTTTGGTGCTGGGTTTTCCTGTTGAGAAGAGAGGGAAAGAGAGTCATTTATGTGAGGACTAGGATCACCGCTAGTTGAAGTTTCCAGGAAGAGAGCGTGTTTGTAATCTTAATCCAATTTCTATGATGCAGAGATGACTTGAAAATATGGCCAACTGCGGGAAATAGTTTTGATTTTAGTTTTATTTCATTGAACAAACTGATGAATACCTTCTCTAAGTTACCCAACAATTTTCTAGGAATCAAAGGAAGTGAACACTAGTATAGAAGGCAAAGTAGGCGATGTTTTGTTTGGGGCATGTTGTGAATTGTCAGTATGGCCATATGTTGAAGTAGGAAGGAGAGTTAAGTCACCACTAAGATTAAATGTAGAAAATGTAAGTATTGTGACAGAAATTTGGTGAGATTAGCAGATCTGAGGTCTTGTGGGACATATTATGTAACAATAAAAAGTCACTCAAGGTAACAATATTTCATTAAATAATTTAGAACACTATGCCTAGTTTTTCTCAATAAATTAACATTTTAGAATATTTAAATGCTGCTATATTTTCTTGTTTTGTGGGTCTTTTTGTTGTAGAATACAGAGATTCACTAAAACTAATAATTATTGAAGAGATAAACTTTAACTGTTTATCTAAATAGTTTTTTAAACTTTTAATTGTATACCAATGAATTCTATCAGGTTTGAAAGATGTTTCCCTTTTGAAAATCACTGCCTTTTAATTTCTACTAGCTCTTTATTTATATTTTTCAGAATTATTAAAATGATCTTAGAAGCTTAATATTCCAATTTCCTTTTTATTTTTCATTATAGAATGTCATGTTTAGTGAGAATATTATAGTTGTTGAATGTAAGCCTTCCCTGCTCCCCAAATCTGGCCTTTAACTGATTATAACCAATTATCAAGTGAACATAAAATAGGTTCTTGAATTACTATCCAAATTCCACTCAATATATTAAACATCATCTTAAACTATGGCTAAGAAAGACAGGCAATCTGTAGAAATACTTATCATACCTAAGTCAGGTGCAGTGATGTGTGCCTGTAATTCTAGCTACGTGGGAGGCTGAGGTAGGAGGACTGCTTAAGTCCAGGAGTGTGAGACCAGTCTGGGCAACATAAAAAACCCAAAACCAAAAACCAAAACAACAACAAAAACACTTATCACAACTGGAAATTAAATTAATAAAATGTTTAATGCATTAGATGTTTTCAGCACTGATTAAACTTACTCCTGAGAATATATGGGGAAGAAACGTTAATAGTAAACATTTAATGAAAGGTTAATTTGTAGGATATGTGGAGGGAATTAGTTAATTCTGCTTTAGTCAAATGTTCTAGAGTCCCATGAATTATAGTCTTGTAGCTCTTCCTCTACCTTATCCTTTCTTTCTTTCCTCTCCCCCTCTCTGCTTCCCTTCAATCAATATTTATTTATCAGCTGCTCTGTGCCAGATACCATATTAGCTACCAGGGAGGATGAAGTCATAATCAGCATGGTCCACTAGGAAGCTCAAGATTTAAAGCCTGATACATGCAGGTCCAAATTCCAGTTCCTCCACTTCAGATGAATGCGATTTTAAACAAGTGATTTCAGTTTTCTGAACCTCAGCCTGAATATCTGCAAAACAGAGATATGCTTTATATTGTGGGCCAAGGAGTTGGCAGAACATGTGGATTAATGCCTACTTTGTGGGGTTGCAAAACTACAAAAAATGGGGTAACCTAGAATAATGCCTGGAGAATTTAATAAACACTCAATATATGGTAGCCATACTTATTACAGAAGGGTTTATAGTTAAATGGAGGTTAAAACATGTTAATATTTATATCTATCATCTAGGAATAGTGCTATGGGAATTCAG
This sequence comes from Trachypithecus francoisi, assembly GCF_009764315.1. Lineage (NCBI taxonomy): Eukaryota > Metazoa > Chordata > Mammalia > Primates > Cercopithecidae > Trachypithecus > Trachypithecus francoisi. The sequence goes on along the minus strand of NW_022681455.1, from coordinate 66,433,054 downwards.
AGAAGGGTAGAGAGATGGCTTCTTTATACAGGAAATACATAAAACTTTCTGAGAAAAGTGACATTAGGGCCAGAATAGAGGGATGGGCTTGGCCATGAACACATATGTGTGGTTGGAGGTCTGGTGGCTGAATGGCACACTGGGAAGTAAAAATCCAGAGAGCATGGAGACGGGAAAACCATGAGAACAGTGACCTATCTATTTTAGTTGGCATAAAAAAGAATAGCAGAAAAGTAGGCAGAAGGTGAAGTGGAAGCCAGATCATAAGGGACTCTGAATGCCTGGCTACTAAAGTTGGAATTTATTTTGTAGGCAATAGGGAGATGTTGAACGTTTAGGGGCACTCTGGTGAGACCTGAATCATCAAACATCAACTGAAAGGCTCACCGTTTCAAATTCTGCTGAATCAGATCCATAGTGGACTCATTTATCATAGACGAGGGTTGTGTCTATAGGAGATTTCTGGGGATCCTTAGTTTGACAGAAGGTCCAATTAGCTCAATCCTGAAAGAACTCACACTGTGTAAAGTGTTAGCTCATTTGCTTGGAATATATAGGGGCTCCATTATGTGTGGAACAGATATGATTTCAAAGATCAACCATTATGGATATGTGAACTAAAATGGCCAATTTTAAACTTTGTCAGAAAATCTACATTCTAATTTCAAATGGTATTGTTGTCACTACATGACCTATTGAATTCCTGAGAGGTTCTATTAGTGGGTAATACATTAATTCATAATTCATAACTTCTGGCTTTCGGCTAATCTTCCCAAGTCACTCCCAGCTCCACTGGGGTTCTCATTATTGTTCACAAATGTGTGGATGCCCTTTAGGTTAGAGCCTTCTTTAGTGGTAAAAGAACTGCACCCAGAAGTCAGAGTGGGAACAAGATCTGCAGGGAGTAGGGAGGGACCTCGTTGTCAGTGTATGGTACCCAGGAGTGACTCATCCTCACTGTGTGTTGGGTGTGATAAGAGAGGAGACTACAGATTCTCATACTGAAAAGTGTAATATCGTCAATGGTCCAAGTAAATGATGAACTGTGGAGCAGTCCAAAGGGATCATTGAATTTGGTGGTGAGAGCTGTAGGTGCCAGGAAAGGTTTCAATGGAGGTATGAATCTTATGATAAAAACTTCAAAGTTAGTGTAAGTCTCCGAATTTATGCAGCTGTTTTTTGTTTATGTATGTTTTGCACTTGAGTACAGAATAAGGAGCTGTAGTTAAACAGATGCATATTTGTTAAAGGCTCAAAAATTACAAATTCCATATAAGCCAATGTGCACGAAGCTTCCCAAAATGCTAATTTGGTCTTAAGCTGCATCAGTAGAAATAGGATGTTAGATAAACAGAGTTCAGAGCCACCCAAAAACATGGCAGGGCTGCCTGAGCATTTCCCATAGTTCATGGATCCAGAGCACACTGGCTGTCCACTTGTGGATAGGTCCCTCCCTCCCTCCATCCATCTACCCTTTCCTCTTTTGTTCTTTCCTTTTTTTCTTCCTTCCTCTCTCTCTTCTCTCATTCCTCTCTCTCTTCTTTCATCCCTCCTTCTTCCAACCTACCAACATTTGGGTATGAAGCAAAAAGGAGTGTGCTTATTTTTAAAAAGTAAGAATTTGCAAAAGCTACTTGGGGGAAAGAGATCTTGACTGAATGGCTTGTGAGACACACACAAAGTAAAATAGTTTCTTCCCTGGATATAAGTATCTTCTCTTTTTTAGTGTGATTTAAATGTTTTCCTGCCTGGAAGCAAGGAAATGGACTAAACGGTTTTTTGGTTTCTCTTTGATTCCCCCAATTCTATTATTTTACGTAATTACCATCATTTGCAGTGCCAGGCAGGTGCTGTGAGTTAGCAGCCCAGAAAAAAAAAAAAAAAAAAAAAAAAAGACAGAAAGAAAAATCCCTTTATTTGAGATTTTAAAAAAGTCTTTCTCCACCCAATTATGCAATTTTTCATTAATAATGTGCCACTACAAATTATGTGACTAAATTAAGGATAATGAACTCACTCATGCTCATTATTAATCAAAACTGAATAAGGAAGTTGCATTTTTTCTCTCTCTCTTCTCAGATATTTAGGATGACAGTCAAGCAGCAATGACAACTCTATCCTCCCCACCCCTAACCTTCCAAATGGTAAATATTTATAAATCTCCTTTAGAAGAGGCATGCTGCTGCAGAGATGTGGTGTAATTAGTACACTATTTTTTGTTGTCAGGAAACTGAGATACAGATAGTTGTGCCATTAATGATTTAATACCCAGACCATACAACAAGGGGAAATTATAATCATATTATAGCAGTTAGCCAGCTGTATCTATTGCATAACACTTTTAGATTTGTAAATACAACCCTCTCCTTTTCTAAGTAATGAAGTTTCTTCAATTATTTCAATGTTAGATTTTACTATTTCAAAATGTGTAGCTAATGTGTTTAGGTCTAATCTCAACGGTGTAATTCTCATTTGCATGCTAGCTAAAAATTGATAGCTTTCTATGAGGAGCAGTAGAAGAGGAAGATCCATTCTTTATGAATGAAGTGTTTTCTATTTGCCTAGCATTTGATTGGTGATAAATAATAATACATGATTCCTACTTTAAGGAGAAAAATTGATGAACAAGAAACTATTAAGAGACCAATTAAGAGTTAAAGCGTATATTTCTTATAGCCTTCCTTTAACACAGATTGAACGATCACAGCTATACTATAAATCAATAGCAGCCATGATAGCTTACCACAACCGGCATTGTACCAGTACTGAGAGGAATAAAAGAAAAACATAAAGATACATAAATGCTTACTCTTTAGCTCTTCAGAAGCTAACATTACTAATCAGGAAGCTAGGGCTAAGTCTCATAAAATACACATGGAAGAATCACTAGATTAAGAAGGTGACCAAACATCATCTACTTTAGAAAAATATAAATATTGATGTCTGGAAAAGAAGACGGACCACCCAAGGACTGCAAAGAGTATGAGGCAAAGAAAGAGCCCCACATTTGGGTGAAAGAGAAGAGCTGGTGTCAGATGGCAGTCTCAGCTCTGTCTTATAGCTGAGCCTCAGATTCCTAACCTATAAGGTGCTTCCTAACCTACTTGCTTTTGAAAGTGTTGTAATGACTGAAGATATATATTAATTACTGTTTTCTATGCTCCATTTAGGAGGGTGAAATTGAAGTTTAGAAACTTGAGTTGGGTGACTTGCTTAAGGTCAGATAGTTCTCAATTGAGCTTTCAACTAGTATATTGATTTCTAGAGTCCTACAGCGCTCTTATAATTATGTAAACTTCTGTGAAGCTATGAGTATGCCATAAACATAGTAACTGTACAAAGTTATTTTATTTGACGAAGTCCTGTACTAAGATTGTAATAGTGTGAATGAATGAGAAAAGAATGGTCACGATTAATAACCAGAGTCCCCAGTGTTGATGTGTGTATGAAAATTCCTACCAAAAAATAAGCAAATCTCCTGGAGACAAAAATCTATCACTCTGGTTTCAGGTAACAACTTCATATACACAAAACAATTACATTTATGTCAGACATTCAAATGAAAATGGAAATATTAACCCAAAGGGATATTCGAAAAGAAAATTAATTTTAATTTTAACTCTGATAGTAAAATGATCAGATGAAGCCAACATAGTTTTGATATGTAACCAATTCTAATTAAAGCTTATAAATGAGGATATGTGAAATATCAATAAAATGCCTAAAGATTCTGCCATTCCTAATTTGTCTTGGTAGACTTTCCAAAGTACGTTTTCGAGGCTTATACTTTTTTTCTATGTAGGCTCGTTTTATGTTCCCACGATAAGGAGGTCCTAGAAGGCAGGAATAATATCTGGCATCATGCATCTTCTACTCAGGCATTGAAGCAAAGCATACTTACCATACTGCTCGTATTTGGTATATCCCGAAATCTGTCCAAAGTTTGAAATTTCTGATTTAGCTCTTGAAATAGTTCCATATGCCTCTTCCTTGTATGCATGACCTTCTGCAAAAGAGAACAAGATAGCTCTCATCCCCAACTTGATGTATGTTTTTCAAACAAGAGATTCAATATTTTTGCTTTAATAATAAGGATAATCAAGTTTGGCAGGAACCAGGAGGTCCTATAAGATGCACAAATGCAAATAAGTTGCACCAAATCATTGTCCCATATTCAGCACTTCTTACACATTAAGAATTGGCTTTTTCTTTCACTTACAAGACTACAAAAAAAAAAAAAAAAAAAAGGTTTTCTTGTGGGTACATTAAAAATCTACCAGTCATTTCTGAGTAAGATTTTCATTATTCAAAAGTTAAAGCTGTTTTACAAAAACAGTTATAATATTTTAAAAATGTTTAAAAACTCGAACTGGTAAAGCACCCAGTCCCTGATGTTTATCATGGGAAATATTACTTTTTTATGTCTTATTTCTGTAAACACTAAAATCCTAGTTGGCTGTACTAAAGTGGGAGCAAAATCCCAAACCCTGCCATTAAGGCTGAATCAAAGCACTAAAGTGTCTGAAATATATGTGGGATTTAAAACCTTGCATTTTCCATGTGCATAATGATTAAGCTTCATAGGAGGCAAATCTGACCCATAGATTTCATCAATTTGTTTAAGAGATGGTACAGATTCTTAACAATTAGGGTTCATAGCATAAATTGTGTGGCTGATATGCTTCTAAAATTACAGATACAAATATATTCATACTTCTCATCCCTGGTTACACCCTTTTCTCCCAACTTCACCATAACTCAACAAATGGAGTCAAATAAAAATGACCTTGGGGTAAGTATCATGGGCTGAATCTTGTTCAATTACAGATCATTTAAGAACCCCAAAGAAGAAGAGTTAGATAATAAGTACCCTGTATTTGTAATTGTTATTTTAAAGGAGAAAACGTCTTCCTCCGTTTTGATTTTTTTTTTTTTTTTTTTTTTTGAGGCGGAGTCTCGCTCTGTCGCCCGGACTGGAGTGCAGTGGCCAGATCTCAGCTCACTGCAAGCTCCGCCTCCCGGGTTCACGCCATTCTCCTGCCTCAGCCTCCGGAGTAGCTGGGACTACAGGCGCCGGCCACCTCGCCCGGCTAGTTTTTGTATTTTTATAGAGACGGGGTTTCACCGTGTTAGCCAGGATGGTCTCGATCTCCTGATCTCGTGATCCGCCCGTCTCGGCCTCCCAAAGTGCTGGGATTACAGGCTTGAGCCACCGCGCCCGGCCCGTTTTGATTTTTTAAAGTTAAAAAGCAATATTTTGGTGATTCTCCAAGACTATGCCTTCATATTTTGTAAGATTTTACTGTATTTTAAGCATATGCCTCATAACTTACCATTTGTGCATGTGGTTTGCATAGGTATATTATATCTATGTTTAAGCTAGAATTTGAATATTTGGTCCATTGTTTTAATTAGCAAATATTTTCAAAAATAAGGATTTGTTTTGAAAAAGAAATATATATTTGGGAGAGCTGTAATGCCTAATTTCCTTCTAAAAGACACTGCAGAGAAACACTTTACCTCCTTGAGGAAAAGGAAAAGGGCCAAAGACAAAAACAATGGAATCTTTAACACATTAAAAAAGCCTGTTCTCTCCTACGCAAGTTTAATTTCCTATATTTAATAAATATGTATCTAGGCAATACATTGTTTAGCTCATTTCTTTCCTTTCACTAGTCTACTTTTATGTGAGAGATTTCTGTCATTTTATGTCTTGCAACAATCAGTTTCTGTGTTTGCTCCTTTTGGCTCTAGGAGTTGGCTGTGTGAGAATCAGGTGTTTGAGGACAAGAACATGGCAACGTTACTCATGATAGGGACATGAAACATAGCAAACAATTTTAGAGTGATTAACTTCCCATCAGTTTGGGGGAGAATATACAAAACAGATTTGCAGGATTAATAGAGAAACACCAGGCAAACATAATTTGACTAGTGATGGTTTGTGGGGATTTAGGAGAGAGAGGATTTGCATAAGCAGCTCAATGGGGAGATTTTGAGGACCCTGTCAGTCGCAGACATAAAGTAGCACATTCTTTCCTTTGGGAGACAAACACTTTCATGCAGTACCAGGTTCTAAGACACTGATTAAAATATGGATTTGTGTATAAGGAGCACTTAAAAAAAAAAAAAAAAACTATTGTAGTTAGAAAACTGGATCTGCTTCTAACTTACAAATTTCATTTTTCATAGTAGTGAATCTTTTTCTACAGAGTTATTTTATTCTATGGTACAGTAGGGGTGATGTACTGACATTTTCCTAGAGATATTTTATTCCATCATTTAATACATACTTACGAGCATCACATATTGTGCTAGATACTCAGGTAATGATGTTGCACAAAATCTGATTGAGTTCCTGATCTCTTGTAGTTTGAAGTCTAATGGAGGACACAGGCATAATAATTCAAATAAATGTAAAACTGTAAGTGTGATAAAGAAAACATATGGTGCTGCTATGAAAGTGATAGGATAATTTGCTAAGTAAGATAAATCCAAGTGAGGCAATTCCCTCATTTTAATATATCCATTTTTAATTTGAAATTCCTCGAATTAGTTATTCCCATGGTCTTATTTGTCTATCTTCTCTTTTCCATTTTCTAGGATTCAGAAAATTTCTAGCTTAATTTTTTTTTTTTTTTTTTTTGAGACGGAGTCTTGCTCTGTCGCCCAGGCTGGAGTGCAGTGGCGCGATCTCGGCTCACTGCAAGCTCCGCCTCCCGGGTTCACGCCATTCTCCTGCCTCAGCCTCCTGAGTAGCTGGGACTACAGGCGCCCGCCACCGCGCCCGGCTAATTTTTTGTATTTTTAGTAGAGACGGGGTTTCACCATGGTCTCGATCTCCTGACCTTGTGATCTGCTCGTCTCGGCCTCCCAAAGTGCTGGATTACAGGCGTGAGCCACCGCGCCCGGCCTAATTATCCCCTCTTTCAATGGGATCTTTCTTTTTCAAGTACAAGAAACTCATTCTCTTCTAAGACAGTTGATGCCAAAGGCATAGCACCCTTATTTTGAGATGAGCATCTGATGATTTTTGTTTGTGAAGTCTCCAATCTTCATCTTGTGAGGATTCTGACTTTGCTTTGGGGAACTATACCTTCCCATGTTGCTAGAAATGTCTGTTGACATTCCTACTATTCTCTGGCCAAGAGGTGAATTATTCCGTCCCCTTCCAACAGTTACTTCATTAGTCAAAGTCACCTAATGTTTGTTGCTGCCAAATACACCAGATAAAGCATTTTTAAGAAGCAAACCAAGCATCAAATACATTCCATGGAAAAGAAGCTATACTAGCTCATTGGAGGTTTCATAATTATATTCTGATTGAATGGGTAGTACCTAATTCAGAACTGGGTGGATCATATTTCAAATAATTGGATTGCTACAAAAGTCTAAAAAGTATACAAGAAAAATATAAAGGTATGCTGGTCACCAATATTGTATAACCAGAAACCATTTTGATATTTTCTACATGGGTTTATTAAAGCTATTCTGATTAATAAAGCTCAAGGACACTGAAATGAATATGGAAGCAAATGAAAAATGTGTATGCTGAAATATGGGGCCCTTGCTACCTAGAAACATTAATGGCAAATACATCCTCATGCCAAATATTCATTCTAATTTGAAACTGCAACCTTGACACTGCCAGAAATAACCATAGCAATGATGGCCTGGATTTCTGGCAGAAGTATCACATTATAGCTCTCAGTGTTTCACTGACAACTCATGTCTCTGACATGAACTCAGTTTGATTGTCCATGCATGATTTCTTCTTGTTCATAGACTCAAGTAGATCACCCAGCCTTTAAAATAAAGAAGATTCCACTGATAAGAATGCCAGCTTCACAGTGAATATTGGAGAGTTTATAACCCAACAATATTCTGGGGCAACAACTTAGGTGTGGCTTTAGTTTTCACATGTACTAAAGGTTTCCTCTTATTTATTTACTTGTATGAGTATTTATTTGTATCACTGATGCCTCTAATGAGTTGCCACTTGCTTAGAAGTTTTCATGCTTATAAATCTCTTGGTCTATTTCATTTGGCTATTTTTTTATGTTTAGTGACATTAGGGTTTATCTGATTGCCTTTTTCTTTCTTTTCTAATTTAAGATCCCTGTTTTTTAAAGAAATCGACTTCTGTCAAAAACTGAACTTATAACTGAGTTTTCAAAAGGTGTAATAATGAGAAAATTCTAACCTGTGGATTTTCTATTTAAATAAAGATATATTCTGATTGACAATATCTACATATCTATAGAATTCAGGTGGCTGTCAAATATTGTATGCATCTTTTGCAATAAAGATAAGAGCATGATAATGTTTCCTTGCATTCATATTGACATCATGCAACATTTCTGGAAGTTGCATATGAATCCCTATCCTGAGAGGACCACCAATCTAACTGCACAAAAATTATGCTCTCCTGAATAGCTTATTTCAAAAGACCCCTTTCCTTTTATACATTTTAAATGCAAGAGAATTAGTCTTTGCAGTCCTTTAATTGCTGATATTAGAGAAAAAGTGATGCTATAAAATAAAGCACATTCATCGTATTTCAGATATTTGAGAAAAATGAGGATGGAAAGCCACCTGTATGTCTGGAGTACCTGCTATATCCCAAGAACTCTCCTAGACCATTTAAATACTTGGAATATATCAAGTCTGATAGCATATTTCTCCAAGTTGGATCTAGAGAAATGCGTATTTAGATCTCAGTTGTATCACTTTTAAGTTATGTGGTCTGAAGTGTAAAATCTAATCTCCTTTTAGTCCCAGTTTCAGTAATCAGACTTACCTTGCAGGGTAATTTTGAAGATTTAAAAAAGGATATAAAACACTTATCACTGGGCCACACAGATAAAAGCCACTTAAGAAATGGCAGCCATTATTATCTTTCTTAATCCTCACAATAACTCTGGGAGGTAAAGCCATTATCTCCACTTTACTGATTAGAAAACTTAAGCTCAAGGAGGCCAAGTAAGTTTCCCAAGCTCACACAATTGGTGAGCAAGCTGGAATTCTTTCTGAATTCCACATCAATTCTCTTTGCTTGCTGCTATCTTAGACGTATCTCATACATCCAGGGATCACTCTTCTTTAGACTATTCAGGTTTGTAATTATGTCTTGTTAAAATGGAAAATGAGACAAAACAATCCAAGATGGGCTAGGTACTCTCTGTAGTGAGCCCATAAGCTCTACAGATATTGACCACCCTGCAGCTATTCCATAGTACTGCAATTATATTTTTCATGGCTGGTCTTCATATTTTGTCTCTGAACAGTTCCTGGGCAATGACTTATTTGTCTGTATATCACTGGCACCTAGCACAGCATCTGGCATTCAGCAGGTGCTCAATAAAAGCATACTGAATACCTTAAATGAACAAGACAGCACAGGCATATAGGCCACGGAAGGCGACTGCAATATGGAAGGCCATTATAAATGTCGTCTTCTCTTCTTCTAAAAGAGGTCTTCCCAATGGAAGAATGGCTCATTTACTGGCCCCAGGCAGGAGCTTTGCCTCCTCATTCTGATTTTATTGTGTTCCTTTCTTTTCAATACAAATGGCTTATAAACGGGCTTAGAACAAACTGTTTACAAATTTTCACTTTTAATTCATAGGTGTGAATCAAGAGTTGAAGCTTAAGTCTGAATTATATATCAGAGAGGTAGTTACAGTATACAGATTTTAGAAGCTGAAATAAATTGTTAGAGAAAGTTGGAGAATCTCCTAGCCATTAACTTTATAGTATGAGGTCTGGAAATCATGGGCTGATGGGAATTATAAACCAGTTTCCATGAATTACGTTTTCCAGCCTTAGAACTTTATACACCTACAATACCATTGCCCATATCTGCTAAGATGAACCTGTAGTTCTTCTTCTTCTTTACTGGTTTGCATGAGTCCTGCAAGGGGTGGAAAATTGTGACAATTTCCTCCCCATCATGAGGGTCATGGCCAACATTTCTAACCTCTACCACAAAAGACAAGGGTGGGTTAGAGAATTTCTTTGTGGCTGGCTTCTAGATGAAAAGCTACAGGAAGGTTAGAGTAAAAATTTTTAATTTTTTTGACTTGTTTTGGGGAAAAGAAGTTCTACTTACTATGATCCGATTTGGTGAAGAGGAATTCTGGTATCTATGACTTACTTTGGAGGAGAATAAGGGGCCAGTGACAGGAGGGAAAGAGAAGATCAGAGAGATACTGGTTCTGAGGTTGCTTCTGAGGCCTTTCAATGTTCTTAGTTCAAAGCACTCAGTATGCCAAAGCACCATACTCTGGGCTACCATTTTCTGAGCCCTGTATTCCTCTCTCCAGAGTAGGTTGTTGAATATTAGCCTAAAGCGAATGTCAAAACTCATATTAAGGAAACAATGCACACTAGGGATTCAGCTTAGTTCCTAAAGCAGTGTTGTGAAACGGGGATGATTTCCTTGGCTGGAGTCTCAACGTTTCCCTCACATGGAACTATGGAACTTGTAGACCCATTTTCAGTGTCTATGTTTCTTTTCTTCTCTTTCCCTTCTTTTTTTTTTTTTTTTTTTTTTTTGAGACAGAGTTTCACTCTGTCACCCAGGCTGGAGTGCAGTGGCATGATCTCGGCTCACTGCAAGCTCTGCTTCCTGGGTTCACGCCATTCTCCTGCCTCAGCCTCCCAAGTAGTTGGGACTACAGGTGCCCGCAACATGCCTAATTTTTTGCATTTTTTAGTAGAGACAGGGTTTCACTGCGTTAGCCAGAATGGTCTCGATCTCCTGACCTCGTGATCCACCCGCCTCGGCCTTCCAAAGTGCTGGGATTACAGGCGTGAGTCACTGCACCCAGCCTCAGTGTCTATGTTTCAAATATGTTTCTGTTTGAATAAATATGATGCCAGAGTTTAAAACAAAATAGATAAAGGGTCTGAAAACAGCAAAAATTAGTTGCATATTTTTTTTATTTTGCCACTGTCAATCCTGAGTGTCCTTGCTGTAAATGCATAATTTTGCAAGTTTAAATTTAGTAATATATATTTAAAAAAAGATGGCTATTGTCTAGGACTAAATTGCTCAAACTTTTCCTCTAAAAGTACCCAGATTGCCTAATGGAGTGCCCTTACTGCTGGGGCTCAGGGACACAGCAGGAAGAAGTCTGCTATGAACAAGACATTTCTTTGAAATTTTATGCCTTATACTTAGAAATTAAAATATATTTTGATTTTTATGTCACAATTTAGCTGTGTTTATAGTGATATTGAATTAATATAAATGATATCTTTCTTCGCTATTATGACCCAAATCTCCTTGTAAAAAATCAAGCCCCCATGAAAATCGGGATTTGTGATTACCCTGTGTCTGTGTCTTCTTTTGCCTTCTGTCCGCCATCACTGTCTCCCAGCTTGAGAAGTATGAAAATAGTGGAGGTATGGAGCTCATTAAAAACTCAAAGGAACATCCTAAAATGTTTTTAAAAGGTTACATAGGCCAGGCACAGTAGATCATGCTTATAATCCCAGTATTTTGGGAGGCTGAGGCAAGGGAATCACATGAGCCCTGGAGTTTGAGACTGACCTAGGCAACACGGTAAGACCTCATCTCTAAAAAAAACAAAACAAAACAAAACATAAATTAGCCAAGCATGGTAGCACAGGCGTGTGGTCCCAGCTATTAGGAGGCTGACATGAGAGGATTCCTTGAACTCAGGAGGCAGAGGTTGCAACGAGCCAAGATTGCACCACTGCACTGCAGTGTGAATAACAAAGCCAGCCTCTGTCTTAAAAAAAACAAAAAAAACAAAAACAAAAAAACTATATACTTTTCATGAAAAACTGAAAACTTTTATCTCTGCATTTTTGGAAGTGAAGATTAAAAAAAAATCTATATGACAAGTATATGGATACCAGTTTTTTTGTTATTGTTGCTTGTTTGTTTTTACTTTTTTTTGAGATTGAGTCTCACTTTGTTGTCCAGGCTGAAGTGCAGTGGCGTGATCTTGGTTCACTGCAACCTCCATCTCCTAGGTTCAATTGATTCTCCTGCCTCAGCCTCCCAAGTAGCTGGGATTACAGGCATGCACCACCATGCCCAGTTAATTTTTGTATTTTCAGTAGAGACCCGGTTTCATGGATACTTCTCTATCCATATATTTTTAACATAGAATGGATACTGTTATCTATTAGTGTTTCAGAATGAATGCCTGCAATTGTGTTTCTGGGAATTCTTAGAGCCCAAATCTCGACACAAGACAGACAATTAGAACAACTTACCTAATTGTCTGTTTTAACATCATATTAGGAACCTTTATTCTAAAATATTAAAACGGAACTCACCCTGACTAGATGTCTTCTTGATTTCCCTAGTTCTGTTACTGGTACTAGCAGACACCCAGGCTCAGAACTGGAGAGTCTTCTTTTTTCTGCTCCCTTACCCTTTCACCCTATGTTCAGTTAAGGACCAAATTCCATAGATTCTGCCTCTGCAAGAGTCTTCTCATTGCTTTCTCTTCCTACCGCCTCCAGGAAGTGGACTTTCATTACCTACCACATTAGCCAATCCTAATTGGTATTTCTGCTTCTCCTTTCACCCTGCTATACAATCTATCCTCCCTGTTACTGACATACTCATCTTTTTAAAACCCAGAGTATAGCAAATCATTCTGCACTGAAACAGCAACAACAAGCAAACAAAATATAATAGAAAAAGTTTAGCGGCTTTTAGTAGCAAATTAAATAAAAATCCCTCCTGGAGTATAAGGCATGGTTTCTAAATTACTCACTTTAGTCTCTTCTTCCATAGACCCCTGTTTAGGTAAATTTTGACTTACTTGTTATTTCTTAAGAATACCACAGATTAGCCAACCTACATGCCTTTTCCTCCTCCTAGAATTTCTACCTGCCATTTTTCTATCTCCTTGAATTATATCTAATGTGGATATCATTGAAATTCAGTGTGGCTATCTTTGAAATGTCTCTTCCATTGTCGTCCATTTTTATGCTAGTCTCTGCCTTAACTCAGGTACAGTGTCCAATAACATTTTGTTAAAGCAAACTGGATGGAAAAGTCATTCAATTTTTTCACCATTTTAAAAAATAATTCCTGAATGCTTATTAGGTACTAGGATCTCCGGAACTGGGCATACAATTCAATAAGGCATTTGGTTACAGAACACAAGAATATCACTACAGTATTTTCTGTATACTTTCCAGAAAGCAAGAATCCAGAAATGCAATGCTGTTCTGGAGACTGGCTGCAGGAAAGGGCTATTCCCCTGGTATGACATTAACTAGCCACAAGAGTTTTAGGGATATATGAGTTGGCAGAATATTATCATAGTGTGTAGACTCTGGGGAGTGTGTTAGGCTTAAAGCCTGAAACAAAGATGCTTTCAGAAGTCCAAGAGGCAGTCTGTCAGTGGCAAAATGTTTAAGCTGGCCATTGTATGATAAAGCTTGCAGGGGGAGCAAGAGGATCAGAGAGCTTGATAAAAATTCAATTAATCTAGCCTGAATTAAGAGGGGGACAAGCTGGACTTTCCCTCAAGAACCACCCACAAAATATAAATAGATTGTATTACAATTCATTAGCATTTATATCTGGCAATAAGTTTTCTAAACACAATCCATGAAATATTGGCCACATAACTGCTATAGCACATAAAACTAAGGGAAATAGCTCTAAACAATTTGTAGGGTAAAAGTAATGTCTCAAAGTTTCCACCTGCCGCCACCAAATTTTGATACCTATAGTAAACATGTAGTGATTACAGCAGTTCAAGAGCTAAAGACATGTCTGGGGTTCTCGTGTTGTAATTTCTCTTCTTTATCAGGAAATGTTTTATTAACAACATGGTTTTATGGGTGGAATACTAAGCATAGAAATAAGTATAAGCTTAAGGAATCTGCTACCAGTTGCCATAGAGAATAGATGAAAAAAGAACAGTTTTTCTAATGCTCTAAGTGACACAGTATGATTAGATTTCTTTTCAGTGTTTGTGATTATATAACTTAGGTTGGTTGAATTGAGGCTTAATTTTAGATCTAGTTTTTTTTTTTTTTACTATATTTTGCCACTGATGCCTAGGTGGGTTAATTCCTTCCTCCTCTCTTTTATACTAACATAACAATTTATTGCTTTTAGACAAGAATATATACTGTCCGATTCTCTATTTCTGGCTACCTGAAGAATTAATATTAAAAAGCCATACAATATCTGTTCTTGAAAGGCACTAAATAATCTAAAGGCAAATATTGCTGAATATTGTCTATTCAAATTTATATTCTTGATACTTTTATGTTAACAACTTTGGATGCAATAAAATATATATTCAGTGCTAAGTTACTACAATGAGGCTGCATCAGTATTAAAACTTTCTATTTAATGGTAGGTAAAAGATTCCTTATCATTACTTTGTATCTTGTAGTCTCAAATGTTACTGAAAAGAACCAGTTATCCTGGGACTCCATTCAGGGTAAAACCATTGTTGACCATTGCAGTAAATAAAAACAAGTCTTAGTTTTGACACATGATGTACATTGTAGAGCTACAAAATTCATCTAAATAAATGAAATGACTGAACTAGGAGTAGTTAGCATGTCCTGGGAGTCTTCTGTAATTTTAGGAGTATCAATTAAGAGTATTGAGTTCTATGTGTGTATCACAAGGGTACAAATATACTGGAGAAATACATAATGTATTGTATCCAATTATGTTAGCAGACTGTGAATCATATTCAATTATCAACATACATAAGTACATTTTATATGATGCTTAAACATCATTAATTTTGTATTTAGCATAACCTCCTCAGACGGTATGATTTCAGTAATTTGCAGTAACAGTATTATAGCATCAATATAAATTCAATGTAAATTAGAAAATGAAACTTTTCATCTTGTTTGTATCTGTGAAAAGGCATTTACTAAACACAGGAGCACATTGAATCAATAGTTTCTGTTGGAAAAAAAGCATCTGAATGTACCACAGAGAACCTAAATAGCAGGAATCAGAAGATGAAACAAGTAATTTTCAGAGAAAGCCTAGCTAACCAGCCTAAGCATGTTCACAGGATCTCTTCAGGTAGTCACTGAAGTAAAACCAAGAAAATTGCTTTAAATATAAAAATCAGGAAGCTGACATTCCCCCTCCCTACAAACTGAATCAACCAGGTTCAGCTCCTAACATAAATTGTTCACTTATCTTAGTATGTATAAAATAGATTCCTCACTTGTCTAGAAAATCTCAGTTTAGCATATACTTAAAGTAATTCAAAGTTTAAAAATTTCATGCCATACAAGATAAACTTTAATTAAAATGTTTGACTTATTTAATTAAATTAGTACATAATATCCTTACATGGCTGCATAGAGTCCTAATCTTTAAGTAATTATATATCAATTTTGAATTCAAATAATTAAAATTCTAAAATAATTCATATAAACTTACCTCAAAGTCAAGGTCTGAATATCGTGATTTTCTTCTCTGTAAGATATATTTTTAAAAAGAAGGAAAAAAACCAACAAAGTTATGTTTAGTCACTCAAACAAAATGAAAAATCATCATTTTCATTAAAGATAATCCTGCTTGGTTTATACATATTTCCTTCACATAAGGAAAAATGTAAAATATTATGAAATTTTCATGAATTATGAAAAATGTTATGATTTCGAAATATTCTGTTCACGATTTTCTATTTTCACTTTGAACTTCTTTTAAAATTGAAGAATATAAAAATACAGAATATTTCTCATTTTGACCTCTTAACCCTAATTTTTAGTAAGGAGAAATTGTTCCTATGAAAACTCAGACATTTCAATCTTGAAAGAGACTTTAGGCTTATTACAGCAAAACTACAGACAAACAAGATTAAAAGTTGTATAGGAAAAATTGTCTAGTTAGCTTGACATCTTCAACCAACCTCTAGTTTTCATTTCTACCAAATTCTACCCAATCCTCTAAGTCCCAAAGTTCTTCATAAGTCTCACCCACATATTTCTTGTAATTTGATAGTCCTCCATGACAGAAAAGTCCTTCTCATTGCTAGTCCTGAGAAACTAAGGTATTTGCTCTAGTTCAGCAAAACAAACTATTCCACACCCCAGTAAAATGTAGATGTACATGTAAATGTCTCACAGTGTTTCCCTATGGCTCCATCTTTGTTACACAGTTTCTGAAATCTAGTTATAGATAAAATGCATTAATAAAATAATGAAGACTAATACAACCAGAAAACAGGATTAAAATGAAATGAATACAATTCATGTGATATGATTTTCATGATATTAGTATAAAGTATTCTTAGCAAACTTTTAGTATGGATTTTTAAAATTTGGAATATTTTTGATGAGAGAGGGAATGAAACAGGGAGAATTAACAAACAATTAAAGTATGCAATATTCAGGTAGTTGGAAAAATATATAAACCTTTGGGCAAAGTTTTGTTTCATTTTTCCCGAGCTCCCATCCCAAAACCTACAAACTTCGATAATTTAATAGGAAATCATATTCAAGACAGGTAGGAGACTCTACTCTGCATTTTAACTGTTGAACATTAGGAGAGACAGAAAAGAAGCATTAATGTAGTTTCTTGAAAACTATGATTAAATTTCTGCAGCTACAGTTAAAATTGTCATGACAAAATCAGAACTTCACTGTATACCTAATCCCCAAACCATGTTTCAGTAGACAAAAGGGGACATGCCAAAAGAAAAGTTTCATGTTTTAAGTGAAAATTTCCTGAAATAATTTTATTTCAGTGAAGCTGTTTAAGACTGAAAATGCAGTCTTCAAGCACTATCAGGGAGAGGGCTAAAAGGAGACTGTTTTATTAAATGAAAACTCAGCATGTTGATCTCACTTTCTTCTTGTCTCCAACAGCATCTCAGCCTTGCCGTGGTGACATCCAGGAAGGAGAAAAGTATTTGTGAAAGCATTGAGCCCAGTCCTCTTTTGCAGTCTCCCCACCACTATTGTTATCTAATTGTGCTGTGTGAAAACCAGGCTCCAGTGTACTGCACCACACTTTGCTGCAATATGCTAGACTAAATGTCAGTGCTTCCATTCTGCTCTTGTATACCTTGCTTTCTTGGCACTGTGACTAAGCAGGACATTTTTGTCAGTATACATTAAGCAAGATTCTTTCTTAATACAGCAAAATTTAAGGCTGGAAACAGTTTTAAGCAATAATTATAAAGCATTAGTCATGAGCTTTGCATTTTATTTGAAACTTAAGTAGTGAAATCTTATGAAAAAGATTTAGAAGCAAGAGCAAAAGACAGGAACCTAGAAGATCACCAGAGATAGATTCTGTTTCTGAGAGCAGGTATGTCAATGTGAAATAGGGAAGGAAAATGGATACACTCAAATAAGTAGACTCTCTCCTATTTAATTTTATTAAAATTAAGTTCTAATATAAGGCGTAGCATAACTGGCAGTCTTGAAGGATTAGACTAAGGAATGAACAAATCAAACAAACAGATTTTAATCAAAAGAACCTAAAGATGGTGGTGGGATTTGGAGTGGATGCAAAATAAAGCAGTAGAGCCTTAAAAATTGGAGAGTGGGGAAAAAAATGACAGATTTTTACAGTCCAAGTGAGTTAAAAATGTGTGTAATGTTATTCAGGTTTCCACAATACTGACCAAGTGTTTCAACCTTTTGTTGTTTATATAGCACTTCCACATTTGCACATGCTACCCACCCGTGGGATGGTCGAATAAAATATTATTTATTTTCCTTATTTTATGAATAAGAAAAATTGAAGGTCAGTGGAGTTAAAATGACTTGCCCACTTCACCTGGGTGGTAAGCAAATGAGTTGGGCTCCAAACTCAGGACTTCTGACTCCAAACCCAGCATTTTATTTACTATCTCTTGCTGTCTTCTCAGTAATATAAGAGTGCTATGTTACAGCAAAAATGCCTGTGATGTTTTGCTAATTGTTACCAGACTCAGCAAAAATAACAATAGATGACCCAGTCAGTCCAAGTCTGACTTTCTAAGCATAAAGCAAGGTCAAGCAGATTAACTTTTCCTTGTCAATTGCATTTTGAAGAAAAAAAAAAAAAAAAAGAACTAGCAATTTGATATTTACATATTTGAGAAAATATCTGTGTTGAGTAAAATAACTTAGAAACTAATATGCAATCATTTATAAGCAATGATATAATAACAAACAGTAGGAGACTTCTCCACCTCCAGACATGACTCTCTCCTTTTTTTTTTTTTTTTTTTTTTGAAATAGTCTTGCTCTGTCACCTAGGCCGGGGTTCAGTGGCACGATCACAGCTCACTGCAGCCTCAACATTCAGGGCTCAAGTGATCCCTCCACCTCAGCCCTCCTAGTAGCTGGGACTATAAACATGTGCCACAACACCTGGCTAAGTTTTTTAATTTTTGTAGAGATAAGATTTTGTCTTGCCTAGAATGATCTTGAACTCCTGGGCTCAAGCGATCCACCTGCCTTGGTCTCTCAAAGTGCTGAGATTACAGGCATGAGCCCCATTCCAGCCTTAGTTTATCTAAAAGGGGCATGGGGCATTGGGAAATTGATGGTGTAAAGAAAGAAAAAGAACATTCAATTCTGTTCGGTTTTGGTCTCTTTCCACCCTTGGTATACAAACAGCGTATTGGAAAGTCTTTCAAAGTATTGAAGTTTATTGAAACCCTGACTTGCATGTTTATTGAAATGTCTTTCTGAGCTCTCCAAAATATTAATTCCAGAGGAGAAAGTGGTTAGAAATAATGGTTACGTATGTTTTAAATTAAGAACCAACTGAGAAAAGTGGTCAAGTCATAACAATTTTTCTGATAATCTGATAACTTTTAAAAATGCTACATGTAAACTTAATATAAGCCAGAGATAGGTGATATTGAATTATTTTATGAAGATACAAATCCCTCTGTACCTATATTCCAATTTTCCAAGTAACCTAATGTAAATAATCTTTTTTCTCATAGTAGGTAATGGAATCCTCCTATGCTGTTTCCTCTTCCTAATTTCTATACTGTTTCCTCTTCTGAATTTCCCACTTAGAACTCATCCCAACTTGTATCCTATTCTCAATATTCCATTAAAATTCTTCTTGCTGACTGTCTCTGATGAGCTCCATCTGGTCAAATTCCAAGGTCAATTTTCTGTCCATCTTATTGGACACTCAGAAGCTTTTGAAAGTTAATCGTTTCCTCATTAAAACACTCATGAACTCTCAGTCTTTTTATTTTTCCTCCTCTTACTTGCTGCAGCTTATGCTGAAGCCCCCTTTGTTGGCACTCTCACATCCTTGCCTTCTAATGTTGAGTTCCTGGGCTCTCTTCTTTCTCTTATTCTCTTCTGGATACCATAATTCACTCCCATGATTTAGAATATCATCTTTTAAGTTCCAAACATCCTTTATTCTTCCTGCCTTTCCCATGATAGAAAATGCTGGATTTCTAGTCGGTCAAGCCAGAGACTTAGGAGTCACCCTTCCTTCCTTTCTGTCTCTCGTCTTCCACATTCAATCCACCAGCATGTGCCATCTGTTCTGTCTCTGAAATACATCTTGTTCTGCCCACTGTTTTCTATCTCCACTTTCACCTCTATGGTCAAAGAAACCGTTATCTCTTGTCTGGATTACTTCAGTAGCTTTCTAACTGTCATCCAACTTTCTGTTCTGTCTCCTCTCCTAAAACCTCTGGCTTCTAATCCTTTACTTTCTAAACAACCAAAGTTATGGATGAATGGATAGATGGATAGATGAATGCATGGAAAAATCATTGTGACAATCTTTTGCTTAACAGTCCTCATTTGCTTTCATTGCTTTACAAGACACTGCAAAGTCTGGTCTCTCCTTTCCATTTTAACTTCATCTTAAGGAGTTCAACATTAGCTTCACAGGTATTCTGATCTTTTGAGAATATGCTAAAACTCTTTTCTACCTCAGGATCACTGCACTTACAGTTTCTTTTGCCTGAAAAGTTCCCTCAGCTCCTTGCAAGCCACATTACTTCTCAATTTTATTTCTTACAGTAAATGATACTTTCAAATGCTTCCCAGACCATCTTATCTAAAGAAGTCTCTCCCTTTCATTCCATAGTTATTACCCAGTACTGCACACTATTTCATTAATTGCTTTAATGGTTAATTGTCTGTCTCTTCCATAGGGTGTATTCTCCACAGGGGCAAGATCCATTTCTATCTTGATTACATTTATATCCACAGCATCTAGCAAAGGGTATGGCACAATAGGAGACCTTCACAAAATTATTGGCAAATGATTAAAGGAGCTGCACGATAACAGCCAAAGGTATTCAAAAGAATGTGACTTTCTATTTTTGTTTTGTTGTTGTTGCTTTTCTTGGGCATACTCTGAGAGAATTTGTTTAAGCAAGTAGACTAAACACACAATGAAAACCATTATGAGTAGGTCAACTGACAGCTAAGAGAATCAAGACAATTTGCAGGAAGGCAGGCCTATCACTAATAGAAAGGAGAAATTCTTTACGATGATTTAAAAGTGAGAAAATGTACAACAGTATGAAGGTACTCAAAGGAATACTTAGTGAATGTATGCATAGAGGCATTTCTCCACATCTAAGTCTTGTCGAATGATGAATAATTTCTCAAAGGGAATACTTCATTGTTTTTGTCACTGCAAATTAAGCTGGACAAGACACTAGAAGATTCATGGCAAGTAATAAATTCCACTGACTAATGAATGGCAATATGACTGCCATTAAAATTTCTATTATAAAGTGAGCAATAAACCTACTTGTAAGGAGAAAGCTCTGGTAGCAAATCCATTAAAAATAGCGGTGGAAATGATATCTGAGAATAATTAATTTTTTTAAATGACTTCTATTCAAGCTAATTTTGTTTGTATGCCTGCAAGGGAGACAAAATTCTGTAATCCAGGAGTAAAAGCACAACAGTAAAAAATGGCAAGTCTTCCTTTCATCAGACTTACATGAGAAAAAATATTAAAAAAAGTTGTTTCTGCACATGGTCAATTTTATAATAGTTTCTGTTAGTGACAGAGTGCCCTAGTTCCTAAGCGAGGCCATAACATTTTGTCTAATATTCTGAATATTGATTTAACTCAGCATTCAAGCTTCTTTGCAGAAATTCAGGGCATAATGATAATGACATAATAATAACATAATCTTACATCTAAAGCGCTTCTTACAATTTCAAAGGTTTTTCATGTACATTATCTAATTTGATCCTCACAACAGCAGTAAGGGAGGCACCTGTAATGTGATATTATTGCTAAAATATTTTACTTTTAAAAACCATTATGCTGAGAACTCTATCATTCATGTCTAGAGAAAAACTGATGTATAAAAATTTAGCCTAGAATGGTGTCTCTTTCTGGCCATTACAAATTGAGACAGACTTATTTGGTTTCCGATGTAGAGGTAAGCTTATACACAAATAGACAAGCTAGAGCAACAAAACCTTCTATTTTGGATAACAGTTTTGTAATGTACTGTCTAACTCTTATAAGTTATTAAGCTTTTTATTGGTAAGAAAAATTAAGGCAAGAACAACAGAAACCACTTAAGGTGTTTACATTTCAGCAAGATGGTCTACAAAAATTCAAATGATAGAAGAACTGAGACAGCACATAGGGGACCATGCAGTAACCCAGGGATTAGCAGAAGAGGTCAGTATACCTCCTAGGCTGGACAGATAAAAGGAGAGGGCAGAGTGACTTAAGCCCATGGGTTGCAGCACCTGGCATATGCTGGAAGCATGTGGGAACTACACCAGACATACAAGGTGCTCCCAAAAGCATACAGAGTAAGGGAGAAAGATCCCAGGTTTCCCTCTTTTCCTCAGCCTCTACTCTCTCACCAGTGCTTTCTGTTGACAGAACCCAGCCAAAAGCCAGTGACTCAAGAACTTGAATTAACCTTGAATGATACAAGGAAAAGAGTGAAGAATGGACCATGTGCTTAACATGTTCAAGATGTATACATATGTTGGAAAGACTCTTGAGTGAAAAACCGCTTACTATTTAAATCTAACGTCTACAACCTGCTAAAGTAAATGCCACGGCTTCAATGATTCAGAACAAATACTGACCTGTCTCCATACAATGTTACAACTATAATTTTTCAGGAAAGAAATAAATAGAACAATCCAAGGTTTAAATTAGATTTTATAGTCCTCAAGTGCTTGAGAACCATGATACCTCTTTTGTCCCCTCTTGCTCAAAAGCAAAATCTTAGTGTGTTTTTGTTGTTGCTGTTGCTTTGCTCTATGTATACATCATGTATACATCACATTTTGTTCATTAATTGAAGGTAAATGACTAAAGTGCTGATGACAATATCATTCTTCTTAACCTTAAGCAAAGCAGTCACAGGATATTTAGGGCTGGAGCCATTGTTGTGAAAAATCTTACTATATTAGTATTGCAATTATTCCATAATTGTGGCAGCTCTATATCTAAAGTTTTCAGAATTGCTTAACAAGTTCATTGGGGAATGACTACAGTTAGAAAGAGAACATATCAGCAGAAGGAAAGAGACAAGGTACTATTAGGCTCAGAGAAAATCTAGATATGTTTTTAATGCCAAGACACTTCATGAATTTATTAAACTTTTTATACCCACTAATTGGGGGGTAGCTGAACGAACTCCCATGAAGGCTGGAAGCTTTTGTGCTGCCACTGACTTCAGGGTTGGGGAGCCTCCTTCTTTCTTTGTTGCTTCTTGCTTATTTGAACAAATACTTCCACCCACTCACCCACTCGAGTCTTTTTTGGCTTTCTTTTTTCCTCCCTCAACTCTTGTTTCCCCTCTTTTGCACTTTCTATCACATTCTATTCTACTATATTAGTATTGCAATTATTCCCATAATTGTGGCTGCTCTATATCTAAAGTTTTCAGAATTGTTTAACAAGTTCATTTATGAATGACTACAGTTAGAAAGAGAACATATCTCTCCATGTTATGAGAATATTATTTTTTATTTTTTTATTATTAATTCCCACATTTTCTGTTTTACCCTATTCTGCTTCTTCCTTCAGCACTTTCCATGCTGGCAGTTTGTGAAAACGGATTCCTCTGGAGGTAAAATATGAGCATCTTTATATTATATCCTTGAAAGAATCCTGAGGATCTTGGCCATTCTCTGCTGTGCCAGCTGCCCAGGCTGGATGTTCCCTATGGCTTTAATCTTCCTTCTTACTTAGAGGGAGAAAAGACTTAAATTGTTCTATTGCTTAGGCCTCATGTGATCCACATGATTTACCATTTTCACCTTAACATTATCTTCTAAGACTCAAGACACCTCCTGACTACTGTTGATCCCACTCTCTATGTAGATACTCAGGTCATTTTTCTGCTTTTCCTTTATTATTGTCAGAATACCATCTCCCTCACCAGTTGACCCAGCATATACAATCTAGCAGAGCTGATAATTCTACTTGACAATGCATCATGCTGCTCAAGAAGAAAGCCAGATCAAAAACTTTATCTTCATGAACACAGCCCCATTTCCAAAATGTGTTAGTTATACACACTTAAAGGACAAGGGCTTTACCCATTTCATGTCTTTATTCATCATAAGACCAAATGCCTGTCAAGGATTAGAAAGAACTTTAAAGTTACCCTCATGCTAATATTCAGGCTCATTACTGTCTCTCCTAGATGGCATAAAATTGATCAGGACAGAAAGATTCTATTCCTAGATTTCCTATGAACTTGCTCTATAACCTTGAACAAATGACTCTACTTTGAGGATTATAACAACTTATCCATTGCATGGAGGTGTTGTGAAGATTAATTCCTGTTTTTAAAATGATTTGAGGATCTGCTAATGAAAGATGCTATATAAATGCTAATTTTTATTATTCATTCCCACATCTATATATTCTCTTTCTGCTATCTCATAAAATCATCACCCTAAGCAATTACTATTAAATTCATTTAAAGAATGAAAACGAAGAACCAAATTTTCATTCTGAATTCCGAATTTCCTTCCTTTTCAAGATGTAAGTCTTGTGATCTCTAAGTCATTTAAATGCAGATCTTTTGGCTGAATCACAGTTATATATAATACACTTAATAATAAGGATACAGAAATTTGGAAAAATTACAAACTGAACAAAGAAGTTCTTGGAAATACAGTCTGTTGTTCAAGCACAGATAACCTGTACAATATCAATCCAGCAAAGTTTTCAGACTTTTAGATGTAAAACATTTTTGTAACAACCAAAATATTTTCATGCAATTCCGTTCAACCCCCTTTAACACATTTAAAAGAGCCATACTAAATAGAAAACTTCCACATAATCATTATGATTACTTATAATGCTATGTTATTATATGCACACTTACTGAAAATCCTTTTAAAAACTTTTGTGATTTTTGCATAAATATTTTGTGGTTTGTCCTTATGTGGTCATTATTACAAACCTGGTAGTCTCTGGGATATGCAAGTTACAAATAAGGAAACTGCAGCTATTCTGCTAATTCAGGGGGATGAAACATTTTTGTTCAGAAGGGAGCTCCAGTCACCCTGGAGGTGAACTTGGCTTCATTACCCCTATCTATGCCTTTGATTCTGAAGAATGATTCTGACCTAGAAGCCTTATTCAGTTTGAGGTTGATCCAGAACTTGGGGACTTATCTTAGATTCTATTCACATTACCGTTTATTGTCTGGAATTTTCTCAATCCAGCTGGGAAAACCCTGAAAATTACCCTATTCATCACATTTTTTTAAGCCTCTCAGAACACCTTTTCATTTTGACCTAGTGGAAGGTATGGCTTTGGGGAGAAGCATGAAACAATTGCCTCTGGGAACTTTTGGACACTTGAACATACAATTATCAGCATAACTCTGATGGAAAGGGCAAGCAACTAATTATAGTGCCTTTGTGTAGATGGTGTTTTATGTAATAATCTATTATACTAAAACTATTGGCAATACATATAAAAGTATGTATGTATTGTATCATATATGAATATATATATCAACTGCAGGTTTACAGCTATTTTTCACTGTATAAGCAGGAAAGTTGTGACGAGCTTACTGTTTACTTTTGGTGGCCTTATGAAAGCAAAAAGGCCATGTTGTTGGACCTCAGAATCCTGACTGTTAGTATGCTCAGATTACATTCTTCCTGACAATTCACAGTCTAAGACAAAAAATTTTAATGGTCATTATTCTGTAAGTTAAGAGCAAAATATTTACTCTGAATAATACTGATCTACTGTAATAATAATTAGTTTTTCATCAGTATAATGGTAAAACATTTAGAGAAATGTTCCAATTTTGTAATTTTTAACAGTTACTGTTACACAGAAAGTATAGATCTCAGTTTAAGTTTGTAATGCCATGTAGACACTATGCACCAAAAGGACCTGTGGTACCTGAGAAACATCAGAAGAATCCTCTGCTTTTTATTTATTTTATTTTATTTTTTATGAGTGCCTAACTTAGTTCCCATGATGACAGAATTATGACTGATTAGTATCTTTTTAAATATAATAGTTTCTTTTTTTATATTATCTTGAATAAGGGGATTATAATGCACTACTGAGAAAACCCTGAATTGCGACTGAATCTCAATAGCCAGAAATTTTCATGATACATAACTGCAAAAGCGGATGTGAATCTTCTCTTCCAACACCAGTGTCACATCAATCAATCAACCAATCAATCAATATCTCTATCTATATCTATTCATATTTCAACCATCAAGGAAAAATTTAATCTTCTGTGGCTCACCTCTAAAGAACTCATTGATATCGTTGATCCAGTTTCACTTCTTGATAGTCCTGCATTATCATCCAACTCAGAGGCCATGAAATTCTTCACAGCTGTGCGAGGTTCAAAGGGCAAATTCTGCATATGTTCCTGGGGTGCGAGATGTTGCTCTAAGTTCATATTGAACTGGTCCATTACAGGGGGATTCATATTGAATTCAGGGTTTACTTTGTAGTGCAATAGCCTTTCATGCGGCAAGGTTTCCATGCCAATATTCATTTTGCTTTCTTCTTTCATTGAAGGCTGGTTATTTACAGAACTTCTGGGCATCACAATATAGTCACTTTCCATCATTCTTTCTTGAGGGTGGACTATGTCCATGTCAGCCCCTCTCAAATTATCATCCGTACATAAGTACACAGTTCTCCGCAATTCACTATTTTCTTTTTTCAAACATGGATTGCTAAGCTCATTCATACTCATGGGCATGTGCAGACCTGTGGGTTGCTGGATGATGACTTTGGAAATGACATTTCCAGGCAATGTTGAATAGCTTAGCCCTTCAGGGTTTGTTCCCTTTTCTTCTTCATCATCATTTAGAGAAATCCTAGAGAGTGTTCCTGTTATTGTGGCTGCTCGGCAAGGACCAATATCCTTATGAAGAACTGTGAGTAGGAATGTAAAAGTTGAAGAAAGAGAGTTAATGTGTGTTTATTTTTCATTATTATAGTATGTTGTCTCTCTTTCTACTAAACAATTTTCTTGTTATTAAATATATATTATTTGATAGATATGTTATTTAAAAAGATACATATCAATTTGTTTGTACATGGTCCAGAGATTACTCAATCACTCTTTACTGATTCTGTTATGCTCTCATAGATCTCAGGTAGCCCATAGCTAAAGCATATCTGAAAGCTGATTAATGGGCTTTCAAAAATCTTAGTACCCTGTCCTTAAACAACTCCAAATAACTTTCCAGGGAAATAGGAGATTACCAGAGAAGTTTTCTCCATCAATCTGCTCCAAAGGATTTTTGTAAAATTATGAATATTTTCATACAAATTTGATTTTTTTCTTAATGACTTTCCCACTAAACTGTTCTAGAAGTTATGCTCATTAAAATGCTTCTTGAAGGGATAATTAATGGGAACTTCATCCTACCGGATCAGAAATCCCTCCAAAAATGATGCATATTGAAAATTAATGAGGATTTTTTCATTGAAGTCCATATGGCCAAGGTGGATACAATATTAAAAAGTATTTATCATATTCAGTTTCATATAGAAGAAAGAAAATTTAAAAATTAATCTATATGCTGGAATGCCCCTATGAGAATATTAAAACTGCCAACTGAGTTTAAGAAAAAAAAACTTTATGAACCTCCAAAATCTTTGTTCCACTTTAAGCCTAAAAATAATGATTTAGGAGAAAAAAATTTATGATAACTTGTAGTATGAAAATGAACAAAACAAAAATGCACACCAAACCAAACAAAAACAAAAGAGTAAATAATTCTTTGTTAAAATATATTTGGCTTTTTTCCCCTTCTTTTTGCCTCTGTATAAAAAGAAAGACACGTTCTGGGGATAATAGGGCAGAATAACACAAAGCATGCTTAGTTATGAACAATTGTCAGTTTTGAGGATACAAATGAATAAAATTCTGAAGACTTGTTATTATAACTTCGGAATTGAAAGCATACAGAATAGCACTGTGTGAAGTTGGTTCAACATGCACATCTGGTGTTAACCTACCTACAAAGTAGAGCAATCATCATTTAAAATTTCATTAGGCATAGATGACTGTAAAAATCTGGTTTATTGTCTCCTCATAAAAAGTTTCAGATATACTGATTTTTTTCCATTATTATCCAGTTTTCAAATAGAATCATAATTATTATGCATTAAAGCAGAGGTTGAAAAACAGATTATAAATGTCTTTCCCTGTTACATAGAAACAAGACTTTACAATTATTTCAAAACATGAATCATTCATGTAATATCTGTTATCTTGAAAGATACTGTATCTAGTTATTGTATTATTGTCTCTTTATCTTAGGCAGTAAAAATCATGTTAAATTTATATCTTTTTTAAAATTAACAATCTGGTTGTGCCTTTTTGTGTATTTAACTGTTATACATCACAAAAAGTAGAAAAATTCAGTTTTAAAAAGTTATTTCCAAACCTCTAAAAATAATAGATCAATAATGAATTCTAATTTCCAGGAGTAATGATACATGACAATACTAAGGGGCAAAGTATGCTAAATTTAATGATATTGTAATGATTTATTGATACTGTAAATAAATACTTTAAAAAAAACTCCAAATTCAGTGAAGGACACTTTTAACCCTTAATTGTATATAGAAATAATTCCAAAATTTATAGCAGTAAAATTTAAACATGAGTTATGGGAACCTATCTTATTTCATTAAAATATATAAATAACCTTAAACTTCTATTTAAAAACTATAAAGGAAGCATTGGCACTGTGTATTGACTTTATAATTTAAATTTGTACAAGATACATTAAGCTTTGTACAAATTTAATATGATTTATAGTTATAGCCAACGCATTTTAATCAAGTGATATAGCTGTGTTTGTTGAAAATTTATATTATATATATACACACATAATATGTAAAGAAAGATAATTCTTCTTATGCAGTAGTGGCTGCTCTGTATGAGAGAAATGCCTGCCTCTTAGAGTTACTTAAAATGTATATCCAAGTTTTGAATATACAGCATAAACAAATCATACCGCCTACACATGAAAGCATGATGTTAAAGTGATGGGACTTTCGAGAGAAATTAATCAAGTAGTGAAATACAAACTCCAAACAAAATATAAAGCAACTGAATATTTGGCATGATCAGATAGAAACGCTGCCATGTAGGGAAGTGAATTTCACCTCATTATAAAGAAAGATTATTCAGAGTTCATGAATATGCTTCAACATAGACAGACATCTCTAGATAAACTGAGAAGAAAGCTCCTAATAGGCTCAACCAAAAAGGGCACCAATAACAGATGAAAACAGAAAATGAAAACATTAGAAAAATTATTTGCTGATAAAATAATGGTACTGGCCTGTATTAGGGATGCTAAATCCCAGCATACAATGAGGCCCAGAAAAATCTGTAACTTTATGAAGGAGAACAAGATAAATACTGCAGAGATGAGATCACAGCTTAAGGATGGTCTAATACAGTGGTACTCAAATTTTAGCATGCATCAAAATTATCTGGATGGCTTATAACTAGTTCCTATACCCCAACCTCCAGTTTCAGACCCTGGGTTAGGGCCTCAAAATGTACATTGCTAATAAGTTCTCAGGTGATGCTAACACTGATGGTCTAGGGACCACTCTTTGACAACCACTGGTTTAATGTTATAGCTGTCAAAGGAGAGACAAAACCGTCTGCTCTTACACTGCTTCTCTTTCAAGGAGAAGTGTAATGAGTATACTAATTGAGGCTGAAAAAAACAACACTGAAGGTGAAAGATTAAGAATTAAATGAATACTTATTCATTGTAAATAAATTTAAGCTTCTAAACTCAGACAAATCACATTCCATCTTGGAACACAGATGTGGAAATTGGCACCATGGCTAGTGGTTTTTGAGAAATTATGGCAGGTGGATGGAGCAAAGTGACAATATTGTATCAATTATCCAAAAAAGAAAAATGATCAATTCTGGAAACCAAGCACTAGTGAGACTGCGTCCTGGCAATATTTTGTTAGATTTTCAACAGGAAATGGTGATTTCTAATGCCCAGCTCCAGTCCACTATGGGTTGCCAAATCATGATAGTTACCTTATTGCTCTGCTATGACCATACTCTACATACAGTATTTAGATTAAATCCAGGAATGAGAATATGGGATTAGTCTCTCATATTCTTGTGATCATGACAAGATTTGAGACTCTGCACAGATGTTTAATGGTTTTGAGTTGAATCTGAAAACTCCATGTAGAGGAAGTCTGCTGGCAGATAGGGGGTACCTTACTGAATATAGCAGGTTTCTCTGCTAGGTTTCATGACATTCAACTCTTTTAACTACAGTTTGAATGAAGACTTAGAAAGTATTCTTATCAAACTTTTAGTCACTAAACAATGGAAATGGATAGTATGCTAACCTGAAATTAGTAAAAGAATAGCAAATAGACATAAATGCAAAGGCCAAATTTCTTTTTCAAGGAAAACATACCAAAAACAAAATCTTTACATTAATAGACTGGGGAAGCCCTGACAACTCCTACAAAAAGTCTTAAGAATTTCAGGTAAGTTGACACTAGTACTGAAATAGAAATCATACACAAATGTGTATAACATTAATACAAATAAAGAGCCCACTGTGATAAATGCTGGGTGAACATGTATATATTTGGGCACCATAATTTAAAATTATTGATAAATTGGAGGCTACCTTGGGTATCGTGCCTCAGAGAATGCTACAAGAAATGAATGATGAAATAAGACTTGTTTAATCTGAAGAAAAAATACTTGGATTGGGCTAAATGATCATTGCTTTAAGGCAGTTGGATATTTAGATGAAGTAGATACCCACTGTTGTTTTAAAAGGCAGCAGCAAGATCAACAAATAAAAGGTAAAATGAGGCATATTCTGTTCCTACGTAGGACCATATTCCAACAATTGGAACTATCCCTCAAAACTGAACATATAGTTTCCTTTAAAACTATTGAGCCATCTATTCTGGCGAGAATTTAGCCACAGGCTGGGAAATTATGGCATTCAAGCCCTCTAAACAGGACGTGCTGCAGAGTTTCTCTTGATTCTTTGTAAAATTAAAACCACAACAACCTTAACACACATACAGACAATGCAATTTCATCTTTACAATAACGCATATTCCACACATGATAAAATAGAGGCACAGAGAGGTTAAATTGACTGGCCTTACATTCAAAAACCATTACTTGGTGGAATGGAAATCTTATGTCTCCATGTGAAAGTTTTTCTGCTGTCATGGTGTTTCCAATGAACCATTCTTAGTTTTTCTCTCATTTCTCTTGTTCGTTCTCTTTCTCTCTCTCTCTCTCTCTCTCTCTCTCCCCCACCTTCTTCCTCCACAAACACACTTCTGTTACTACAATCCTTCCATTTTAAAGATTCTGTTTATTCATACACATAAATATGGAGACAAAAGTGACTCCATCTTGAATGCTAATCCACCATTTTGACTTCTGAATAACCCCAGTCCTATGAATGCCTCCTGATTCTGACTTTATTTACTGTACTTAATGTAAGAACATGTACTCATTACAAATTCTGCCTTTAGATCAAAGCAACCTTGATGTTATTGTACAAATTATAGGCTATGAGGCTCATAGCACTCTTGCCTATTCTGGAGGGTTGCCTTTAATTGTCTATACAGCATGTATCCCCTTTCCCTATGGTATATAAACCCTGTGTCTGAAGAGTAACTGTGTGGGGATCTATCTGTCTTGCTGCTGCCCAAGACTACACTCCTGTCTGTAAGTTCCCTAATATCCTCCCTTTAACCAACAACTGGATTTTTCTGCCTCGTTCTTTGGTTTCTCAGCTCCTTTGGCATTTGGGGGCTGCTTTACATATACAGCCCTTTCACAGAACAATATGTAATGTGTAAACCACAGTATTTTCTTTAAAATTAAAATCTATAGACATGATTTAACATCCCTACTGATTAGATTTTCAAAATCTAAATATGCTTACCTGATCGACAAGCAATGTCTACATCCTTTTCAAAGTCTGTCTGTAACAAGAAATAAGAAGACATGGAACCATCATTTAATGAAGACCTCAAGTGTCTTTTACTAATCAGATTATCTGAAGTTTACAGATATCTAAGTTGGCAGCACAAGTTTATTGTTTTGTGCATAGGAAGTTTCTCTAGGTATAATTAGATTGTTTTCAACAGTGTTTCCTAGAGCCCAAATGTTAAATAAAATCAAAGGAAACATACCATACAATTTTAATAAGACAATACAATACCCAGTGTCATCTTCAGTCTGGAAACTGGTAACCATATATTAGAAGGATAGAATTTTAAGGCAATTCTCTAACCATAATAAAGACATCAGAATGTGAATTATTATGAATATACTTAAATAATTATGTTTGTTATTGGTATTTTTAAACATTCAATTTGAATATATTGCGTGTAATGTAACATCTTATAATCCAGCTTTGTCAAACTAGATTAAACTAGGCTCAAAGTAGACTCTTCTAATGATTCAAATGTGGCAAAAAGCTTTCAGGTTTAGGACTTAAAATTGAAGATTAAACCATACTCATCTGTTTGAGAACCTTCTGGGGTTTAGTTGTGACCTCATATTTTCCTAAAACTTTTATTTTAAACAAATCAATTAATTTTTGAAATGATAAAATTTCGTTATCTTAATCAGGGTCTTCCAATCAAATGCCTTTCCCTATTAATATTTTAAATCAGAGATTTTGGTTATCTATTTGTTTTTAGTAAGGAGTTGATTATTCTTTGCAAAGTCTTAGTTACTAATGTATCATCTAGCTTATTATTGTTGCCTAGTTCAAAAAAGTTAATAAATCGAATATACTGTAAAAACAAAACTTTCCTATTTAATTCCTGCTTTAAATGACACAGTTTAAATATCATCTTATTTCTAAAATACATCAAAGTGGTTATACCTACAGTACACTTTGATTCCAATAATAGCCAGAGCTCCCATACAATAACTGATCTTTCACTAAAAGGGTGGCTACTCCTTACGCTTTAGGACAGTGGTTCTCATCTTAGGCTGCAGACTGGAATCACCAATATCTAGGTCCCACTCCCAAGATTTTGATTTTACTTGGTCTGTGGCATGGCTCTCCTGATGATTCCAATGTTTCACTAGGGGCAAGAACCACTGCTTTAAGACTAGAAGTGCAGGTTCATAGTGTTCTGATCTGTAAAAGACATCCACATGCTCCTACGCACAAATCATTAGCCCTAATTGTATGCAAGGAGGAACATACTCCGCAGTGTTGCATAGGACTCCCACACTCAACACCCCAGGGAACCAGCAACATGTCCTGGACTCTGAAGCCATCTGGAGATAACGCTTATGTGGTACCAGAGTTCGCAGTCTATTAATGAACTGAAGCCAAATTCAATCAAAGTGAGATTTTTACACTATTTTACTAACAAGGATTTCTTCTATTCCCTTGAGAAATCATGACTTAATTAACAAGCAGTGGGAAAATAAAAACTCACCATGATTTGAGCATGTCCATTAGGAAAAGAACTTGAAGAGTCTGCATTGATGGGATCCTGACAGTTTCTCAATCGGCATCTAAATGCATCCTGAACCTGTGGGGAGTGGGAACACATTACTTTTCTTCTCTCTTAGTAATGACAAGATATTATCTATATTGGCAATCAACTCTGAGGCAGTGGTTATCATTGATTTTACAATCTTACACCGATTTTGTTTACTTCTTTGTTAAAAGAAATTATTATTATTATTGTTGTTATTACTATTATTTTTTGAGATGGAGTTTCACTCTTGTTGCCCAGGCTGGAGTGCAATGGTGCGATCTTGGCTTACTGCAACCTCTGCCTCCCGGGTTCAAGTGATTTTCCTGCCTCAGCCTCTCAAGTAGCTGGGATTACAGGCATGCGCCACCACGCCCGGCTAATCTTGTATTTTTAGTAGAGATGGGGTTTCTCCATGTTGGTCAGGCTGGTCTCGAACTCCCGACCTCAGGTGATCCGCCCACCTCGGCCCCCCAAAGTGCTGGGATTACAGGCGTGAGCCACCGTGCCCTGCCTTGTTTACTTTTTAATACAAATGCTGGTGTACCTGGACTTTTGCTGTATGCCAAGGAAATTTATCGCTTACCATAACCTATAGAGGGAAATGCTGGGAACTCCTTAGCTATCAAAATAGCTATATCTGTTCAACACTAATAATTCTTGCCAGAAGGCAGATTTATTCCACTGTTGCAAATAATATGTGTGTCTTTTAAGGGGATTTACTATTTGGTATGGCATAATCTTCCTAACAGCTTTAAATATTGTGAAAAATGAGATTATTCAATGATCTTTTGACTGAAATTGATTTGGGATGTTTCTTTTTATGTCTCATGTAAGAAATCTTTGAGTAGACTATCTCTTGTCTCCCTGTGTGCCCTGATATAAAAACAAAACACAATTAAACAAAAGGGAAACAAAACAGCACTACTTCTGGTGGACTGATTTGCCAATAAAAAGTCACTTTGCAAAGCCAAACTTCCTTAATATCCATTTATAATCAAATTCTGAAGAAAGAACAAACATATCTCATGAAAGTTCTAGGAACATTACATTAATTCTTTTATTAAAAAACAAGTGAAGGAACATGAATAGCTGAGAAGCAAACATAAAGAGCAATCGATAGTTATTCTCTTCCTACAGTGTCTCAGCATCAGCCTGTTCTTTCCAATTCGAGAGGTTCATCAAGCTCCCCAGGAGCTGTTGATGGACATCTTTACAAGTAGCTACTTATCCCGAGTCAATGTCATTTCACTGCTTTGCTTTTCTAACTTCATATTATTGACATTCTCTTTCTTGTTTATTACACTCTGTTTTATTGGATTAAAAAACAAAGCATAGATGATGTTATATTTTCCCTATTTTACTGATGCACCATTATAGGGACTACTAAAGTTAATACAGAGAGGTTTTCATTTTTGAGAAGCCCTGATATAAGATCTCTTGTCACCATTTTGATATGAGATATTCATATATACCTGTTGGCCAGGAAACAAAACAAAACAAAACAAAACAAAACAAAACTGAGCCTATTATGTTGTTTTTAGCTTCCTCCTTGTCCTCTCACCTATTTCATAGTCATTAGTAGCCTCTCTCCTAAATTGTCACATTGCAGGATTTGGAAACTGACACCAAGTCTAGTCACAACTAAAGACTGGCCAACTGGCCCAATAATGAGACCTCTGTCCACTTCTATTTCTCCACCTCCGGTTCTAATCCTACTGATGCGGCCATAATGTCTGTGAAATGAAGGAATGGGGATAGACTCAGTGTTCTCTGACCTGTCTTCCATTCTATTACTCTAATATTTCTAAATCTAGAATTTCTTTGAAAAAGAATGCATTACCTGATACCCAGCAAGGTAATTTCTTATTTCCTTTTTCAAACACATCAGTTAAAGTACAGATGTAGTGAAATATAGTCTGATCATCTTTTCCTGAATAACTGAATAAATATTTAGAACTAAATCATCTAGCTTTTCCTAGTAAAGGAGACACAACCAGGACAAAATTAGATTTATCAGATGCGAAGGCTTTTAAGCTCCTCCTTTTTAGATTAAGAAGTTGTTGTATGTTTTAAAGAGAGACATTAGTAATCAAAAATTGGTAATGAGTCTAGTATTTGTCAGATGATTACTTTTTCTATTATGCAGATATTTGATTTGGGGAAACCACTAAGAAAGTATATCTGTTTTTACAAAAATTTCTAGAAATCAATGTCAGAAAAATAGGTACATATTAATTTTCTGTTTGCGCCTCAAGGCAACTATTAAAGAAACACATTTTACAAAGGAAGATAAACTATGTTAGCAATGGTGCCTTCTGGGAGCTTGTCTCATGAAGATTTCTATCAACTATATTTCTAGATCAGCATATATAAAATGAGAAACATTTTGGTAATACCAGAGATTAATTCGAATGGTCCTTGCTAACCACTCCCAATTTTCAGACCTTCAAAGCATAGTTGCCAATATTTTTGATTGACTATGAAATATGGAAATATAATTTCTGTAGGTTTCTCTTCAAAATCAACTCTTAGTTGCTTAAAGGAGATGTAAAAGAAATCCAAGTCTTTTCAGAACACACGCACATATAAAATCAATACCTTCCACTACCAAACTCCCAAATAGGACGATAGATTAAGGGCATTTGTACACCGAATGATGATGTTAGCTTCATGAACCATTAAATGCTACTCAGAAGAAATATAAATCAAAAAAGAATAAATATTCTCCAGTAAATTCAAGTTTATTTTAATGGTCATATAAATGTCACAATTTAAGTGCTGGATTCTCTGCCACTTTTAGTGCCTCTGACACCTCTAATTTAGAAGGATTTGCAGAAGAAATTCTACTTGATTCTAAATGCTCATTTTATTTATTTTTTTAATCTTAAAAATGTATCTAGGGGGCAGGGCGTGGTGGCTCATGCCTGTAATTCCAGCACTTTGGGAGGCGAGGTGGGCAGAACACGAGGTCAGGAGTTCGAGACCATCCTGGTGAACATGGCAAAACTCTGTCTCTACTAAGAAAATACACAAATTAGCAGGGTGTGGTGGTGGCTGCCTATAATCCCAGCTACTTGGGA
The DNA here is from genome assembly GCF_009764315.1 of Trachypithecus francoisi. Classification (NCBI taxonomy): domain Eukaryota; kingdom Metazoa; phylum Chordata; class Mammalia; order Primates; family Cercopithecidae; genus Trachypithecus; species Trachypithecus francoisi. The sequence goes on along the minus strand of NW_022681455.1, from coordinate 66,397,003 downwards.
GGCTGAGGGAGGAGAATTGCTTAAACTTGGGAGGTGGAGGTTGCAGTGAGCTGAAATTGTGCCATTGTACTCCAGCCTGGGTGACAAGAGCAAGATTCGGAATCAAAAAAAAAAAAAAAAATTGTATCTAGCGAATCTGGATGCATTAGTCTTAAATATTTGTCCAACACTATCAGGAAAGAATGATTAGATTTCACAGTGCATACTTCTTATCACAGAAGAGAATACTTCAGGCAAGATGGTATCTGGAAAAAGCATTCACAGCTATTTGAATGCATTTGGATAATTAATTGAATTTTATATCTGGTCAACTGAGAGAGGCTTGATTTTGGTGAACTGATGTGAATTGTGCTGATGAAGAATAATTGAATTTTTGTAAAAAGCAAGTCTATATTTCAAACAAGCAGAAAACACACACACACAAATAAAATAAGACAGAATCGAGATATTGCTTTCTCAACCAGAATATTAAAATATGCTGTATCAATAGTCATATTTATAATGCCTGACAATAATATTACTCTTTGGCTTACCATTTGGAAAATCACTTAATTTAGGTAACAACTAAATTTAAGATTTATTAGATATTAAAATCATTGCATCTTTGAGTTCTTATGAAATTAACATTAAAAAATTACTTGATGCCAGCAAATGCAATTTTTTACTAAATCTATAGGAAACAATTTAATATTTAAGATAAATTATGGCACAGTTAAAATCTAGACTTCAAAGTTTTCTTCTTTTTATAATAATCTGTAATAGATCTTTCACCTGAATTGATAGGCAGAGGGTCAAATATCTGCAGGAGTAGCAAGGAACAGATATGTAACTAACACTGAGATATTTAGGAGACTGTAAGGCAACCTAATGGCATGTTGTAAAATGAAAGAAAAAAAAAGAATGGTAAGAAACATCACACAATACGGTGAAGAAAAAACAATTAGCTGTCAAGGTTGTCTCCTGAAAAGAAACCAACCATGCACTTCCAAAGTTATTTTGACTGGCTCCTGCTGGGGGCTGCTCTAAAAACTCCTGAAAAAGCTATAAACTCTGATGGATTTTTGGACGAGACATGAGTTCAAAGAGGTTTGTAGGGGTGTGTCTCGCTCTTGTCTTCTGAACCAGGAGAGGGATTCACTTTATATCAACAACAGTAGGCTGAGAGCTTCTAGATTGGTCCTTGCTCTGAAGGCAGCTGGCAGAGTGTCATTATGGAAGCCGGTGCCAGAGTTAGAGATTGCTGGGGAAGAGCACCGAGCGATGTTTGGCAGTGTTGCAATTCAGACAAACCTCACAGGAAAGAGCTACACAGTTTGAAATGGGTTCTGTATTTAGCTACTGAGCAAATCAGACCCTGAATCTTCACTTTTAAGAAGACAGTTCTACCTACAGTAATTCTTCTTGATTTCCAACTCAAGAGGATTATTCTAAACCAGGAAAATAAGTAAAGTTACATTCTTGTTTTTATTTGTAATTTTTCCTTCAGGGGAGAAGACTTTCTTATGTGGCCTTTTATTTTTTGAATCTCATTTCTACCATTGTTTCATATTTGAACAAACAGCTCAGCTTTTTGTAATCATTACATTCTATACAATCTAATCATGAAAGGAATGACTTTTCAATTTCATATGTATTATGACACTTGATATAACCATTAATATGAATGAATTATGAGTGACTTCACATTATTAAAATATTAAATGACTTTGCTGATAGCAAAGCAAATAAACAAAAAGTCTGCCATTTACTATACAATGAAAGAAACATATGCACTCCAGAGCCAAATTTCAGTCCCAGTGACTTTCTATTAGAATCCCTTAATATCTAAAAGATCTATCGCTTAATCTCTAAAATTGTTATATCTCTTTACCTTCAAATTACTTTTTATATCAGTTCGAGGAGGTCATATAAGCTTCTCTAAATTATATGGCATGTGCATGATCTGAAAAAGATGTAGCAGCATTTCTTCAGCAAGAGAATAGAAAGGAAGGAAAGGGAAATTATGTGTCAGACACGACGATCCCATGCCTTCTTCAGGTGATATTTCATTTCAGCCTCATGCCATTCCCTTTGTGGCAGACATTATTTCAGTGTCATAGAAGAGGACTCTGAAGCTTAGAGAGCTTAAGTAACTTGCTCAAGATCATAACAATAACAAGTAGCAGAGCTGGGAATGGAATCAGGTCACTTGACTTGAAAGCTAGTCATTCCAATGTACCAACCTATTGTCTTACTGATCAAAGAATAAGATAGTTTAAGTGAAGGAATAAACCAAAACAACTATTTCCAACTGGTCAGAAATTAAGTTGCTGTACCATAATTTCCAACCTTTCCTGATTTAGATAAAAAATAAGAAATGAGTTAATCAGATAAGTTTTCAGTCCGAACCTTTATTTAAGACACATCGAACCTCCGGTTATTAGTTTGTCCTTCTTTTTTTTTTTTTTTTTTTTGGACAGAGTCTTGCTCTGTCAGGCAGGCTGGAGTGCAGTGGCACGATCTCAGCTCACTATGACCTCCGCCTCCTGAGTTCAAGTGATTCTCTGCCTCAGCCTCCTGAGTAGCTGGGACTACAGGCACCTGCCACCATGCCCAGCTAATTTTTTTTTTTTTTTTGTTATTTTTTAGTAGAGACAGGGTTTCATCATGTTAGCCAGGCTGGTCTTGAACTCCTGATCTCAGGTGATCCACCCGCCTCAGCCTCCCAAAGTGCTGGGATTACAGGCATGAGCCACCGTGCCCAACCTACTCTTCTTGAGTATAGACAGAAGCACCATACTGCTACCCAGAGTAGGGAACAGCTGGGAGGGCAGTGTGAGGCTTCCACAGAAGAACTGTGGGTAACAGCAAGCAATGGTTTGATGTTAACTGGCAGGCATGACAGAGTTTGTCAATTTCTGTTATGAACTCTTTGTCTGAACTTTTTTACTGATACCATTTCACCCATCTTATTTCATGCTCTTGTTAACCCCTTAAATCTCTGCATGGACTAGGAGAATCATGTGTGAAAATCAAGACTGATGTAAATATTCATAATATAATTGCAATTTTGCTAAGTCAGGAAAGCTTAATCTGGAAGGAGAATTCGAATTTACATTTCCCTGCCTAAGAAGTGGGATGACTTTTGGGTCAAATGAGGTTGGTGATTTCTTGGAAAGGTATATAAGAATATGAGCATATTGTCCTTGCCTGTGTCATGCCCATGCTCTTATTTAAAAGCAGTTTTTGTGTGCCTCATTCTCTGTTCTGGTAAAATCCAGGTTTATTTTTATACCTGCAGACATTCTCCCATTACAAAGTACCTCATTCTATTTTTTTTTTTTTTTTCTTTTTAGAGATGAGGCCTCACTCTGTCACCCAGGCTAGAGTGCAGTGGCTCAATCATGGCTCACTGCAGCCTTGACCTAACCCTCCTGCCTTATCCCCCTGAGTAGCTGGTAATACAGGTGCACACCACCACACCTGGCTAAATGTTTTTTTAAATGTTTTTGTAGAGATGGGGGTCTCACTGTGTTGCCCAGGCTGGTCTAAAAGTCCAGGCCTCAAGCAATCCTCCCATCTTGGCTCCCAAAAAAAGTGCTAGGATTACAGGCATGAGCCGCTGTCCCTGGCCCCACATCCTATTTTATTACAAATGAAACAACATTTTTCTGAAATGTGTTTCTTTATGAACTTTCAATCAGGCTGACAAGCATAAAGCTCTTAGAAACCAACTCCCATCTTGCTTAATTCTTTTATTTATTATTATTATACTTTAAGTTTTGGGATAACTATGCAGAACATGCAGATTTGTCACATAGGTATACATGTGCCATGGTGGTTGCTGCACCCATCAACCCAACATCTACATTAGGTATTTCTCCTAATGCTATCTCTCCCCTAGGCCCCCAACTCCTGACAGGCCCTGGTGTGTGATGTTCCCCTCCCTGTGTCCATGTGTTCTCACTGTTCAACTCCCACTTATGAGTGAGAACATGCGGTGTCTGGTTTTCAGTTCCTGTGTTAGTTTGCTGAGAATGATGGTTTCCAGCTTCATCCACGTCCCTGCAAAGGACATGAACTCATTCTTTTTTATGACTTCATAGAATTCCATGGTGTGTATGTGCCACATTTTCTTTATCCAGTCTATCACTGATGGGCATTTGGGTTGGTTCCAATGTTTTGCTATTGTGAAGAGTGCTGCAATAAACACACATGTATATGTGTCTTTATAGTAGAATGATGTATAATCCTTTGGGTATATACCCAGTAATGGGATTGCTGGGTCAAATGGTATTTCTGGTTCTAGATCCTTGAGGAATCGTCACACTGTCTTCCACAATGGTTGAGCTAATTTACACTCCCACCAACAGTGTAAAAGCCTTCCTGTTTATCCACATCCTCTCCAGTATCTGTTGTTTCCTCACTTTTTAATGATCACCATTCTAACTGGCATGAGATGGTATCTCACTGTGGTTTTGATTTGCATTTCTCTAATGACTAGTGATGATGAGCTATTTTTCATATGTTTGTTGGCTGCATAAGTGTCTTCTTTTGAGAAGTGTCTGTTTATATCCTTTGCCCACTTTTTTTTCTTGTAAATTTGTTTAAGTTCCTTGTAGATGCTGGATATTAGCCCTCTGTCAGATGGATAGATTGCAAAAATTTCCTCCCATTCCATAGGTTGGCCTCTGTTCTGTTCCATTAGTCTATATATCTGTTTTGGTACTAGTACCATGCTGTTTTGGTTACTGTAGCCTTGTAGTATGGTTTGAAGTCAGGTAGCGTGATGCCTCCAGCTTTGTTCTTTTTGCTTAGGATTGTCTTAGCTATACAGGTTCTTTTTTGTTTCCATGTGAAACTTAAAGTAGTTTTTTCTAATTCTGTGAAGAAAGTCAATTGCAGCTTGATAGGGATAGCATTAAATCTATAAATTACTTTGGGTAGTATGGCCATTTTCATGATATTGATTCTTCCTATCCATGAGCATGGAATGTTTTTCCATTTGTTTGTGTCCTCTCTTTATTTCCTTGAGCAGTGGTTTGCAGTTCTCCTTGAAGAGTTCCTTCACATCCCTTGTAAGTTGGATTCCCAGGTATTTTATTCTCTTTGAAGCAATTGTGAATGGGAGTTCACTCATAATTTGGCTCTCTGTTTGTCTATTATTGGTGTATAGGAATGCTTGTGATTTTTGCACATTAATTTTGTTATCTTGAGACGTTGCTGAAGTTGCTTACCAGCTTAAGGAGATTTTGGGATGAGACAATAGGGTTTTCCAAATATACAATCATGTCATCTGCAAAGAGAGACAATTTGAATTCCTCTCTTCCTATTTGAATACGCTTTATTTCTTTCTCTTGCCTGATTGCCCTGGCCAGAACTTTCAATACTGTGTTGAATAGGAGCGGTGAGAGAGGGCATCCTTATCTAGTGCCAGTTTTCAAAGGAAATGCTTCCAGCTTTTGCCCATTCAGTATGATATTGGCTGTGGTTTTGTCATAAATAGCTCTTATTGTTTTGAGATAAGTTCCATCAATACCTAGTTTATTGAGAGTTTTTAGCATGAAGGGCTGTTGAATTTTGTCAAAGGCCTTTTCTGCATCTATTGAGATAATCACGTGGTTTTTGTAATTGGTTCTGTTTATGTGATGGATTACGTTTAGTGATTTGCATATTTTGAACCAGACTTGCATCCCAGGCATGAAGCCAATTTGATCAAAGTGGGTAAGATTTTTCATGTGCTGCTGGATTCGGTTTGCCAGTATTTTATTGAGGATGTTTACATTGATGTTCATCAGGGAAATTGGCCTGAAGTTTTCTTCTGAGGAAGCTCAAAATGTTAGAATCAAAATGTTAAAATCAGTACAACCACCTTCCGAGCAAGCTCAAAATGTTAGAATCAGTACCCTGACCCTCTCTGCCCTGAGCTACTTATGAACTCTGAAATCGATTTAACTTTCTTTATGAGACCACTCATAATGGCCACTTATCATGGTCATTGAACACCCTGATCGGAAAGCACAAAACATCACTCAGTCAATGCTTTGTCCTCAAATGTCATCAGTATTGTTTTTCTTTTGCTGCTTCAGTCATAGCTATCAAAAAAAAAAAAAAAAATCACTAGGGTCCAGGATCACATCATTTGCTTTATGTCTCCACATGCTTCATATGGTCCCAGAGAAGAATCAAACTCTCTACTATTCACCACAGGCCCCACTCCATGGAAACCATATGCCCAGTAACCTTTCTCCATCTTCCTCTAACAGAAACCTTCACTTCCCTAATCTTCTAACCTCATTGCTCCCTTAGGAACCCATGAGTTTGGAAGTCTTTTATCACTTCCTCCTTCCTCTTCAAAGACCAACTAAAACAGCGGACCCATCCTGCAGTAAAGGAAGGCACAGGTATACCCTTCCATGCTAAAGAGTCATACTCAGTTTCCCTGTAAGCAGTCAAACCTGGAGGTTCACGTAACTATCTGAGCTATATTATGTGCAATATGGACTCTTTACATATTTTTATCTAGTTATTTCATCACTACTGGCTTCATTTATTGTTTTTACTGATTTACTTTGGAATATTATTCATTTTACATTAGACAAGTAAGGGTGCTTGTCTGTTTTACATATTCACTGCCATGTGCATGTAAATCATTTTGTTTATCTGTACGCCTTGTGGAAATAATAAGACTAAATAGAAAATAGGCTTAAAAGGGTGGGAGTGGGAGAAGGAAGAAAGAAAAGGTTTTTATTTTAAGCATTTCCCTACAAGATGACTTCACAGGTTTGGATACAGATTTTGGGACCTTATCTGGTGCAGCCTATACCTCCTGCCAGTGCTTGGGAAAGAGAAAAGAGGAGTTTGGCCCTGTTAGTGATGCTTCAGAACAGCCACAGGATTCTCACACACTGATATAACAAAATTATCCATTTAAGCACTTTCCTTTTATCCTACCATTTAGTGAAATAGTTTTATTGTGGCTTGTTTTGTATCACGATCTTGTGATTTTCCCCCTCTGACATAGAGCTGTAAGATTGTCTTAGAGCCAGGCACAGCCAGAGACAGAAAGATGAGAAGAATGTGCAGGCACCAAGAAAGTGGTTTCCTAGCAACAGTAACTATTTCAAAGGTTTCCTAACTCTTGTGTCTTTCCATTTCCATAGCAATGTGGGGAATAGTAAATAGTATATTCTGTTATCTGTTTAATTCAAATAAATTCTAAAAAAAAATGATGGATAAAAGAAGGAAAGCCTCTATACTCGTTGTATTAAATTCTGTCTAATTAGCTGTTATATATTAGCTTCTAAGATTTAGGTTCTGTTGCTAAAAGTAGGTATTGTGATGATCAGATGGCTTCTTTTTTTTATTCTTATTTCCTCTTTTTGTCTTTTTTTTCCAGAGAGATTTAGTAAAGTAATTCAAAAGAAAAGTTATTTCAGAAGAAGAAACTGTATTTTCAAGAATATAAATTTTATAAAGTCTAAATATTAAGATTTTAGGTCTGAAGGTCAGAACAAATAGTTCTGCAAACATTAAAATTTTTTTTAGTGGGATATAATTGATTTGGCAAAACAGAGTAATCATTTCTCCCTTTTCTCCTGATTTGAAATGATTTTAAAATTGGACCCACTAAAAGAAAAGGCACTTTTAAAATAAAGTAGGCTCCATACGCAGCACATTAAAAATATCATAGTTATAGTATTTCACTTCTTTTCTCCTTCTTAAACTGCAAGGCTATATTCTTCCCCTGTGTAGACCACTTCCTCCACAGAAATAATAAATATGGGTAAAGCCTTCTGAATTCATATTGGGACAGTCATATTAAAGACCAAATTATGTTAGTGTCTGTCAAAAATACATAGAAATAGAAATATATATATATATATATATGTATCCAGTCTCTACATTACAAAATATATATTTTACATTGCTTATATATTTTTAAGAAATAAAAGCCCACATGAATTTTAGTGAAGCAAATATTTTAAAGTGAAGAGCAGTAGAGATAAAACTGTATTTCTAGGATCCAATTATAATTTATCAAGTAGATTAATAGATATAAATCACTACCTAATGTTTTACATGTAGCTATCTATTCCATTTGCTTTGGTAAATCTTTATGAAATTACTGTTCAGTGGAGACACAGAGGAAATGGGAAGATACTTCTCTTCTCTTGAACCGTGGTAATGTCAGGGCAATGTGATCACAAGTGATCTGAGATATACCCATTGCTAGTGTCAGGCAAAACACCTTTAGGAGGTCAAAAAGAATTTCCGTGTTCCAAATGAGGCCTCCTATGATATCTTCCTTGGGATCTGTAAAATCCTTCTAAACAAGGTGTTTAAATAAAATCTTCCTCTAGGAATTCTGAAGCAGAATTGCCATATACCTGAAATCTGCTCTGTGTATTTACAGCAATGTCATAGGGTACTTTTAATGTTCAATTAAAAAAAAAAGAAATACATGATTTGCCATTTCAATGATGCAGATAAAGAGTGTTATGACACTCTGCTGTTAATTCATTTTCTATAAAATTATTCAACTTGAACTAATAATTGAAAATGCAACAACAGAGATGTATCTATACTTTTATTTTCTATTAGTACAGAAAACATGTATTTAGAGACACCTACTTTAGCAGAAGGATTTATTATATGATTAATTACTTGTAAATCGTGTTTTTGACAGTTAATGGTCCAATTAGCAAGTATGAAAAAGTTCTGAGGGAAATCAAGAATTTTTGTGCCAAGTATTTTTCTTCATGTAAACAGCAAACATTTGATAATTAGCCACCATAATATCTGCCACTTTAAAACCTGCATATTTTGATGATAGCTTAAGACTATCTAGCAAGCTTATTCTGAAGAAAAAGAGAAGCTTATATAGTGATGCAGCACTGTTCTACTCATAAACAAACAGCTAAGGTACTAATATCTTCTAAAAACTGCATGTAGGTATATCATCATGTATCTTACTTAAAACCTGAAATACTTCATCCTTAATCATCAATCAAAAATGTATTATGTGTCTAATCATTTAGAACAATCTCGTTACTTAATTATTAGTGATAATATTAATATAGCAGACCCATAAGATAATTATAGTTGGAGAACACAAGCTAAATTATTATTCAATTTCCTCTTAATTTCTACTCCTTTGGTCCATAAATAATTCAATACTTGGAAGATTTTTAATGTTGATATTCTAGGTAGAAATTTGCTAAGGGAATAGTAAGGCTTGGCAACTGTAAACGACATCAGACTTTTTAAATGCTAAAATACTCTTCTCCTCTTGCAATGTGAAGTTATTGCTTATTGGTTTTCATTGATTTTCTTCATAGCGTGTTCTTAGAATACACGTGGGTTTATTACTGACATCTGTATCTTATTAAGACATTTATGCAGCCAACAAACATATGAAAAATAGATCATCATCACTGGTCATTAGAGAAATGTAAATCAAAACCACAATGAGATACCACCTCATGCCAGTTAGAATGGTGATCATTAAAAAGTGAGGAAACAACAGATACTGGAGAGGATGTGGATAAACAGGAAGGCTTTTACACTGTTGGTGGGAGTGTAAATTAGTTCAACCATTGTGGAAGACAGTGTGACGATTCCTCAAGGATCTAGAACCAGAAATACCATTTGACCCAGCAATCCCATTACTGGTTATATACCCCAAGGATTATAAATCATTCTACTATAAAGACACATGTACACGTGTGTTTATTGCAGCACTCTTCACAATAGCAAAAACTTGGAACCAACCCAAATGCCCATCAGTGATAGACTGGATAAAGAAAATGTGGCACATATACACCATGGAATACTATGCAGCTATTGAAAAAGGATGAGTTCATGTCCTTTGCAGGGACATGGATGAAGCTGGAAACCATCATTCTCAGCGAACTAACACAGGAACAGAAACCCAAACACTGCATGTTCTCACTCATAAGTGGGAGTTGAACAATGAGAACACATGGACACAGGGAGGGGAACATCACACACCAGGGCCTGTCAGAGGATGGGGGGCTAGAGGAGAGATAGCATTAGGAGAAATACCTAATGTAGATGTCGGGTTGATGGGTGCAGCAACCACCATGGCACATGTATACCTATGTAACAAACCTGCCCTTTCTGCACGTGTCTCAGAACTTAAAGTATAATTAAAAATAAAATAAAACAGCTCATAAATATTGTTCTTCCCATCTGATAAATCAGGTAAAAGCCACTGGTAATCTCTGCACATCACTGCAAAACTATAGGGTTTATACTCATATGCACATGTGTTTTATTGCAATGTGCACATTGCAATAAACTTCTCAAACAAGCTAGATAATGCAAAATGACAGACTAGATTGTTTTCTCAAAATGACTAGCATGGCACTATGTCATGTGTGTTTTTGTCACCACTCATCCTTAGAGTAAATGCTAAAATGACTCATAAACCTTGTAAATATTCTCAGTGCTTGCAAGCATTCAAAATAATTTTCACACAGGTTGGAAAACAACATTTTATTTCTAGACAACTCAAGTCTGAAATCTCTTACTGTCCTGGATGGATCTGATGCTACTTAGTGTCTCCATTCATGAAATATGACTTCTTTCTTTCCCTACTACTGACAATGAACCTCAATCATGATCCAGATAAATGCTGATATGATAATACGTCTACAGTTCTTGGAGACGATCACTGCCTATCATGTCTCGCTGTATACATTTTTAGTGTTTTCCTAAGAGTAAACATCCATATCAAAAGCAATAATCCATCGTAATCATAACCAAAACTTAGCAAAGAGACAAAAGAACTAAGAATTCATCTTCAATGTTTTCTACTTAAAATAGTATTAGTTAATATATGCAATGAGGGTGTGCTGTGTGAAGAAATGTGAATTAGGGAATGCTTAAGAACTATCACTGCACTACGCTCATGAACCGTGTCTTTAAAACATATGCCTCTATGCCCTCTTATTCACTAGTTTTTCTAACAGACTTATTTATACAAATCACTCCATGTAGCTTCTCTTAAATCTATTCTCCCTGGCTTTTGACACCTCTGGTTTTGTTTTTCCTGGCATAGTCCCATCTGTTCTAATCTGTCACCTTCAGAGGGCTGGGGGCCCTCCCAAGCTGTCTCTTAAAGCGTTCCTTCAGCTTTGATTCCCAAGTGATTGTCAATGGAAGAGACCAGCTTTAATCTGAACATCAAGATATTAAAAGATCATTCTTGTTAGCAGGAAATACCCTTCCAACCATCACTGTTCTCTATCACAAGAATGCTTCTCACCTCTCTCCGAAGAATGCAGTGGACCATGACTATAACAAAGCCTTGCAATGAATCAAACACAGCAAAAAGTATTTGAAACAATATGGAGCGTTTATCTGTCATGGCCAGCACCGCAGACATCCATGTCAAAGCCAGAAGGGGCAACACCACGCAGGAGCTCCAAAGAGACGCCCTGTTGAGACCAAGAAAGCAACATTACGTAGCTGTACGTCACACCCCAGGCCATAGCCAAACCCCCATTCAACAAAGCATTTTTGTATGTGGTTCCAAGACCATTAACTTGGAAACCACAAAGCAGATGACATTTGAGAGTCTTATTTATTTTTTTATATACTATCCCACAATAGCTCTAAAGACAGTTGCCAATTACAAATATTTAAATATACTCTGCTCTTGTATTAGCAAACACAATTTTTTTTTCATCATAGCATTTTCTCACATGCACTGTAAAAGATTTGTAACAAGAAGATGTAAATGATTGGGACTAACATGGCGTTACTGGCGGTGGTGGCTGACAAAGCTGTTGTTGAAACTACTCCACACTTGGCACATTTGAGCGTCAAACCGCTATGAGGCTCACTCATCTGACTGCAAACAAACAGAACACCCACAAAAAGAACAAAATATTGAATTGTCACCAAAAAAAGTTGCTGCTGCAAGTTAGCTTTTAAATACGATTTCATGCAGAAAAGTATATTTATCAAAAATGAATGCTCTAAGTTGTTGTAAAGATGCGTTTATACTACAAATTATCTTTGTAACATTTACCTTTTAATATGGGCCTTTGTTGCATGCAAAACATATTTCCATCATTACACCATAAGTGGCCCTGTGTCTATTGATCAAAGTTGTTCAATACACTGACTTAAACATAAGTAACATAAGTATGTACTTCTGTAGATACACAGTGAAAACCCTTTATTCAGACCCCGATAATCAAACATGTGGGGACTCCTAGCTCTGAGGATGTTCATTGTTAATTGCAGAAGGCATATATTTCTGTGAGAACCTTCTGAAATGTACATAATTAGAAGTCCAACATAGGAGGAAATGGATTTTAGGAGTCTTCAATTATCTGTTGACGATGTAGCTTTTTTCTCAAGAGATTCATATTTTGAAATTTCTTACAATATCAATGTATCGTTCACATTTTAGGATGATCTGAATATAGGGGCTGATGAAATTTGATGAAATATTAGTTGATAATAAAAGAGTGATAGTTTTCTGCTTTCATAAAACACATTTAACATAATCATTAAGTTCAAAATATTATTTCTGAACATTTATCATAGACTCCAATCTCCTAGCATTTAAATGGTCTATTCTGGTGTAGAGGATTTTGCCCATAAATTCAGATTCAAACAATTCATACTCCATCTACTACATTATAGAAGCAAAGTTATATTACATGGAAAAACTTTATACACATTTCGCTTTAGAAAAGTGTACCTTGAAAATTACAGATTTATTAGAACATAAACCTTTCAGGAAAAACCAAAAAGAAATTACTTGAATTAAAAATTCCAAACACCTTGGAATAATGCTCTGCAGTGTGCATAGTGCATTCCTATGTGGTGTCTATGGCTAAAATGATTACTTTGTAGGTTTTCATAAAGAATCTTATAGCAGAGTTGCATTACTATGTGTATAAGAAAAGTGGCAGAAGGGAGAAAGTTGTAAGATGCTCATAATTTAGAATCTCTGGATTATTTTAAATAAGGGTACTCACTTGTGAATAGTAATGATATGAGATAACAAATCTGAAAGTGATTAAGTAAGTAGATTGATCAGCAGATCCTGTGAGAAAAATCAAAGCTTTCAGACATGGGTGTGGGGGTGGGGAATAAGACACTAAATCCCTCACTTTACTGATCCAGTCCAGGGCATATGTACTAGCCAAATGTGTCCAAACGTTTCAAAATAATATGTATCCATTAGTCTGTCCAGTTTCGTTTAGGAATGCCTGAATGGACATGTCGGTGTGTACATCCTAAAGGAGTACATAGACTAGTATTCTCCACAGTGGCTGCGCATCAGCTGTCTATCTGGCCTCAACCACAAAGACTCTAATTTAATAGGACTTAGGCATCTGCCTTTTTTAAAGCTCCATAGATTATGCTGATGAACAAACAGGAACAAGTACCACTTCTCTAACTAAACATTTGAATTTCTTTAATCTTGTTAAATCTGATCAGATTAATATGAAAAAGGGATAGATTAGTTACATATTGTTTCCTTTATCACAGAAGATAGGCTGTATGGTGTTTATACTTCAAACACTGATGCAGTTGTCTTTCTTAATCTAAAAATATGTTGCCTCTAGGCTCTGAAACAAGATTGAAAGCCAAATATTACTAAAAAATAATTTTAAGTACATGGTGTATTTTAGTTTTGAAAACTGTGATTTAATACAATCATAAGCCTGTCTGAAGATAAATTTTAAGCCATTATTTAAAATGCTTATTTGTCTTTATTTGAGATTTATTTGAGGCTAACTACAAGATCTATGCCTACTTCCCTTAGTCAGGGCTAACTGTTCAAAACTATGCTTGATGTTAACTGGTAGGACACCTTTGGCATTCTATTACTGGATGTGCATGAAGTAGAATAAAGATAAGTTACCTAGAGACATGCAATGTTTTTTCCTAGTTTATGTGACCACTATGGAAATTAATATAATATGAAAAACACATAGTCTAGAGGCTAAATTGGTTGTTGCATTGAAAAATAAGATCTTGTTTCTTTATTATAGAAGAAATTACGCATTTATAAAATTAAAAGTTCAAACAGTAGAAAAAAAAAAACACTTGAGTTGTCCATACATTTAAATTTAACCAATATATCCACCAGGGCACCAGGGTAGGATCACATTATAGAAGCAAAGTCACATTAAATAGAAAAACTTTACACACATTTGTCTTCAGGTCGTTCTGTCTACTCCAGTTATTACTGTGGATCTTAAAATCTACAGGTTCTAGTTCCCTTTCCATGTTATTTTTCTCTTTTGTTTAAAGAAAAAAAGTCTGACTGATTTATTGTTAATAACATAAAATATTCCCTGGAAAGGAAATGTGCCAGCCTCTCTTTAAAAAAAAATCACATGAAATTTGTAAAGGGTACTAATAATTCAGTTTCCTTAGTTTCAGGTAGGTAAGACAAAGAAGTTTAAGACAGTAGACAAGAAAGTTCCACCGCAGAAAAATAGAGAAACTTAAATTGTCTGCTGAAGATGTTCTAAAAATATACATGCCATTTTTATCCTGATTTCATTCATTCTGATTATCATTTTATTTAAGATGTGTTGTATTTATAATAAATTTCTTCTTGGTAAACTAATGGGTACTAGGCTTAATACCTCAGTATGAAATAATCTGTACAACAAATCCCTGTGACACAAGTTTATCCAGGTAACAAGCCTGTACTTGTACTCCTGAACTTAAAATTTAAAAAGAAAAAAGAATTTCAGTAGAAAAAATATTAATATAGTTTGGGTATTATAAAACTTGTTTAGCTATTGTATTATTTATTAAACATTCACTTATTAATTCCTTACAAATATTTATTGAGCACAAACTATATGGTTGGCAGTGTCTAACAACTGATTATAAAAAAGAAGAAAGGGAACAAAGAAACAGAAAAAATGGGAGAAGGAACATCTTGGTACAATATTTGGTTTTAAATAACAACCTAGTTGTAAAAGAAATGCTTGATATATGTGTATATTCAAATAAGTTGAAATGATTTTCACAATTAAGAGGACTGGTTGTCAAGTCAACCAATTAGCTTCCTGCTTAATGCTTCTTTAGTTAATTTTGATTATTTCTTCTTCACTGGGGACTGTTCTTCACTGTCCTCACTACTTTTCTGTGAACTAAAATTATTCAAACCTCTATAGCTTCCAAAAATTTCCTTCAATTGCACTTTGGAATGGAGTACCAATTTCAATCTATATTTGCTTAAGCTAAAATAGTACTTTATATTAGAAATACAGTTTGAAAATCTAAAGTAATTAATTTGTTAATAGTTCTTTTCTGCTTTGGACAGTAGCCAACATTCTGCTTTTATAACATAAGTTAACATTTCTGTTTCTCTAGCAGTGGCCTTTGAACCAGAAAAATACCAATTCAGTTTTGCCAGTGAAACATATGTAACTTCTAAGAATATGTTTAGAATAACTTATTTGTTAATATGTAGATTGAAATGGATAATTTCTAAATTCATAATATGACACTATTGTCATTTCTTCTAAACCTTTATGATCTCTTATAAAGAGCTATATGAATTAAACTGGGCTTTACACATAAAATAATTAAATAAGAAAAAATACTATGAATTTAATAAATCTTCAACATCATATTCATTTCAATGATCTTATCTCTTTTTTTGACCTTCATGTCATGGATGGTAGAATCATGGATTCTTGATTGATAGTTAGAGACCTTCCAAAACAACCCCATCTGTTCAGGTTGGCTTCTCAGAAGAGCAGCCACTGTTGAGTGAATGCTTGCTATATGCTAGATTCTCTAATGTGTGCTTTATACACATTATATTTTCATATACTCTATGAGGCATGAGTTATTTTCCCCATTTAACAGATGAGGAGACTGAGTTGCAAAATGTAACATGCCCAAAGGCACATAGACACAGCTAGTAAATTGCGGAGGTTTATCTTAACCACTAAAGTTCCCATTTTATTATTGAGGTTGTTTAAATTATGTAAGTTTATACTACTGGCAGCAGAACTGAGTTTCTATCCCAGTACTCAGTCTGATCAGTATATTCTTACATGATTAATCTGGACAGAAATAACTGAAGAAGCTTACTCCAATTCCCACCACATGTGGCATAATAACAAGAGTAATTGTGTGAAAATTTTGTGTTCAAATGATCTAGAGAGTTGTGTTTGTACTACGTTCAAGTCTACATATTTAAGGATGTTATAGAAACTCACCTGCTGTGAAAAAAATCTCTAAATGAGAGAAGTGACCTCCCCTCAGGAAGAAACTTTCAGTGATGTTTTTATTACACTATGGCATTTCTAGTGTTTGAGATAAATGATATCAAATTTTTATATTAAAAGCCGTTAAATTTAGTCTTTTGCTAGGGAAAAGAAATACTCAGATTATCTTATTATATAAATCATTACATAAGTTATAAGAACACAAAGGACTTAAAATTTTACAAGTAACTGATCAATTAGTGTGACTATTAAATAATACCATAAATTATGGAAGAAAAGAATATTACATGGGTAAGTTTTGAATGAGGGTACAGTTCAATGGAAAGGAGAAAGCTGGAAACTTTTTATAGGGAAGGTCACAAAGCAAAAATCAAAGGCATTAATATTTCATTCAAGTGGCAACAAATTGATATGATAAAGGATGACATAACCTTAAAAAGCTACTAACAATCTAGAGATGAGACATTACTGTCATTATATATATAAAATATAGATATATATAAAATATAGATATATATATAATATATAATACATTATATATATATATATACACACACACACATACATCTTTTTTTTTTTTTTTTTTTTTGAGACCCAGTCTCGCTCTGTCACCCAGGCTGGAGTGCAGTGGCGCGATCCCGGCTCTTTGCAAGCTCCACCTCCCTGGTTCCCGCCATTCTCCTGCCTCAGCCTCCCGAGTAGCTGGGACTACAGGCACCCGTCACCACATCCCGCAAATTTTTTTGCATTTTTAGTAGAGACTGAGTTTCACCATGGTCTAGATCTCCTGACCTCGTGATCTGCCCGCCTCGGCCTCCCAAAGTGCTGGGATTACAGGTGTGAGCCACCATGCCTGGCCAGATATATATGATAACATACAATAAGTCATCAGATATTTATATATTATAATAACAGTAAAATTAAGGGAGATGCTTTTCTAAGTTTTATAAGAGGTTAAAGTGTGAAAATTATGAATAACTCTTTTTAGCCAGTTAGATTAAAAATGTCATAAAGAATGAAAATATAAGACACACACAAATAGTGCTTGATAAGTGATTATTCCAAGTGAAGATTTTTTTCCTGATATATACAATTAGTCAAAGAAAATATAGTATTTTGCCCTGTTTAGGTTTGCTTGTTTTGATTCTGCTCTGTCACATACCAACACTGTGTTCAATCTACCTCCCGACCTTTGTGACCAAAACGAGGAAGGCTTTGAAAACCCTTACCTAACGACAACCATTGTAAGTCTAGCCTCAACGTTTAATGTTCTTATCTGACAAGCAGGCAATATGCACAAATACACTCCAAATTTCCTAATGGCCTGGTATAGTATTTTTAGATTTTTGGTCATATTACTTAAAAATAGCACATTGGAAACTTTTATATGGCAGAATCTACCGGACACACTAGTACATCAATAACAAAATTCAAGGCATAGTCAAATGCAGTCAGTGATGGTCTGAAATTGGAGTACGGGATTCACTAGTAAATACCCTTCAAAATCCACCAATTGCAGCTTACCCGGCTCTGTGTTTGAGCTTTTTATCTAGGATTCCATCTCTGGAAACAAGTTTATTAAATACCAAAATGCCAATCACCATGTTGACCTGTCAAACAGAAACAAAGTTGACCTTTCAATGATATTGAAGGGAATCAGGTCCCTGTTTCTCCTGAAAATCCTATTATTTTTATCAATTCATAACCACCGTATCAGTAGTAGTGGTATGAAGCACTCTCAAACATTTTATAAGTGCACAGAGGCATACGGAACAATTTAACAGTGGTGTGCTACTTTAAAGTTGTAAAGTACATTAAGTTCATTTAATTTCCATGCTTTGCAGTTAACACTGGGGAAATTAACCTTCAATTGCCTGACTTTTAAATGGTACCATACTATGCCAATCTGGCATTCTTCTGTCTGAGTCAACCCTGAGTAAAATCATTTGGCTAAATGAGTTTTACCCTATGCCCGCGAGCCAGGAGATTCTGAATCATAGAGCATGAGGCTAGGGTGAGCCCTGGCAGCAAAAGGTGCTGATGATTTGTCATTATTCCCAACACAGAGAACAGAATGCCTAAATTCCTTATGCTGTGTGGTTATTCTCTTCTGTGGAAGGGGAGCATTTTGATGTACCATGCTTTTCTAGGCAGAAAGGAAAGCCTATTCAATTCACCAGAATCTTTTTCACAATGGACCCTAGTGCTAATTTTTAAAATATGCTCTAGTGTACAGTTCTATCATTTTCTTTCTAAGACTTTCTTATTCTCACTTAAAAAGTCTTTTGCACGACATGAAATGAAATCACACTTATTTTTCCTTTTTCAAGTAAAACTGTAAAAACTGCATAGATGTCTATTCATACCAGCTTACCATGAGCCCCCACAGTTCTCTAATCTACCAACACTTTCTGATCAGGGAATCCAGTCCAATAAGTAAATGAAAAATATGTTCTTCTTTTTGCCTTTCTTGCCTCTTTCCAATCTTGGTGTAACCCTGCCCTGCTGCCAATGAAGATGGTGAATATAAAGCGAAAATGTGTCCAGTTGCTAATGTAAGGAAGATGCAAAACATGCCTATTAAGTATGGACCTAGGAAGAGTCACTCTTCATAGTTTCCTGACAAGACACCATTTAATCAAGAGAATACTTATTCACCTATGTAACTCTCATTATTTAAACTAAGAGAAAAAGTGTATTCTATGGATTCTAGTAATCTACAACTTTATCATAAGGGAATTTGTCACCCCTCCAAAGACCATACTTTGGTGTTTCAATTATATACATACTCTGTTTCTCCATTTTAGTGTTATATGGGCATTAATCTAGAAGCTTAGGGAAATAATTCAGTTGATTAAATAAAAATTCAATGCAGCAGACAAAAAGGTGTCTAATAGTTTTGATTTCCTTGTGCTCTAAGATTCTTGCCTTGATTTTATTTTTCTTGCAAATTATAGACAGTTTCTGCTCCCTGTTACAGCTTAGTGGAGGGAGAACAAGCTTAAAGGAAGAAAAAACTGACATCAGAATTAGTAGCATGTCACTACGTTCCAATTTTTTGAATGAATCATTCAAGAAACCAAAGAGTAACTTTCCAATTAGAAATATAATTGTACAGCAATATGAATATTTGTATTTAATTTAGACTGTTTCTTTCCTCCCTTATTTTCTTTAAAGATGCACTGGGCAAGAAAAATTTGTAATCAATAAATCCAAACAGAGAAAGAGAAAGGCAAATTGGAAGGAAATATTTCACATTACCATAGTTTAAAATTTTAAACAATTATTTTTTGGCTTCAAAAGAGAAATTTAAAATCCTTATCTATGACATATGGCAGTGATTCTTAAACAGGGATGATTTTGACCCCTAGGGACCATCGGAAAATGTCTGAAGATATTTTTGAGTGTTATGACTAGGGGGTGCTACTGGTATGTAGTATGTAGGGAAGAAGGATGCTGCCGAACCTGCTAAAACACACAAGACAGCCTCTGCAACAAACAAACATATGATCCAAAATGTCAGTATCACTGAAGTTTAGAATATATTTCCTTTAGATATTTGACAGGGACAGCCTTAAAGAGATTTCCCTATTAATAACCATATGTATTATACAGAATACTGTAAAGGTGAGATTATGGTAAATGATGAGATTCTATACATTAAAGAGGAAGAATTCATTAACACTTACTCAAACTTCTTCACAAATCTGAAATTACTGTAAGAGAAATACCATACTCCCAGTTTAATATTCTTCAGTATTCAAAATATGAATATTTTAGAATAAAAGACTGAATAACAATTGATATTCAATCAGAATAATAGTCCATTGAACTTTAAAATTTCTACACAAGAACTACATTATCAAAATTGCCACTCTGATTGAAAGAAATTAGTCTTTTTTTTTTTCCTAAGAAAACAAAATAAGTTGATTTCGATGTTTACCAGGACAACAGCAGCTGCAGGTCCCACAAAAGCATAAAGTAGTCCTCCTTCAAGAGAGAGCCAGCAGCTGAAAATAACATTAGATGAGAACTAACAAAAATTAGTGACAAGTATTAGACCACTAAAGTGTGATACAAACAACTTAGACTATACATTTAGCCTTGCAATTTTGGCACATGTTAAAGATTTGTAATAAAAAAAATACATAGAGGATATAGAAAAAACTAGAATTATATCATTTCATGAGTAAGAAATACTATATATGTCTAACTGAAACAGTTTTATTATAAGGATTTACTTTCAGGCAGTTGAAACGTTTTAGACAAATTACTGCTGCAGTGAGGTTTCTGTATTTACTTTCAATACAAAGGTGAGTGTTATTTACATTTTATAAAATGCTGCTTTATATCCATTATGGATTTTTTCAAATGTACTTTAAAGCAAGAACAGTGTATTTTTTTTAGAGTTTTAGATGTGCCATTTACCTGCTCTTCCTTGAGGCCATTGAAATATTGGGAGAAATTGGTTTAAAAGCCATCATTGCAGGGAATGGATAAGCTACATTTGCATGCTATTTTTCTTCTAGTTTTACTTTTTCACCAAACTACTAAGAAAATTTCCTAAAGATAAGCTTTTGAATAAAAATAAATGCAGCTGTGTTTGTTTCAATGACTAAATTCACCAAGAGATACAGGTTTGCATTGATAGAGACAAGATAATCGATTTGGGAAGAAACAGTTCCTCACAGCAGAGGGAAATGCAGAGGGAATGGGGCTGACACTGGGGGCTTTGCAGGGTGGCACATCTGCCCATGCAGAATCCAGGAAAGTAAAAATGAGGGAAGCGTGAGGGCCTGCTGATGCAGAGTCATGACCACCATCGCATGCACCTGTTCTTTGATGTTTGACCCTTGCACTATTTCTTCTCAGTTTACAGAATCAGCATGCTGCCTTTAAAAGTAATAACAATGAACAGTAACTGCTCTGTATCTGTTCTAACAATAAACTGCTCTATATTAATTGTGATGGTGGTTACATGACTTACGTATTTCTCAAAACTCACAGAACTATACACTTAATAGGGTGAATGTTACCGTATGTAAATTATACCTTAAACATATTTACCTAGTAATTAATTATATATGTACACAAAGAAATACTATATTAGCATATATATACAAATATGTGTATGTATATTCAAAGTCTGCATTTAGTTATTGTTCCTCGACATAACAGCAGAAAGATAAAAATGTACTTTTCCATTTTAATATCTATTTTTAAATAATATACCTGGAGAAAACACCTTAGTCTCACAGAATACTTTAGATTGTGTCTTTAAGATTGCCACTAAATTCCCACTGTATGTTTGTGTAAACTAATCTCTGCCACTAAATTCCCACTGTAATTTTGTGTATACTAACCTTCAAACTGAGGTTTAGTATATCTTTCAAGATATACTAATAGAGATTCAGTATATCTTTTATTTTTTCCCTAGGCGTTTGCACTGTTATAAAAATTTATAGTTATAAAATAAATGCATTACTTATTGTATTGTACTGCACTTTAATTATGAACTCTTTGAAAGTAGGAACCATCATATATATAATCTTGCTTATTCCCATATTCCCAATACAGTGACTTTCCAAAAATAGATGTATACCAATAATTATGCTATTGTAAAAAGTAATAAATTAAGGTGATAGTGCTGTAGTAGCCAGTACTCTGCCATCTATGCTATCAGAATTTTTAAAAATAATATAGATTGCATAAAAATGCTCTGATGACACGAGCTTCTTAAACTTTTCAGAAGTTTCTTTAGGATAAACAGGTGAAATAATCTCTCTCAGTATGTTTACAATTTGTACGAACCTACCAGAGGGCCTAATTAGCAGAGATTCCTACCTCAAACCCAAAATAATTAAACAGAACATCATGCTTTAAAACATATACTGTTAATAAGATGTGCATCTTTTTCCCCACTTCTTAATTGCCTCCTCAACTTGGAAGCAGATAAAATAAAACATGAAAGTGCATTGTTTAGATTTAAAATGTTAAATTTAAACTTTACCACAAATTCTCTCATAGAATTTATCAGCACTACCACTATAAAATAAGCTGATATCTTATAACTTTTCTCCCTTTTAATTTCTTGCATAGTCCAAGTATTTTCTAATGTAAAATCCATTGGTTCTCTTGATCTATAATTGTTAGTATGCATTGCCCTAACATAGCAACAAAACTTGAACTAACATGACAAAACTTGGTTAATAACAATATACATTATCATTTTTTTTTTTTTTTTTTTTTTTTTTTTTTGAGACGGAGTCTCGCTCTGTCGCCCAGGCTGGAGTGCAGTGGCCGGATCTCAGCTCACTGCAAGCTCCGCCTCCCAGGTTTACGCCATTCTCTCGCCTCAGCCTCCCGAGTAGCTGGGACTACAGGCGCCCGCCATCTCGCCCGGCTAATTTTTTGTATATTTTAGTAGAGACGGGGTTTCACCGTGTTAGCCAGGATGGTCTCGATCTCCTGACCTCGTGATCCGCCCGTCTCGGCCTCCCAAAGTGCTGGGATTACAGGCTTGAGCCACCGCGCCCGGCCAATAACAATATACATTATCATTAATGGAATTAGAAGCTCATAGCAGCATCACATTCTAAAAAGTAAGTATGTCAAGACTTATCCAGTTCTCAATTTATTTGAGATTGGGCATGCACAATAACTACTGAAATATTTTAAAAGCCAAATATGCTGGTCTTATTAAGAAATGGGAAACTGAAACAAAGATTCTGAACAGTGCCACAACATTTACTTCTTAACTTTTGTAGATTTAAGTTACCTTGTTTTGTTCCTTACTAATGCAATTTCTACCATTGTTAATGATTCCATGACAAAATGCAAGCCATCAGCAGTGCCAACCAAGACTCTTTGATGATTTGTTAAATTATAAACATGATTTATCACTGTGGATGGACTTACTAGTGATCAGTGCCATATCCTTTTGTTCTGGTGAAGCCTACAGATGTGGCCACTACTAATGCTGGTAAACCTGCAAGAAAAGCAATGTCACGCATTCATATTTAGCTATAACCACTATGCATACTGGCCTAAGAAAAGCCAGAACAAACTCCAGATGCTTAAATCAGAGAAACTATCTTTGGATGAGTCACTTCACAAGGTACGTTTCTATTACAAAATTTCTTTCAAGTTTAAAAATATGAGAGAGGTAGCTGAGCTTTTAACTTACTGCACTTCTCTGTTGTTGCTAGGTTACCACCACATTTGACATGGGTTTAAATGGAAGTAATAACAGAGATTTAGTACATTTTTAAAGTTATTTTTTTCCCTAGGGGTTTACACTGTTATAAAAGAAATTTATAGTTATAAAATCAGAAAGGCAAAAACTGGATGTTCTGGTGTGATGTAATATCAGTGAAGTGGAACATTCCATTGGCCACATATTGATCCACATCAAGTTGTACTTATATAAGACAGAAAAAAATATAAATCTTATCAGTTAACACTTTCTTTATAATTTGCTTATAATAACAAGAATGTAGAAACAGAGAGTTCAATTACCTACATACCTGTACCAATTCTGAGCTAGCATCTTCTTTTAGTTTACATTTATGGGAATTACACTTACCTCATTCAAGTTCAATGGAACCTCCCTGTGTTTTGGTAGAGTCTCTAATCTACACTGTTTAAAGATTTTTTTTTTTTAAGTTTTGGTTATGCCTTCTTTTCAGGAAGATCATGTTTGCCTTTTCTGGTTGAAATATCCGTCATCTAATTATCTTCTTGTATCTCCTCTGCCCATCTTCTTTCTTACTATCATTTCACATACTTGAATCTATTCTCCTTCTTCTGTGAGCCTTCTCTAGTGACATCACATTCCTTCATGATATTTAATGACAAGAACTATGGAAAACATCTCAGAGGGACACACCATAGTGTTAAACGAACACCGGTGACTATATATAGTTTCACATACATATATGTATATAAAATTATAAATATATAGTCCCTTCTTCATCCTTATCCTCCCTTTCCTCCTTCTGTTTCTCCTCTTCTTGTTCCTCCTCCTCCTCCTCTTCCTTCACATAAGTCATTTGTTGATTTTTTTGATTGGACCAAGTTCATTAGGGAAAAAAATCCCTCATGGGTTATAACTGAAGAATTAATAGTATTTATTTCATACAATTTAGATTAAATTTTACTAGACTCATTATGTTGTACTTGTTCATAATGAAACACATACACCACTATTCTGCCAACCCATAAACTTTCTGATACTTTAGCACCATCAGTTTAGGTTTTTGCTACCTAGTTTAAATATTAGCTGTAAATCTGGAGATTGTTGGTGAACCCTCTCCTCAAAATCTTTAGTAATAATTTTAAACAAGGTAGTCACCAATTCTGAAAATCACCATGTTTTATTCTTCATCAAAAAATGTGTTCTTTCACCTGTATTCTGTATTTCTTAGAATAGTACTAATTTATGGCAAAAGTGTCCCTTGATTTAAATACTACTTCAACTTTAGAAGGCCTTTGTCATGAAATTTAGACAAAAATTTGATGAAATTCTAAGTGGAACAAAGTCTTCAACTTTTGTGTTTGTGTGAGATGGGGTCTTACTCTGCCACACAGGTTGGAGTGTCATGGTGTGATCTTGGCTCATTCCAACCTCCACTTCCCAGGCTCATGCAATCCTCCCACCTTAGCCTCCTGATAGCTGGGAATACAGGTATGTGCCATCACTCCTGGCTAATTTTTTGCAATTTTGGTAGAGATGGGGTTTTGCAGTGTTGCTCAGGCTAATCTCGAACTCCCGCACTCAGGCAGTCCACCTGCCTCGGCTTCCCAAAGTGCTAAGATTACAGGCGTGAGCCACCATGTCTGGCCTACTCTTCAAGTTCTTAACTGCTTTTCCATTTGTCTGTGGATAAAGTCTTAATATATTAATTAGACATAACAGACCTTGCTGAAACCTAATGAATAATATTTAAGTGTTCTTGATCATATTTTTTCAGCCTAAATTATTCTGGAATTGTTATAAGTACACTTATTTGTAATTTCCCAGGTTCCTCTTAGCTTCCCATATGCCATCTTCTAATACGGTAGATATTATTATATATTTGGGCTTCTTCTAAAAGTGGCTTCTTAAATTAACCAGGCTATCAGTAGAATTGGCCCTATAATATAGATCTTTGAGATGTCCATGTCATGAGGCAATTTGAGACAAACTTCTTAATAAGCACAAGTGAAAAATTAATTCTCAGTCTGTCAGCAATTCTGTTTCTACTTTTGAGGATCACGTTGACTAGTTGTGAGGTTTCATTACTTCTCTAAATGGTGTTCTCCCTGTGAAATGAATTGCTTTATTCTTTAATTGCTTTGAGATTTCTTGAAATGAAGTCCTCTAAGTTTTCTTGGTGGGAGTACATGCCTAGTGAACCATCACACATTAGGCTTTGAAAATTTTAAGGTATTTTGCACTTTCAGAAAATATTAACAGAGAGCACTGTTTTTCTGTGTGTAGGTATCTCGGGTCTCATCTCATACTATCTAGGCACTGTTGAATGTTAACTGACTAGCTAAATGAGCATTCAATACTTACTTCCTTTTAAAGTTCCAAATGACCAACAAATGTTCAAAATTGACCAGCTCATGTATTTTCACTTCCGTAGATTAAATTAGACACAGAGTAGCCTGTGTCTAATCACTCTTGACTACTTTATAATATGTGTTCAGAGTCATTTTGAGAAGAGCACGAAAGGGTATATCAATATGCTTACCCCATCCAAGGCACAAAAAGCGTTTTCTTATAAGCCGTGTCCTAATTTTTCCAGTTACAGCCATATATGATTGCCACGCCTCAGTCAAAACCCAACAGAATGAAGCCAGGAAGAAAAAGTGCAAAAATGCAGTGGTGGTTGTGCAGATACTCTGTGGAAACAAACAAACAAAAAGACTCACACTGAACCAGGGAGAGGGAAAATGATATGTTCTTCAGAGGACTGTTAATCCCTGATTCATTGCTTTTATTTCAAATACCTACTTCTCCTCAAGTGACAAGAGTAATTACTTACAGAAATTATAAACCCTGTGGTCTTTATGCTCTATACAGTATTTACAATTGAAAAAAATGTCTAATTCCATTTTCGCACTTAATTTTTTATGAGAAGAACCCTGAATGTAAATTTGAACTCAAGGGAGATTAAAATTACTGTTTCACTTGAATTTTGACAAATATAATTAAGAAAATGCTCTTTTCTTTGGTTTAAGTTACAGACATCTTGCATAATTATTTTGGCTACATTCTTTATTCTTCTCTTTTAACAGATAATCGTTCTTTGTTGTTATATCTGTGTTGATGTTAAAATTATATCTGTAAGAGTAACAGCCTTTCAAAAGAAAAAATTACTTTGCTCTTCTACATGCATGATATTCAAGGTGTAACAGCAAAGTACAAAATGAGGTTTAGCTAATAACATAGTACAAAAATAACATATGTATTTTAAAGTACTTAATACAATGCTTCTATACTCTTACTTTGCAATGTGCATCCTAATCAAATAATTTTGAAAAGCTAATCATGTCACCAGCAGTACAGAGCTAAGATTTTATAGATAGTCTTCTTCATGTAACTTAATTACCTTGAATATGCTGATCATTACTTGCGACTCATCAGCAAAAGATCAGCAACTTCATTTTGGTAAAAGTTGCTGCTTATTTCACTGTTGGTATAATTTCTTTATAAATCTTGTTGAAATGCAAGTCTTTATAAACCAGAACCGGCAACAGGACTAATTTGTTCCTTTGTCAGTCATTCTCATTCTTACTGTTTTTAAAAATGAAAAATGGCAAAACGAACACAGTAGAACTTAAAAAATTGTAAAAAAAAAAATTACAAAGAAATAAAACTATAACCCATATCTTCTCATCTCTATCACCATCCACTGCTAATGCAGAATATCTTACAAGAATTTTTTGACCCAAATTATTCATATGATTTGTTAATTTTGTTACATTTCACTAGATGTTGACTTAGTTTGCCAGTTCTAATCCTATAAAAAGAATCTCAGCATGTTTATCCACCAGGTTGTGTAAATGATCAGAGATAATGTTAAGAAGCTGAGTAGCACTGTGCTAGGTATACAGTAAGTGCCCGACCAAATATGACTATTATCATCATTATTATAAGCGGCAGTAAAACAAAACAATTTTTCAGCATGTGAATCCTTGTTTCATGGAATACTTAAATCTATGTAGCACTTGTTTCTGCTTATAAAGATGATAAAATCATGGATTTCTTGAATACTTCCTCATACCTATACTCTAGTCTCAGGTATAATGCAGTAGCTTTAACCATTTGTAATTCCTCCTATTCTTGACACGTTAAGACTTTTATTTTTTTCCAATTTACGGTTTAAATATCTTCAGGTTGACTAGTTCGCTTATTTTTTATCTATAGTCGCCAATCCATTTGAATTGCAAAGATAACTCTTCCACTTGCTATCCAAGGACTAGTTAACTTTTCTAAGTCACTAGTTACCCTTTCATTTTCCTCCACCTGTTTGTTTCAACACAATTGTATGTGCTAGCAAAGCTAGTCCATCTCTATTTTTAAACTGTCAATAAAGAGTTACATCAAACTGTAAATACGTTGCAATGTTAGACCCTAAGTGTTGGTGTACTGAAATTTTATAAGAAATAATGAAGTGTTCAATGTCTGAGGACAGAGATTTTAACATTTTCTTTCTGTATATTGTGTTCATTACTTTGCAACCCCCGATATTCACTTTAATTCCAATACAAATTGAAGCACATGTAATTTTGAGCCACTGACATTTATTTCAATAATCATGTCTCTTTGAACAATAATATGGCCACAGACTACAGGGAAATGTATTGTAACTAAAGAAATAAGGCCTATTTCTTCAGACAATAGTATTCTACAATAGCTGGATAAATATTTAACCTTAAGTTGCTCAAAATACGGAGGTAAGCTATTTCAACTTAAGGAATGTGTACATGTGAACCAAAGAGGTTTAAGTCGCAAAGCTAACCATATATAAAGAGCATCGCAAAATCTATGATCTTGAAAAACAGAAAAAAAAGGAGCTACACTTCGCTTCATCATGTGAAGAATTAGTATAAAGTCAAACACTCCGATAATAAGCATATGAAAAATGTTCAACATCACTGACCACTAAGAGAAATGCAAATCAAAACCATAGTGAGTGAGATACCATCTCGTATCAGTCAGAATGGCTATTAGTAAAAAGTCAAAAAGTAACAAATACTGCTGAGGTTGTGGATAAAAAGAAAGGCTTATATACTGTTGATGGGATTGTAAATTAGTTTAGCCATAGTGGAAGACAGTGTGGCGATTCCTCAGAGACCTAAAGACAGAAATATCATTTGACCCAGCAATCCCATTACTGGCTATATACCCAACAGAATATAAATTTTTCTGTTATAAAGACACATTCAGGTATATGTTCATTGCAGTAGTATTCATAATAGCAAAGACACTGAATCAACCCAAATGCCCATCACTGGTAGACTGAATAAAGAAAATATGGTACATATGCAACATGGAATACTATGCAGCCATAAATAAGAATGAGATTATGTCCTTTGCAGGAACATGGATGGAGCTGGAGGCCATTATTCTTAGCAAACTTAGGAACAGAAAACCAAATACTGCATGTTTTTACTTAAAAGTGGGAGCTAAATGATGACAACACATGGACACACAGAGGAGAACAACAAACACTGGGGCCCATCAAAGGGTGGAGGGAGGCAGAAAGGAGATCAGAAAAAATAAGTAATGAGTATTGGCTTAATACCTAAGTGTAAATAATCTGTCCAACCAGACCCCATGACACTCATTTACCTGTGTAACAAACATCCACATGTACCCCTGAACTTAAAAGAAAATCAAACACTCCATACAAGGAAACACACACTGATTTTTCTACTGATATGTTATATTGGCTAAGTTGCAAATAGTCTTTACAATACAACTTTTATGAATAGCAATTTTCAAATGAACTTCATTATTTTCCACAAATGACATATCAGCTTCCATAAAAGAGGACTTTTTACTGTTCAGGGCTCAGGATTGTTTGATCTCTTTTCCTACGTAACCCAAAGCCACATCAGTAAGCCCCCAGTGATCAACCATCCCTTAGATCCCCTCAGTACTAGGGTTTTTCCCATTACAAGCCTCAATCCCTGAATTTTCCATAAAGAGGTTCGTATCTTGGCAACTGTTCAATTATCACTATCACTGGACTCACTATTGTGACCTTTGGTCCTACAGTTTTTCTTTATTCAAAAGTCTCCACGTGTTGACTTCCACTATGGCTAAGCCTCGCAGTTCACCTTTCCAAATGTGAGACTCATTAGCATCTCAAGTTCATCATTCAATTCTTCTGATTTTCCTGTCTTGCCAGACCCCAAACTGGTCTCATCAGTGTCACAGCTGATGAATGTTACTGGCAAATATTTCAAAACTTGAAAACGGATTTAAGTTGTCAAACTGAGCACTGTTTTTACCTAACACTCTCAAGTACATCCTTCACACCAAATTCCTAGACACAATAGAAAAGATTGCTTAAAATAACTGGAAAAAATAAGAAGAGTAAACTGCGATGGACTAGAGACTGTGAGAAATTCCTTGAAAGCAAAAGTATATAAAGAACAGATTGACGATGGGTACCATAGCCCAAAGCTAGGTATTGGGAGCAGGAATTAAGACATGGGAAGTAGAAAAGTCATGATGCATGGATGATACAGAAGTTCTGAAGTCTGTTTAAAAGTACTTCCAGAAGGCAGAAATCAGGAAAATCGGAGGAAAGGTAGCATTTAAAGAAATATTACAGAAAATTTTCTCAAAACTTTAAAAATTCTGACCGTAGGAGAGACTAAAGATCACACACACACACACACGTGCACGCGCACACGCACATATATTTTGATGAAATCTGTGAAAATAGAGAATAAAGAGATAAATCTTAAAAGCTATCAGAGTAAAAAGAAAGATACTGATGAAGAAATCAGAATCAGATTGACGTCAGATTCTTTGCAAGCAACCCAGGGTACAAGAAGGCAGTAGAATGAGATTCTCAACATTCTAAGAGAAAATAACTTTGAAGACAGAATTCTACACCCAGCCAAGCCACTGTTCAAGAGAGAGGCATAAAGAAAGATATTTTTTAAACTGGAAGAAACTTTGAAGTTAATTACCTCAAGATCCTCTTTGAAAGAATTGCTAGACAATATAAACCACTAACAATAAGAAGTCCAGGAGGAGGGAATGAGATAAAAGGAGGGATAGACAGCAAAGAAAGTAGTAAGTCTCCACGTGTAACAAACCTGCACGTGTACTCCTGGAACTTAAAATAATATTTAAAAATAAATAAATAAGTAAATAGTTTAAAAAAGATAATAAGTCTAAATAAATGTTTATTTTACATAAATTTATATAATTTTAAAAATATAGCCATGTGGATATAAAATTGAAGATAATATCAGAAAGGGTTCCAAGATGAGAGTTGCAAGGGAACAGAGGAAAATAAAAGTCTTCTAAACTTCTTTTTTGTTGTTCTCAGGGATGAGATACTGATTAATTCTAGATTATAGAAAAATTCACTTGAACATTTATGTTAACAATGTTTCAGTTACCACAAAAAATAACAACAATGCTTTTGTAAAATAGAAAAAATTGAACTATGAAAAATCTATCTGTTCAATTAAAGGTGAGCAAGAGGACAACAAACTAGAAAACATGAGAAATAGAAAAAAAAAGTAAGAAAATGAACATAATTCCAAACATCAAAAATCATAATCAATGGTAATACTTTGTATTTACTGGTTAAAAGAAACTTTCATATTGGATGAAAAAATCTAATTCCAGTAATGTAATTATGTGACATACTTCAAACCCAAAGACTGACACAGGAAGATACAGAGCAAAGAGATGAAAAGAGCTAGCTTATGCAAATACTAACATGTTAAAACGAGATGTCACAATATTAATATTGGGAGAAAAATAAAAGAGATGAAGAGGGACTTTTCATACTAAAAAAATGAGCAAGGCTGGGGGGACGGAGCAAGATGGCCGAATAGGAACAGCTCCAGTCTCCAACTCCCAGCGCGAGCGACACAGAAGACCAGTGATTTCTGCATTTTCAACTGAGGTACTGGGGTCATCTCTCTAGGGAGTGCCGGACAATCGGTGCTGGTCAGCTGCTGCAGCCTGACCAGCGTGAGCTGAAGCAGGGCGAGGCATCGCCTCACCTGGAAGCGCAAGGGGGAAGGAAATCCGTTTTCCTAGCCAGGGGAACTGAGACACACAACACCTGGAAAATCGGGTAACTCCCACCCCAATACTGCGCTTTAAGGAAACAGGCACACCAGGAGAATATATCCCACACCTGGCCGGGAGGGTCCCACGCCCACAGAGCCTCCCTCACTGCTAACACAGCAGTCTGTGGCCATCGATCCGCAAGGCAGCAGCAAGGCTGGGGGAGGGGCGCCCGCCATTGCTGAGGCTTAAGTAGGTAAACAAAGCCGCTGGGAAGCTCGAACTGGGTGGAGCTCACAGCAGCTCAAGGAAACCTGCCTGTCTCTGTAGACTCCACCTCTGGGGACAGCCCACAGCTGAGGTCCAAAAGGGGAAGCAGCGGGGGCGGTGCAGAGGCGAACGACTCTGTCTGACAGCTTTGGGGAGAGCCATGGATCTCCCAACGCGGAGGTTGAGATCCGAGAACGGACAGACTGCCTGCTCAGGTGGGTCCCTGACCCCTGAGTAGCCTAGCTGGGAGACATCCCCCACTAGGGGCAGTCTGATACCCCACACCTCACAGGGTGGAGTCATCCCTGAGAGGAAACTTCCAAAGGAAGAATCAGACAGGTACACTCGCTGTTCAGCAATATTCTATCTTCGGCAACCTCTGCTGCTGATACCCAGGCAAACAGGGTCTGGAGTGGACCTCAAGCAATCTCCAACAGACCAACAGACAGTCCTTCTGACTGTCAGACGGAAAACTATCAAACAGGAAGGACACCTACACCAAAACCCCATCAGTACGTCACCGTCATCAAAGACCAGAGACAGATAAAACCACAAAGATGGGGAAGAAGCAGGGCAGAAAAGTTGGAAATTCAAAAAATAAGAGTGCATCTCCCCCTGCAAAGGAGCGCAGCCCATCACCAGCAACAGATCAAAGCTGGTCAGAGAATGACTTTGACGAGATGAGAGAAGAAGGCTTCAGCCCATCAAACTTCTCAGAGCTAAAGGAGGAATTACGTACCCAGCGCAAAGAAACTAAAAATCTTGAAAAAAGAGTGGAAGAATTGACAGCTAGACTAATTAATGCAGAGAAGATCATAAACGAAATGACAGAGATGAAAACCATGACACGAGAAATACATGACAAATGCACAAGCTTCAGTAACCGACTCGATCAACTGGAAGAAAGAGTATCAGCGATTGAGGATCAAATGAATGAAATGAAGCGAGAAGAGAAACCAAAAGAAAAAAGAAGAAAAAGAAATGAACAAAGCCTGCAAGAAGTATGGGATTATGTAAAAAGACCAAATCTACGTCTGATTGGGGTGCCTGAAAGTGAGGGGGAAAATGGAACCAAGTTGGAAAACACTCTTCAGGATATCATCCAGGAGAACTTCCCCAACCTAGTAGGGCAGGCCAACATTCAAATTCAGGAAATACGGAGAACGCCACAAAGATACTCCTCCAGAAGAGCAACTCCAAGACACATCATTGCCAGATTCACCAAAGTTGAAATGAAGGAAAAAATCTTAAGGGCAGCCAGAGAGAAAGGTCGGGTTACCCACAAAGGGAAGCCCATCAGACTAACAGCAGATTTCTCGGCAGAAACTCTACAAGCCAGAAGAGAGTGGGGGCCAATATTCAATGTTCTTAAGGAAAAGAATTTTAAACCCAGAATTTCATATCCAGCCAAACTAAGTTTCACAAGTGAAGGAGAAATAAAATCCTTTACAGATAAGCAAATGCTTAGAGATTTTGTCACCACCAGGCCTGCCTTACAAGAGCTCCTGGAGGAAGCAATAAATATGGAAAGGAAAAACTGGTACCAGCCACTGCAAAAACATACCAAATTGTAAAGACTGTTGACACTGTGAAGAAACTGCATCAACTAATGGGCAAAATAACCAGCTAGCATCATAATGACAGGATCAAGTTCACACATAACAATATTAACCTTAAATGTAAATGGACTAAATGCTCCAATTAAAAGACACAGACTGGCAAACTGGATAAAGAGTCAAGACCCATCAGTCTGCTGTATTCAGGAGACCCATCTCACATGCAGAGACATACATAGGCTCAAAATAAGGGATGGAGGAAGATCTACCAAGCAAATGGAGAACAAAAAAAGCAGGGGTTGCAATACTAGTCTCTGATAAAACAGACTTTAAATCATCAAAAATCAAAAGAGACAAAGAAGGCCATTACATAATGGTAAAGGGATCAATTCAACAGGAAGAGCTAACTATCCTAAATATATATGCACCCAATACAGGAGCACCCAGATTCATAAAGCAAGTCCTTAGACACTTACAAAGAGACTTAGACTCCCATACAATAATAATGGGAGACTTCAACACTCCACTGTCAACTTTAGACAGATCAACGAGACAGAAAGTTAACAAGGATATCCAGGAATTTAACTCATCTCTGCACCAAGCGGACCTAATAGACATCTATAGAACTCTCCACCCCAAATCAACAGAATATACATTCTTCTCAGCACCACATCGCACTT
The DNA here is from genome assembly GCF_009764315.1 of Trachypithecus francoisi. Lineage (NCBI taxonomy): Eukaryota > Metazoa > Chordata > Mammalia > Primates > Cercopithecidae > Trachypithecus > Trachypithecus francoisi. Next base: position 66,363,006 of record NW_022681455.1, on the reverse strand, counting down.
ATTCCAATATTGACCACATAATTGGAAGCAAAGCACTCCTCAGCAAATGTAAAAGAACAGAAATTATAACAAACTGTCTCTCAGACCACAGTGCAATCAAACTAGAACTCAGGACTAAGAAACTCAATCAAAACCGCTCAATTACATGGAAACTGAACAACCTGCTCCTGAATGACTACTGGGTACATAACGAAATGAAAGCAGAAATAAAGATGTTCTTTGAAACCAATGAGAACAAAGATACAACATACCAGAATCTCTGGGACACATTTAAAGCAGTGTGTAGAGGGAAATTTATAGCACTAAATGCCCACAAGAGAAAGCAGGAAAGATCTAAAATTGACACTTTAACATCACAATTAAAAGAACTAGAGAGGCAAGAGCAAACACATTCAAAAGCTAGCAGAAGGCAAGAAATAACTAAGATCAGAGCAGAACTGAAGGAGATAGAGTCACAAAAAACCCTTCAAAAAATCAATGAATCCAGGAGTTGGTTTTTTGAAAAGATCAACAAAATTGACAGACCACTAGCAAGACTAATAAAGAAGAAAAGAGAGAGGAATCAAATAGACGCAATAAAAAATGATAAAGGGGATATCACCACCGACCCCACAGAAATACAAAAAACCATCAGAGAATACTATAAATGCCTCTACGCAAATAAACTAGAAAATCTAGAAGAAATGGATAATTTCCTGGACACTTACACTCTCCCAAGACTGAACCAGGAAGAAGTTGAATCCCTGAATAGACCAATAACAGGCTCTGAAATTGAGGCAACAATTAATAGCCTACCATGAAAAAAAGTCCAGGACCAGATGGATTCACAGCTGAATTCTACCAGAGGTACAAGGAGGAGCTGGTACCATTCCTTCTGAAACTATTCCAATCAATAGAAAAAGAGGAATCCTCCCTAACTCATTTTAGGAGGCCAACATCATCCTGATACCAAAGCCTGGCAGAGACACAACACAAAAAGAGAATTTTAGACCAATATCCCTGATCAACATCGATGCAAAAATTCTCAATAAAATACTGGCAAACCGGATTCAGCAGCACATCAAAAAGCTTATCCACCATGATCAAGTGGGCTTCATCCCTGGGATGCAAGGCTGGTTCAACATTCGCAAATCAATAAACGTAATCCAGCATATAAACAGAACCAAAGACAAGAACCACATGATTATCTCAATAGATGCAGAAAAGGCTTTTGACAAAATTCAACAGCCCTTTATGCTAAAAACGCTCAATAAATTCGGTATTGATGGAACGTACCTCAAAATAATAAGAGCTATTTACGACAAACCCACAGCTAATATCATACTGAATGGGCAAAAACTGGAAAAATTCCCTTTGAAAACTGGCACAAGACAGGGATGCCCTCTCTCACCACTCCTATTCAACATAGTCTTGGAAGTTCTGGCTAGGGCAATCAGGCAAGAGAAAGAAATCAAGGGTATCCAGTTAGGAAAAGAAGAAGTCAAATTGTCCCTGTTTGCAGATGACATGATTGTATATTTAGAAAACCCCATTGTCTCAGCCCAAAATCTCCTTAAGCTGATAAGCAACTTCAGCAAAGTCTCAGGATACAAAATTAATGTGCAAAAATCACAAGCATTCTTATACACCAGTAACAGACAAGCAGAGAGCCAAATCAGGAATCAACTTCCATTCACAATTGCTTCAAAGAGAATAAAATACCTAGGAATCCAGCTTACAAGGGATGTCAAGGACCTCTTCAAGGAGAACTACAAACCTCTGCTCAGTGAAATCAAAGAGGACACAAACAAATGGAAGAACATACCATGCTCATGGATAGGAAGAATCAATATCGTGAAAATGGCCATACTGCCCAAGGTTATTTATAGATTCAATGCCATCCCCATCAAGCTACCAATGACTTTCTTCACAGAATTGGAAAAAACTGCTTTAAAGTTCATATGGAACCAAAAAACAGCCCGCATTGCCAAGACAATCCTAGTTCAAAAGGACAAAGCTGGAGGCGTCACGCTACCTGACTTCAAACTATACTACAAGGCTACAGTAACCAAAACAGCATGGTACTGGTACCAAAACAGAGATATAGACCAATGGAACAGAACAGAGTCCTCAGAAATAATACCACACATCTACAGCCATCTGATCTTTGACAAACCTGACAAAAACAAGAAATGGGGAAAGGATTCCCTATTTAATAAATGGTGCTGGGAAAATTGGCTAGCCATAAGTAGAAAGCTGAAACTGGATCCTTTCCTTACCCCTTATACGAAAATTAATTCAAGATGGATTAGAGACTTAAATGTTAGACCTAATACCATAAAAACCCTAGAAGAAAATCTAGGTAGTACCATTCAGGACATAGGCATGGGCAAGGACTTCATGTCTAAAACACCAAAAGCAATGGCAACAAAAGCCAAAATTGACACATGGGATCTAATTAAACTAAAGAGCTTTTGCACAGCAAAAGAAACTACCATCAGAGTGAACAGGCAACCTACAGAATGGGAGAAAATTTTTGCAACCTACTCATCTGACAAAGGGCTAATATCCAGAATCTACAAAGAACTCAAACAAATATACAAGAAAAAAACAAACAACCCCATCAAAAAGTGGGGAAAGGATATGAACAGACATTTCTCAAAAGAAGACATCCATACAGCCAACAGACACATGAAAAAATGCTCGTCATCACTCGCCATCAGAGAAATGCAAATCAAAACCACAATGAGATACCATCTCACACCAGTTAGAATGGCAATCATTAAGAAGTCAGGAAACAATAGATGTTGGAGAGGATGTGGAGAAATAGGAACACTTTTACACTGTTGGTGGGATTGTAAACTAGTTCAACCATTATGGAAAACAGTATGGCGATTCCTCAAGGATCTAGAACTAGATGTACCATATGACCCAGCCATCCCACTACTGGGTATATACCCAAAGGATTATAAATTACTCTACTACAAAGACACATGCACACGTATGTTTATTGTGGCACTATTCACAATAGCAAAGACTTGGAATCAACCCAAATGTCCATCTGTGACAGACTGGATTAAGAAAATGTGGCACATATACACCATGGAATACTATGCAGCCATCAAAAAGGATGAGTTTGCGTCCTTTGTAGGGACATGGATGCAGCTGGAAACCATCATTCTTAGCAAACTATCACAAGAAGAGAAAACCAAACACCGCATGTTCTCACTCATAGGTGGGAACTGAACAATGAGATCACTTGGACTCGGGAAGGGGAACATCACACACTGGGGCCTATCAGGGGGAGTGGGGAGGAGGGAGGGATTGCATTGGGGAGTTATACATGATATAAACGTTATGCACATGTACCCTAGAACTTAAAGTATAATAATAAAAAAAAAAAATTCAGCTAATCCAAATCCAAGTAGAAAAAGAAGAAAAAAGGAACAAAGAACAAAGGAGACAAATAAAAAAAGAACAAGATGGTAAAAAAAAAAAAAAAAAAAATGAGCAAGGCACAAAAAAGACACAGAAGGAACACATCTTTATGAGAACAATAATAATTTCTCAAAGTATATGAGGCAAAAACTGAGAAAACTGCAAGGATGAACTGTCAAACTAAAATTATAATGATGGACTTAACATACAGCTCTCAGAAAGTAACCAAAAATGGAGGAAAAACAATATTGATTATTATAATGTAATAAACACAAGTAGTTAACATTCTTTCTTTGTAATATAATACATAAAAACCAGAGCATATCTAGATTTCTAATATACAAATGGAACCTCTTAGGATAGAAAGTGAAATAAAATAAATTCAAGAAAGTTTATAATATACAGGACATTTTCACAGACCACAATTTAATAAAATCAGAAATCATAATTAACATTCTGTACCTTTTGGAGGAAAAAGCTTTCAAATAATTAAAGAGAAACCAATATTCTAAATTATAAACTATTTATAACTGAATCACAATTACAGCAGCATATATATGAAAACTTGTGAAATTTTGCTATGATAATAGAATATTTATAGCCTTAAATAGAAAACAAAAGAAAGATGAAAATTAATGGGCTACTTAAAGAAATCAGAGGAATAGATTTTAAAAAGATAAAATCGGAAATTAACAAAACAGAACATTTAAAAAACAGTAAAATTCATCTATAAAGCCAAAGCTGACTCTAAAAGACCAATAAAGCAACAAAACCTTGGCCATTGTGATGATATTTAAAGGTGAGAGAAAAAGCAAGATAAATAAGATTAGGAATTAAAATGGTTATATATATATTTGGTTATTATATATATGATTATATATATATATATATATATCCTTGACAAGCTACATAAAATGGACATTTTTCTAGTAAAACATAAATTATGAGAGATAAAACTAATAACAGATAAAGTGGAGTCATAATGGAAGAAATAATCCTTCAAAAAAAGTAGAAATTCAGAAACATTTCAGTATCATTTTCCCTACACCAACAGACAAATTCTAACAAGCGTAAGCAACATCCAAATTCACATTACCATTTCCAGGTCAAAGAGAAAGATTAGAAGTATCCAACTCATTTTATAAGGAGGCTAGCATGACATTGATATCGAAATGAGCAAGAAAGCTGTAAGCCACTTCCACTTACAAGCATAAATGTGAAATTACTAAATAAAAGATTATATCTAGAAATACAGTAAAAGGATAATAAATCAGTATCAAATCAGAGTGAGTCCGGTAATGCAGGGTGATTCAACACCAAAAATGACCTCCCCATAATTTATTACATTAATAGATTAAAGAAGAGAAATCATATGGTCACATTAATAAATGTGAAAGCATTTGATATAATTCAGAACCCAAATAATAATTTTAAAAAATGTTATTTGGAAATTATATATTGAAGTGAATAGTCTTAGTTAATAAAGGTCATCTTTTGAAACCTTGTAGTGAAAATCATGTGTAATAGTAAAATACTAGATTAATGTCCATCAGTCATGAATAAAAGGAGGATGTCTACCATCACTTTTATTATTCTAAGTTGCACAAGAGTTTCTCACCAAAACAATACAAGAAAAAACAATAATAAAGATATATTGTTGTCACTGCAGATAATACATCTATTTATTAGAAAATCCCAAAATAATCCATTTTTAAACTATTAGAAATAGTAAAAAGAATCAATGGGGTGATTGGATGCAAGATCAACATATAAAAATTTTATTTCCTATATACTGAGATCAATATACAAATCTAATTTTTCTATATTAGCAACGATGTTATTTGGAAAATGTAGTCCAAAATGTTTAATTAAACATTACTGATTTGTCTTTCTTCTACCTCCCAAACCACACTAAAATAATCAAGTTATTAAGTCACAAGGAAAAAATTATAGGCAGTAGACACCATGAACTCAAGGTGTTGACAAATTCAGAAGATTCTGAGGAAAGAAGGTTTAACTGACAAAGAGTGGTAGAGAAAGTTATACACTACCTGCTTATAGGGTGGTGGGGCAGGGGGTGGGTAATAGAAATGTTGTTTGTAATAAAGCTTATTCACTCTGTGGACCTTCTGAATGTGGGGACCAGAAACAGAAGGATGACACAGTTCTATATGGGGCTGAAAAAGAATGGTTGGTTGAAAAATCTACATAGAGAATAATTGAAACTTTGTGTTTCCTTCTCTAGTCAACACAGCTCGGCACTGTCACAAGGAAGATTAGTTTCTGGAGAAACTGAATGGGTTGGTTTCTGAAGTCAGATACCAATCTCACTAGTGGGTAGGTGTATTAAACCATAGGACCCTCCTCCTCTCCTCTCTCCTTCCCCTCTACTTTCAGAATGTCAGAGATTAATATTCTCCCTCAAAGGGAAAAAAACTCTCATACACTGGTTCATCTTTGATGAACATACTGTGAAATCCACCTTTCAAAAGCCCACTCACCCACACAGAGGTATGGATCGCTTTTTAGGGTCTTGCTTATATATATGAATAAACAGCTAAGAATAATGAGACAATTTGAGAATCCTCCAACATAGAAAAAAGAGAAAAGTCCAGCAAACAAAGGACAAAGGGGTTAGCAGAGACAATAGGGTAAAAGCAAAATAAAAATTTCAAAAAAATGTAAGCCCTTCAAGGGCCGAGAAAGAAATTGCACATATAGAACAAAATTGTTAAGGGACAATTATCAGATAAATTCAAAGGTTCTATTCATAATAAAAACAAAAACTATAAAGTACCTTAGAATGAATTTTACTAAAATATGCATGAATTTTGTGTAGAAAATTATAACATTTAATTAAAGACAAAAGAAGGCATGAATAAATGAAAACTGTATTATATACATGAGTTAAGAGACAATATTATACAAATGTCAATCTCCCTCAGGTCAATAAATTTATTCAATGTAATTATCTTCAAATCCTAATTTTTAAAAAATTTTTGTTTGACAAGGCAATTCTAAATCATGGAAAAAATTAAATGCAAAAAATAGTACACAAAATGTAAAAAGAAGAAAGTGGGATAGAGGGACTTTCTAGTGATATAAAACAAAATAAAATGTGGTCAGATGATCACCAGCCCCATTTTACGTGTGAGGCATTGGAGAGACTAAGCAACCTGGCCAATGTCCCTTGGTTAAGAGTGGGAAGCAGGGGTTAAAATGTTGTCTCTGATCTCAGAACTTTAGACTTTCTTGACTACCTTTTACTGCCTTCTGAAAATATTTTGTGCTCATTCCATAGTCTAATCCTCAGTCTTTTTCATCCTTCTCAAGCCCCAACTTTCCTCCTTACTGTGATATCAAACTGGCTTGTCTTCTACATAACTGATGAGGTGCAGATGAGGTGCAGACCATCTATATTATTGATATCTTCATCTTCACTAGTCCAACTACCTTGAAATTTCTCCCTAATTCCACCAACTCCCTTCTTCTCCATTGCAGGCCCCTCCCCTTTCAGGAGATAGTGTAATAGAGTCACGCAGTGTTGTACTCTGGGTTCACATAATACTTCATTTACAGGCTGTTATTTAAAATCTGTGACTCCCTTCCTCAACTATAAAGTGAGAATAATAATAGCACCTACCTCATAGGATTATTGTAAAGATTTGATACATAATAACTACTATTTGGTGGGCTAAATTTTTAAACTGACATTATCTTCTAATGCATAGAGAGTAATAATTTTTATAAATAAATATGCATTTTATTCCACAATAAATATTATAATAAAACTTGATTCATTTGTATAAATACATACACCTATGTAACTGTAATCAAGATAAAAATTTAGAGCATCTCCATCCTGCCAGTCCCAAAGCCTCACAAAGATAACCACTATTCTCACATCTAATATCAAAAAATAATAACTACTCTTGATTCCATATTTAGTCATCTCTACATTATCTTCCTTTAGTTATCTTATGTACTCGATCTCTTAGCCTGCAAATCTGTTGAAGTTTCTGTGCTTAACCAACCAACCAACTGTCCATTATTCTGGTTTGTTTTCACTGGTTCTCATTGGTTTGTTTTCTCTCTCTTTCCAATTGTGGTCAAACTTCTTGAAAGATTAAGCTACACTTTAACTTCTTTATTACCTGCTCTCCTCTTTTCTTCTTGCCATCTAGCATATCCCCTAAACTTTCATCCCACAGGGATCACCCATGACCTTCTAATTTCCGAAGCTAATAGGATGTTTTCAGTAGACGACAAAAACTTTGGACCTCAACATTCTCACTTACAAATTATGAGAGTTTTATCATACAGTTGTGAAAGGCTTTCCTAGATCTAAAACTCTACAATACCAAGAATTCTGTAATTACAGTCCTCATCAGGCTATTCACTTCTTCAATTAATTTTGAAAATTTGTGTTTTCTTAGGAAATTATCCACTTCACACATATTTTTCAATTTGTCAGTATATGATTGTGTGTGTTCTCTTGCACCTTTTAAGAAATACATTTTTCCTTTTCTAATGTTACTTGTCTATGTTTCCGATTTTTCATCAGATATATCTGAGTAATCTGTTTACTAAAATGTTCAAATGTTAATTATTCTTTTATTTTCCTTTAAAAATATTATTTTATTATTACAGTGATGAGTTTCTTAGAGTATGAAATATAACTATTTACTGCTTTTTGTTTTGCAGGGTTTCAAGAATTTTTGAAAAATATACCTAATACTATATTTACCTTATTTCCAACATTTCAAATAAATGAGTTAAAGGTGTTAGCATCTTAAAAATAAGCAATATTAGATACCTATCTTGTAAGTATTTCAAAAAGCAAAAGAGAACATGTTTGCTATGACAGATTATATAAAAAACATGAATGGAATAAAATATAGAGAATTGTGCTTTTGCTAGAAAAATGACAAACAGAATACTGAAGTGAAGCACTTTAGTATACTATTTAGAAACTCTTAAAGAGTGTCAATATCTGCACACTTCAATTACAGTATTTATGAAGAAATCAAGATTTGCAATTATAGTAACATTTCAACAATCTAAGACAAACTAAACTAATTCCTACATATAAGGCAATTATTATTTGAATTGTTTAATTTCATCAATTCATATCCTGATTTGCCTATAATAAATAAATTAAGAATACATATATCTTGCTATTCACATGGAATAAAATATTTACAAGGCATTTACAATATAATTCTGGACACACCAGTAACTCCTTACTCATTAACTATCCTATGGAAAGAAATTTTGGTGATGACCACAGTGATTTCAAAGGCAGTTCTTTAAAGGCTGCACTAATAACTGCATATTTACACTATTCAGAAGACCATAGTTCTTGCAGATTAAAAATAAATTATTGTGACGATGAAATAAGATAACGGCTAAAATGGGGATTTGCATAAAGGTAATACATAACTTTACACACAGTAAGTGCTTGATAAATGATAGTTTTTATTTGGCAAAATAAGCACATTTGAAGATGTTTGACTGAATCTTAAAATATGATGAGAAAACTAACTGATAGGCACCTACTCTGCTTAAACGTTAATTTTGCAGCAATGCTGTACGGGAAATATTTTACAAAGGAGGAAGGGAAGCTCAGAGAGTTTAAATAACTTGCCTGAAGTTACATACTCAGCAAATAAAGAAGCACATGTGCTCTTTCCACTATAACATGTTGCCTTGTGCTTTAAAGGGTTCTCATTTTCTAATATTAATTTTCTAATGATTGTCCATATTCTTTAACAGTACTGTTATTCTTTTTGAAACAAAAGGTATGCACATGACAAATAAATAGATGTTATAATAAATAAACAAAAATTATATTAGCTCATGAGCCTTTGTTGTTCAAATCACCACCAACTAAAACAGAGAAATACACCATTTCCAAATATATTTTTGGTTATATAAACTCCATCAACACATGTGCAAATTGAGGTTACCTGGATAAAGCACTTCAACTAATGAAGTGAATCACTAAAACCAACAGATATTGTGAAGACAAGGTTCATTTCATAAAATTAAATGAAAAATTTGATAGCAATAAAAATTGAATCAGAAGCCTTTTGTTATTATCACTTCACCTAACCTTCCTTTTTCCACAGCTGCTATGACATGCCACATTGACAGCAGTGTCATTTGTAGACAGCTGAAAAACCTCTCTCATAGACCCAAGTACTTGGCCCATGCATTCTTTCCCTTGGATTTTATAGAAAATATCAATAGAAGAGATATGATGGACTTTAGTTCTTTCTTGAAAACTCTTGGTTCACCATTAAATACAAGTTACAGTACTTGCTTACAAGGTATGGCACAAGGTTATGATGAGGAAACATCATCTCTTCAACTCCTTACACAACCTTCAATTTGTGAAAATTTTGAAGCAGGTTATTTTCTACATAATTAAAATATCTGTCACAAGACTAACTCTAAACAGAAGAAACTGTCAATATAAAGTTATGTAAGATACAAAATGATGAATGAGGGAGCAATAAAAGCAATTTCTAAATGTGAATATCTCAAAAAATAACTCTTATTTGCTAAATTTTTATAATTTCATATTCATAAAAGCATCACTATTAAAAAGAAAATAGGTGCTAGATATATGTCAGCAGAGATAAAAATCTGTTCCACAGATGTCAAAAATATGTATTTAGTGGAAAACATGTTCATAATTTGAAGCTCTTGGAAAGTTTCTCAAACATAACAGGAAAATCTGATTTTTTGAAATGTGTGCTTTGGAAATTTAAACATTTGTACATCGTACACAGCAGATGCTTCATTATATACTGTTATCTCCAGGCTTAAAAAAATAACAATTTTATTCAAAATGAAATATAATTAAGTCACTTGCTAAATAAGGCCAAGAATTCAACGAAAGCTTTACTAATAATTTAGAAACTTCAAAATGCTAAGACAGTGATTGTTCAAAAAAAGGAAGTATTTTCTCTTAGGTGTCTGAAGAGACCAGAGGAAAGTGTTAAATGTTCTTACCACAGAAATGATAACTATGTGAGGCAATGCCTATGTTAATTGGCTAGATGTAACCATTCTACTATATATATATATATTTCAAAACATCATTTTGTACATGATAAATACATACAATTTTATCTGTCAATTTAAATAAATAAGCAAAGAGTAAAAATCATGTTGTAAACTCTAAGACAGAAACTGATTTACACTATGTTCTTTATCTGTAGAGGAAATCCTTTTTCAGTAGGTTTGTGCCCTCAGGTGTATTTGGATAGCCCTTCCCAGCTTGCAAGCACCATATATAGTCACTCAAAACCAAGGATCATAATAACGCAAATATAAAATTGTTTTCAACTTGCAACAAGCAAAGCAAACAAAATCTTGCAGCCCTGTTGCTGAGATTTCTAGGCCTTGAAAATATTTCTTGTATAACTTTGAAGGCAGAAGAGGATAGTGCTTTCCGGTCAAGAAGACACTTATTTATTCTGTTCGTCATGTTTGATCACTGGTCTTGTTGGTATCACAGAACTATTTCAATGTGGAATGAAAACAATTTTTGATTTAGGGGTAGCACGGGATAAAAAGGTCGTAGGTTTTAAAGTCAAGCTAGTGTTTCCCAACCTTGGCTGCACATTGGTATCACCTGGGGAGCTCTAACAACTGTGGATCTCTTAGTGCTATTCTCCAAGATTCTGATGTAATCTGTCTCAGGTGAAGCCCAAGTATTAGAATTGCTAAGTATTAGAATTGCCTCAAGTGATTCTAATGTGCATCCAGGGTTTAGAATAAGCAATTTAGACAGTCATGGACTGACTGTTGGTAACTAAAGCTACTAAATGTGTGACCTTGTGCAAATTATCATATTTTTCACACCCTCAATCTTTCGTTTGTCAGATGGGAATGAAAAATACCTACAATGTAGGATTACTATAAAAATTGCTTATAATAAGTGTAAAGTGTTTAGTTCTTGGCAAATTCTCAAAAGTATTAACAATAATAACAATTCATACATATTCTCAACCCGTTACAGTAATTTATCTAGACTTAGGCAGTTCCTAAAGTTCTCAAAAGAATAACACACATGGAACATTCTGCTATGCATTCATATGTTTAATCTATAATGAAATTAGAGTTAATATACTTCTTTATAGAACCTGCTATGAAAATGATATCAGATTATTAATATTTAGGATGAACTTTTGAACAATAAAATGTATTTTTTAAGCAAAAACAAAGTAATACTGCCATGGTGGGGTGCAGGAAGAAGGCAGGCTATCATTTAATCCTGTCCTCAGACCTCTCTAGACACCTAAGAGAAAAATGCCTCCTTTTTTAAACAACCACTACGATTGAATTACACTAAATGCCACCATTGGGACTGTTATGGAATTCTAGGTGTGACAATTCATGGAGATTTCAAAGGACTTCTATGACAAAGTATCAATCAACCCTGAGATTGGTTAATTCCATCTGTGCCTATATTTCAAATCCCTATTTGCCTATCTCTGAGTTATCCAACCTCAGATATTTGAAGTCTACTATCTCCAAACATGAACTCTGCCTTTCTCCTTAAGGCAGTTCTTCCTTCCCTGTTTGCTGTCAGTGAAAGAACACTATCATTCCCACCAGGAACTTGGATGTCATCTTTGTATTTCCCTCACATCCACTCAATCACCAATTCCTATTTGATTGCATCTAATAATGATATAGAAAGTCTACTCACCCTCCATTTTCATGATCCTAGTTGGTGCCATCGCTCACTCTTTCCTGGATTATCAGGGAAAGAGTGAGATTCCTGTGGGGAGTCAGCCCTCTGCTGGCTCCACTTCCATTGGCAGAAGTGAAATGGGAGCTCCACAGGCAGGCATGCTCCTAGTGAGGTCCCCTCACCTCTTTCTCTAAACAAGTTGATAAAAGAGGTCATAGAATACATCTGGCGTATACTAAGTTCCCAATAATTATGAGCATTAGTTATCAGTATTTTAAAATTAAAACTGCAAAAGAGGATGTGGGTATGAGTTTTTTTTTTATTTTTTATTTTACAATGGGAAATATTAAAGCATGTTTAAATACTAAAAGAAGAATCACATGGAGAAACTGATGAATCAGGAGTGAGAAAGAATTGATTGCATCAAGTTTTGGAGAGGTCTTATGGAAATGAAATCTAAAGCACATGAGAAAGAGTGAAATTTAATAAAAAGAAGGGTCCCCTCTTGATTTGAAACAGAAAGGAATAAAAACTGGGTGTTGATGTAAATAAATTATCATATTTTACGGTAGGAAGTTGAGATAATCTCAGTCTGTTATGGCTACCAAATCCTTTCTGGAGTATCAGTTGAGTCAGATGCAAAAGTGAAAGATGTAGGAGGGAGATCAGAGGTTTGAGTACATGTGAGCAGATTGGAAATTCTCTTTGTCGAGAATTAAAGAGCTAGACAATGTGGAATTGCTAAGAGGCATTGAAGCCTCTGTCAGCTAAGTGACCATGCATTTTTATCAGCTCATTACCATTGGAAAAACAAATGACCTATATCACAGACTCCCTTCCAACTCTGAAACCACATATTCCAATCTTCTGCAATGATAGAGAAATAATGGTTTTGCTGTTTTGCTGTTTAGGGTTTTCTCTTGGTTCTTCTTTGAATGCACCATCCCATTTTATGGTTTCACCTCCTTCCATCTTCGACTTCTTGTGACATACTCCTTGTAACATACGAATAGACAAACTAACTCTATAGAAGCAATTCGTGCTATTGCTAGAAGCAAATAAAAATTTCAGTCCACTGGTTAAGAAATGCTGAAATCACATTGCAGCAAATCCCTTATTCTGAAGCAAGATTGAAGATACGTCTCAAGCTACCTGTTATCGTTTTAATAAACAATTACCTTTGAAAGTTTGGAACCCTACCAGGTTACTTTCTCAGTTTCTCAGCATGTGGGAAAATAACTATGGTCAGGGTACTTTAGTCTATATTGGACCAAAATTACAGATGGCAAAACAAACTATTTCTAGTAACATTACTTTTATAAGTAATGACTATAAATACAGTTTTGGAAGATATTCATCTATTGGAAAAAAATAGTTCAGTCTAGAAAAACTCCAGGAGGTCTTTTTCTTTACCATGGTTTCTTTACAGCTTTTGTCATTGAGAAATTCGGGGTCAAAATACTTATCGAGTATCCAATGTAAGAAAATCCTACATTAGGCAAGTTATAAACATTTCACAAGAACATTTTTAAAGTTATGTAAGTATAAAAACATCTACGAGAAATTATGGCATATACCTGTGTTTAGAATGGATTATTGGAATAAGTAAGGCCAAGAAGATAATAAGAACACTTCCAATTTTGAATTTACATTGCTGTTACATTTTCTGTGTTTAAAACATTCTAAAATTACCAATTCATTTTGTCAACGTAGAATGTAGCTAAATTTTATTACTATACCTTACTTCTAAATCTGGGTCCTAAAAGGGACTACCAAAAAGTTGATTGAAAACAGGAAGGAAGTCAAACATCGTTTTACTTAATTTTCACAGCATGAAAAATTAGCAGTATATTATACAATAACCTCTAACTTTGTTTAGAAATGATGACAGCTGAATCTATGTTTCTGGGTTGAGCCAAGGATTTATTATTAAGCTCCTTTGGCTTCAGTATGAAATGTCATTCATTACACCATTTCCTATTATCATATTTAAATTTTCATTTGAAACCAGAAGAGGAAAAAAGTGTCAACAAGAAAAGAGAAGCAAAATCCAAAAGACTATTAAGTCAAAAATAGATCTTACCAAATATTTTAAGTATAGTGTTTTATTCTTATGTCGTGAGTTTAAATTACACAGTTTAAAGTAATATGGATGAGCTGAGAAAATCCCCTCATTTTTACGCACAAGCATAAAAGTTGTGTAGAGGGAGAAGGAGAGATCTGGGCCAAGGCTGAGGGAGAGAGGGTGGAGCGGGGTGGAGAAGGAGGTGAAATGTGTTCTTGGGTCTTCTCTGGGGAGCTATAATTTTATTCCCTTCATTTTAAGTGGATGAAAACCATTCCTCTCACCCCACCTCCGACCTTGCCTCCTTCTATTCTTTTCCACACATTTTTGCCTTCAGAGGAGAGGCGTGGCAATAGTCAAAGTTAGTACTGGAGCAAGAAAGAGAGAAGAAAGAGAATCCAATTACATCTAGAAAATTGTCCTCCCTCTATGACGACATGCATTAATGCCAGAATTCCACAGGGAAGAGAAACTTGATACATAATCTACTCGATTGAAAATGAACCAAATACCTTATAAATAACTGATAATATTAAAATCAAGCTAATATTATATAAATAATATCTGTCTTTGTCTAAGCCCTACTTACATATCTTACTCAATTCAGCTTGAATATACTAAGTATATATTTCAAAGAGAAATCGGATTATGATTCATATTCAGTTCTCAATTACAGCCTCTCAATGCATGAAATATTCTCTTGTAATAAATGAAGCACTTTGAGAGGAAGATGCATTTTTCCAGGTTGCAATTTAATGCATGACTACAGCAAATAATGATTGCATCTCAGAATAATACATTTACTTTTTTTTCCCATGAATTCAAAATCACTTTGTCTTTATCATCACATTAGTTGTTGAAAATTCTCATTTTTATTCTTATCTCACAGAATATAGCTCCTAAGAAGAAAATTGTTTCCTTCTTTTAGATCCAGTAGAATATCTGACATGTAGGTTTTATCCAAGAAATATTTGTTGTGTGAAAAGAAAATAACTTTGTTATAGATAAAATCAATGGGAATTTCATTTCAATATACATGCTATTGTTTACTGGTAATTAAGTGAGGGGAGTTCACCAATCACTGTTGTTGTGGAGATGACTGGCTTCCCCCAGTATTTGTTCTTTCCTTGTTCTCAAAACAAAACTGTAACAATTATGATGTTGGCACATGAGGCACCAGAATAAAGAATGGATTTCCCAACTTTGGTTTTAGCTAAGGTCATATGATTAAATTCCTGCCAGTCAAAGGTAAGCAAGAATAGTGTGTAAAACTCTGGAGAATATTCTTTTTCTATTTTCCTCCTTGTCGTCAGCTGGAATGTTTACATGATGGTTAGAGCAGGAGCAGCCATCCTGAATCTTGAGGTAGATATTTCAAATTTAGTATGGCAGAAAAAAAAATCAGTTAGAAGGAAATTAGTTCCTAACGATCAGGAGCTACCTACATTATGTGAGAATGAAATAAACCTTTATCTTTCCTTTACTACTCTTTTATCTTTTCTATGTCACTCTTCTTTTGTGCTTTCCTATAACTAACAGTCAAAATTAAACCTAAATGTTACCTTTGGTAGAAGGTAGACACATATTATTATGCTTTTAATTGATAAACTATTATATACTGTGTTTAGGAAATGCAATCTATGAACCAGCTAGAATAAATTATGTTCATTTCCCTGCTCTGAAATTAATCCAAATATTTACACTTCATTTAATGAACTATGAACCGTATCTTCCTCAATTCCTCCATATCTCCCTTAACTTAGCAATAAATGATATTTGTAAACTGTGGTGGATTTTACATAGTATTTAATACCCAGTACCTTATTTGATACTTGTGCTAAACAGGAAAGGTAAGTGTAATTACTATTATTTAGATTTCATTATGAATAAAACATGTCCAGTGAGATTAGGTAACTTTCCCAAAGTCACACTGTAGATGCAGAGTCAGGACTCAAACTCACACAGTTTGATTTATTCCAGGTCTCATTTCCTTTCCTTTATACCAAATGGTCTTAGTGGATCTGCTTAAATTGAAAAACGTCTATATCATCTCAAATTCTTAAACTGGAGCAGATCTTAGACATCTAAAACTTCTTGCTAAACAAAATCCTCACCTTTTTCTTTGCTGCCTTTCCAGCATATTCATATCTAGATTCCTAGGCTTCATGTTGTTTAGGTATAATATTGCCACCAGAATTTACTCTTGAGTTTTACATTTAATACATAACTTGAATCAACCCACCTCATCCACTTACATGAGAATGGGGACTCTGTGGAAAAGATGGAGTCACATTTGGCCAGTCATACCCTTTAGTTATTTGCCTAATTCTTCCATAGAGATGCCCAGTTAGCCTGGGCTACTGCAATAAACTAAACAACTAGACATGTGATTCTTCTGGTGTCTTCATTAAAGATCTTGAACCCAAGACGTGGGAGGGCTCATGAGAAAAAAAAAAAAAAAGTCTTACCGTTTGTAGCACAAATTTTTAAAACTGAAAAAATAAAAAGAGATATTTGAAAGGAATACAGAGAAACTGGTAAATCAAGACAAGACCTGGTCAAGACCAGAATTTCCAAAAGTGTCACGGAAGGGTGAAGAAAAGAAATATAGGAGCTATGCTTATAATGACACCTCTCCTTGACTGTTATTTCAAATAAGATATTGCAAGGACTCAAAATGTATCAATATTGAAATTACTCAAAAGCCAGAAACTGCGAACTTTCATATTTTAACCTGATTTATATTTAATGTGGAACACGTAAACATGGAAATTTTTATCTTTGCTTAAAATACAGCATGTGGCATAAATGTGATTCTGAAATGCATAAGAAATTTAACTACAACACTCTCTTTAAATCGGTTGCCTTGTGGTTGGTTCTTTAATACCATAACCTTATAGAAGACAATGACATCAGGATAGATTTTTAGAGTCAAATAAAACAGTCAACGAAAAGGAGCAGTTACTGAGAATGTAATGCAACTGTACTTCGTACTCTAGTTTGAAACCAGAATGTGAGCATAATTGAGAAAGCAAGAAAATTGTTGGAAGCAAAAAAAAAAAAAAAAAAAAGAAGTTACTTTAATAAATGAAGCTACTATAATGTCTTGGGCACAAAACACAGAGAGGGGAGAGTAAGGGTGTAGCAGGCATGTACACCAGGCATTGCAGGAATTGGAATGTAATGTGTTAGGGGCTATAATAAGAGGCTATGATCTCAAGGTAAATAGGAACAAATATGATGGAATACGCTGAGAAATCTTGCTTGCTCTCTTAAATCTGTGATACACCTTTTCATGTTCCACCGGACCCTGTCCTCTCCCATAAATATCATTAGTACATTTCACACTGTATTATCACAGCTGTTTTAATTGTTTGCCCACACTCCTCACTACCCACCACACACAAATTAGGAATTAAATACTAAAGGCAGACTTTCCATTTGCTATTATTGTTGTCACTGTTCATTGTAATCTCAGAATTAGGTAGTGAGTCTGACCTGTATTCAGAAATAAAAACAGTTAGTTGCTAAGTGAATGAGTAAACTACTGGCTGAACGTGCACTTTCTATCTTTGTATTGCAGTATTTATAGTTATTGATGTACCTGGCTTATCTCCCTTAATGTAAGCTTCCTAAGAAAGATCTATTTCCAGTTTATTTCTCTGTGTGTTATTGTGCCTAGTACATAGGTTATCTACTTAATGAATCCATGATTTAGGAAGTTTTCTTATTTTTCTATGAATGAGAAGAGACAACACATTATGCTATATATGACAGATTGAAGACTTTGGATTAAAGGCAAAACAGGAGAAAAATGTTAGTGGTCTTGATTTTTAAGAAGAAGTTATGTGTTATATGGCAATATATCATGACATCATTGGGCTTATGTAGATAATTTTATGATGGTGATGCGTTATTTGTTGACATGTTCTAAATTTCTATAGTATAAGAGAAAATTCACAGTAACTTACTAACTCCCACCTCACCCCAGCACTACATATACAGTTGCTTCCCCCTACCCATGAAGGATTGGTTACTTACTGAACTCTCATGGGTACCCAAAGCCAGGGATGCTCAACTCCCTTATATAAAATGGCATAGTATTTGCATATAATCTATGCACATCCTTCCATGTACTTTAAATTATCTTTAGATTACTTACAATATATAATGCAATGCCTACACATCACTTAATTAACCTGGATTCAACCTAGTATTCTATGCATGGTAAATTCAAGTTTTGGTTTTTGGAACACTGCAGAATATTTTTCCCAGGGGTATTTTTAATCTTCAGTTTGTTAATCCATGAATGCGTAACGTATGTATGTGGAAGATTGATTACATTTAGAATCAATGATAATAGAATATTCGAGGGCTTAAACAGTAAGAGAAGCCTCTGTGGTTATGAAAAGAGCCCTGTGTGGATTATTTCCATGAGCCTGAGTCCAGGTAGCCTATTTAGCTAGAGCTCCACAAACATGACCATGGCTATAGGTCTGGTCCCTATGTTGACTCTTTGCTTTCACTGTGTTTCTTTCTCCCCTACTCCTCACCAGAACTGTGATACATTAATCTTAATTGGGTCCATAATAAGTGTGAAGGGACTTGCACATAGAAGGGTATAAATCTAATCTTAATTCTAGAAAAAATATTTAAAGTAAATCAGGATCATTTCCTTCCTAGCAGATGGGTGGCAACTTAATATAATGGAAAATTGTCTCATGATTCCAACGAAGAAACAACTCACACTGTATAAATCAGCAATCTCTATTAGCCAAAAAAGTAAATTTTGTAACATAATAATAATCACTGTGAGTAATAACAGCTTTGTGGCACTGTAACAATTTGAACACCATACGATTAACAAAATCAGAAGAAATAAACACTATTTCTTTGTCTTAAGTATATTTGCTTAAGTATATTTAGGATTAGTGTAATTCAGGAAAATTACATTTTCAATAATAAAATTCCTATTTGTTTTGTTTGAAGTGGCTGCCATCTGCCAGGCACCACGCTAACAATGTTACCTGTATTGTTTCTAGCCTTCACAATAGTCCTTCTAGGAAGAACTACCATATGTTATTATTACTATATATAGGGGAAGAAAGTGAGGCTCAAATAGAGTAATATATTCATGGTCCCATAAAATGTAATGAGCCATGCTGAGATTCACACTCAGACACATTGAGCTTCTTAGTTCATATTTTTATATGACTCTAAACTTCATCTTAAATGTTTGAAAATTACAGATTCATGAGTGGTCCACCACAGATTTGGAGACCAGAAAATGCTATTAGCCAGAACCCTTTGCTTGCAAACCATTTAGAAAATAGAAACACTAGCACATCCCTTGAAAACAAAGAATACTGATAGAAATAACTACCCTTACTCTAGAGACAGATAAACTGAGAAAAGAAAGATTATGTCTCTGAAGACACAAGTCAGAGCAGGAGTCAAGAATACAATCTATCACCAAGTTCTATTTATATTGCAAAAACAGAGCAGTAGAAGAAACAATTGGACATATAACTTTGACATAAGAGACTGACAAAATATAACTATCCAAGAAGCAAAAGGATGACTTACTTATGCTTAATGTAGCTAACTATAATTAAAACATATAGAAGACAGAAAATTGCAGCATCTAAGCTATGTGGTTACATTTTAATTAGGATTCTAATTTTACTATATTCTTACTACTAGTAGGCAGACTTTGAGAAATATACAGGAAAGGACAGAACTTTTAAATTTATGTTTCTGTGCAAGTCTTTAAAGTCCTAGAATCAGGGACTTGAACTTATTGAATGTATTCAGGTCATGTGGACGTTATATTTTTGTCTTAATTAAGGCTGTAGAAAATAAATGGAGTTTTCCATGATGATTTAATTATTCACTCAATATAATTTTTAGGAGAAAACTTGCAATATCAGCAACCCAAGGATTTAAAAAGTCTGAGTTTCTTTATTATTCAGTTATAAATTAAGAGTGATACAAATTTTGTTCAACTTGGAAATTAGAAAATAATTATATAACCTCTTTTTTTAAAAAAACAAAACAAACAAACAAAGAAAAAAACCTTGTATTTTGGTTGAAATTTTTGCCTAGAATAAGATAATTGGAAGAAGAAAAAGAGAAAGAAAAGTTGAAAGCAATTAAAAGCATAAGGTGGTCTTATAATAGACTTGGATCCTCGAGAGTTATTATTGAATAAAGAGGCTTCGAGTTTTAGAAAGCCCTCTGTGGTCAAGGAAAATATCTTTCAGAGAAGAATCATACTTCACAGAAGGTGATTACTACTAAGTCACACATGAAATCCTATTTAATTACTAAACAAAATCCCTAACTCTTAAAAAATAAAAGCCACTTTGCCCAGACATTCCATTGAAAACAGAATTCTTCAGACATAGGTCAGTTTTATGTGCAATTTTAAAGTAATGTCTATGATTGTGTAGGAGAGAAGACATGGAGTAAAAATGAGCAAAAAAAAGTTCTTTTAAGTTTGAGATTAGTTGGATTTTAAAGGGATTGGATGACATGCAGAGAATTTAACAGATGCCAAAACTGTGGGAAAAAAATTGCTGAATGTGCGGGAATGCAGGACATAGCCAGCAAAAGGAAGGGTGATCAAAATGGCTTTACTTTTCCCTTCAGCCTGAAAAAATGTGAAGTGCAAGTGGATCATCATAAAGGTCTTCATCCTTGTTGTCTTCCTGTTGAGTAGGCTGAGGAGGAGGAGAAACAAGAGGGGTTGTTAGTCTTGCTGTGTAAGGGGTGACAGAGACGGAAGAGGCAGAGGAGGTGGAAGGGGAGGCAGAAGAGGCAGGCACATTCTGTGTAACTTTAAGGACATGCATCGTAATTTCTGTCTGATTCTTTTGCTTTTTTATTTCTCTAAAAATGTTCCTATACAGCACCAGTTTTTCTTCCACCATTTGCTTTAGTTTCAGTGTTCATCTCATATAAAGATCCATCTTGTAAAAGAAGCCAAAAGCAGTGTGGAATAATCAAAACTTTCTGCCAAGTTTTGTACTATTAACTGCTAACATTCAGTCTGGCAAAATTGTGAAAATAATATCAATTATTGTCTAATGTCAATTTGTTTTCTGGCACTACTTCTAAGTCCTCTTCCTCATTGTCTGGCACTGGTTTGGAAGCACTCATCTCCATCAAGTTGTCTTATGTAATTCCTCTGGAGTGGTGTCTCTCAGCTCTGAAATTTCTCCAAGATCCATATCTTGAAATTCTTCACTCTCCACCTGTTTTGCCACATCCAGTCTCTTTCATGATTTCCTTGATTCGCTCTGTCATAAATCCTGTGAAGACATGCGCAATATATGGACACAGTTTTCTCCAGCAGGAATTTATTGATTGTTTAGAGCTTGACAGTTTTCAAGGATTTTTCTATAACAACGATGGCATCTTCAATGGCGTAATCCTTCCACACTTTCACGATGTTCTCTCTACAGGGTTCTCTTTCATAATGTCGACAATCCTTTTCTACAGGGTTCTCTTCTATAATGTTGGCAATCCTTTCCATAGAGTACCGTGTGTAATAGCTTTAAAGATTCTTATGACTCCTACATCTAGAGGCTGTATTACAGACGTTCTATTTGGGGATGAACAGACCACTTTGATGCCTTCAGTGTTAAACTCATGGAGTTGTGGATGGCCAGGGGTATTGTTCATTGTTCGATTATCAAGAGAATTTTAAAAGATAGTCCCTTACTATCAAGGTACTTCCTGACTTTGGGGACAAAACACCAATGGAACCAATGGAAAACACCAATGGAACCAATGGAAAAATGTTCTCATTCTCTAGGTCCTCTTCTTACAGAACCAAGAGACGGGCAGCTGGTGTTTATAATTTCCCTTCAAAGTTAGGAAATTAGTAGCTTTATAGATAATGGCAGTCCTGATCATAAACCTAACTGCATTTGCAAAACTGGTGAATTAGCCTATCACTTACAGCCTTAAATCCTGGAGCTTGCTTCCTTTCCTTACTAATATATATCCTTCATGGCATTTTTTTTTTTTTTTCCAGAATAGGAGACTTTCATCTACATTAAAAACCTGTTCAGGCAGATATTCTCTCTTCAAAGAGTTTCTTCATGGTCTCTGAAAGCTTGTTTGCTGCCTCTTGGTCAGCAGAAGCTGCTTCTGCTATTATCCAAACATTTTTAAAAGCTAAATCTCTTTCTAAAAGCATCAAACCATTCTTTGCTTACATTAAATTATTCAACTTCAGATCCTTCACCTTCTTTTAGCTTTTAGTTGTCATACAATGACTTTGCATTTTCTTGAATTATATTAGAGTCCATAGATATGCTTTCCTTACAGCAATCCTGCATCTAGGTAAAAGCTGAATTTACACTATGAGATGAAAAAATACTTTGCAAAAAAACTGATTTTTTTTTTGGTGCCTATTGTCATAGCAGCAGTTTCATGAGTTATTTTCTTTTTCTACAATGGTCATTACTGGATTTATTTATCTTAAAATAGTGGGCAACCACAATTACAGTCCTCAATCTATGGTACATATCAAGAAATTCAACTTTTCTTGTAATGTCATAACTTTTATTCTCCCAGTATCACTAGTGGTGCTTTGTATGGGCCCCATGGTGTTATTAAAGATTTACAATATTGCACTAAACATGATGAAAAATATGCAAGAACCACAAGAAATCACTTTTTAATGCAATATGCAATTTACTTGAGAGATAAGACTAGTTTTCTGAGATAATTAGAGTCACATACGGTTTTCAGTAGATACTAGTAACAGTTGAGCTCGCTGCAACAGCAAAAGGAGGTGGCTATGCAATTATTAGAGTAGTACAGTATGAAACACAGTTAAGTTTTTGCAGTTATAATTTAATACTGCATATTTACATTTCTCTCAGCTGAATATAATCTGTGTTTATATGCATAAGTTTTGATAAATTTTAAATTTTTATAATAGATTTGTGTATATTTTATGGCAGGAGGTGATAACATAGTCTAATATCTACATATATTTTGTGCATTCATGACAAAACTAACTCTTTCTTAATACTTTCAATATCTGTAGGTTAGGTGGCTCATCTGCACGTTTTCTCAAATTGTTGCAACTCTCTAATAAATTTTTTCCAATATGTTTATTGAAAAAAAATCTGCTTATAAGTGGACCTGTGCAGTTCAAACTCATGTTGTTCAAGAATCAATTGTATTTTAGAAAACTTACAATTATAAATAAAATCTTCCTACATCTCTGCACCATTGAAATGTAAATCTTCTAAAACCAAGAATGTCCTTCGCAAGGATCTGGAGGCTATCACTTTGAAATGTTATCATCATGATAGTGACAATTCATGAACATGGAATATCTCTTCAATGTTTGTGTCCTCTTCAATATTTTTCATCAATGTTTTATAGTTTTCATGGTAGAGTTTTTCACTTCTTTAAGTGCATTGCTAGATATTTTATTAATATTTGTAGCTATTGTAAATTGGATTACTTTCTCAGCTTCTGTTTCAGATTGTTTGCCAGTGGCATATGTAAATGCTGCTGGTTTTTAATGTTGCTTTTGTATCCTGTAACTGTAGTAAATTTGTTTATCAGTTCTAATAGTTTCTTGAAGTCTTCAGATTTTTCTAAATATAAGATCATATAATCTGTTACAAATAAGGATAATTTGACTTCTTAATTTCCAATCTGGAAGTCCTTTATTTCTTTCCCTTTTTCGATTGCTCTTGCTAGGACTTCCAGTTTTATCTTGAATAAAAGTGGTAAAAGTGGGCATCCTTGTTTGTTTCGTGATCTTAGAGGAAATGCTTCTAGTTTTCCCTTGTTTAGTATGATCCTGGCTGTGAATTTTTCATATATGGCTTTTATTGTGTTAGACTATGTTCCTTTTATATCCGGCTTGTTGAGAGTTTTATCATTAAGGAATGTTTAACTTTATTAAATGTTTTCTCTGTACCTATTGAGATGATCATATAGTTTTTGTCCTTCATCCTGTTGTGTGATAAATGACATTTATTAATTTGTGTATGTTAAACCATCTTTGCATCCCTGGGATGAATCTCCCTTGATCGTGATGAATTATTTTATAATGTGTTGTTGAATTCAATTTGCTAGTATTTTTGAGAATTTTTGCATGTATAGTCATCAGAGATATTGGTCTGTAGTTCCTTTTTTTTTTTTAGTCTTTGTCTAATTTTGGTATATTGTTAATATGTCCACAAAACTCAAAGAAATCTACAGATTCAATGCAATCTCTATTAAAATACCAATGATAGTCTTCACATAAATAGAAAAAAAAAATCCTTAAATTTATATGGAACCACAAAAGACTCAGAATAGTCAAAGAAAATCTGAACAACAAAAAAAGAAAGCTGCAGGTATCATGCTACCTGACTTTAAATGATACTACAAAGCATAGTAACCAAAACATCATAGTACTGACATAAATACAGACATATAGCCTAATGAAATAGAATAGAGAACGTAGATATAAATCCATGTATTTAGACTAGACGCATTTTTTATGGGGTTGCCAAGAACATACAAAGGGGAAAGGATAGTTTCTTCAATTAATGGTGCTGGGAAAACTGGATACCCATATGGAGAAGAATGAAACTAGACCCCTGTCTCTTGCCATACACACAAAAATCAAATTAAAATGGATCAAATACTTAAATGCAATACCTGAAACTACAGAACTACTAGACATTGCTCTGGGTAAGGATTTCTTGAGTAACACCCTATAAGTAAGGGCAAATAGACAAATGGGACAACATCAAGCTAAAAAGCTTCCATCTTCAAAGTAAAGGAAACAATTAACAAAGTTGAAGAGACAGCTCCCAAAAGAATGGGAGGAAATATTTGCAAACTACCCATACCAGAATGTATAAGGAACTCAAACAACTCAATAGCAAAAACAAAAACAAAACAAAACAAAAAACCCAAAAGGCCAAATAATCCAATTACAGTGAAAAAAAGATGTGAACAGACATTTCTCAAAAGAAACCATAAAAAATGGCCAACAGGCTTATGAAAATATGTTCAACATTACTAATTATCAGAGAAACATATATCAAAACTACAATAAAATATCATCTCACCCCAGTTAAAATGTCTTTTACCCAAAAGACAGGCAATAATGAATGCTGGTGAGGATATGGAGAAAGGGAATCTTCTTAAACTGTTATTGGGAGTGTAAATTCGTGCAGCCACTGTGGAGAACAGTATGGGGGCTCCTTAAAAAACTAAAAATAGAACTACCACATGAAACAGCAATCCAACTGCTGGGTATATTTTCAAAAGAAAAGAAAACAGTATATGGAAGAGATATCTGAGCTCTTACATTTATTGCAGCACTGTTCACTATAGCCAAAATATGGAATCAACCTAAGTATCCATCAATGGATGAATAGTTTAAAAAGTCATACTAATACAAAATAGAATATTACCCAGCCACACAAAAGAATGAAGTCCTGTCATTTGCAACAACATAGATGGAACTAGAGCACATTATGGTAAGTGAAATAAGCCAGGCACAAAAAGAAAAGTATCACGTGTTCTCACTTAAATGTGAGAGCTAAAAATACTGATCTCATGAAGACAGACATTAGAATGATGGTTACCAAATGCTGGGTAGGCTAATAGGGAGAAGGTAATTAAGAGGAGATGGTTAATGGCCCAAAAATACAGTTAGAAGGAAGAAGATTTAGTGTTCAGTAGCACAATAGAGTGATTGTAGTTAACAATAATTTATTGTATATTTCAAAAACTAGAAGAGTAGAATTGGAGTGTTCCTAATACAAAGAAGTGATAAATGCTTGAGGTGATAGACATCCCAATTACCCTGATTTGATCATTACACATTGTATGCCTGCATCAAAACTTCACATGTACCCCAGAAAATATATACAATTATTATATAGCCATAAAAATTACAACTTAAAAAAATGAACAAAGAAGACAGTGCCCCTATTTCTAGTCTCTGTGGGAGGGTCAGAGTCTATTAATTAGCAAGACACAGATGGCCTATCACATTGACCAACCTCCCTCTAGGACCAGCAATGTTTCATTGGCTCTCCCCAGCATTCACTTTTTCTTTCTGCAGAAGTGCATTCAATCTCTCTCTCCTGTTGCAATAGTCTCTCTCCCGTATTTAGATGAAAAGTCTCCCTTGCCATCTTTAACAAGTGTCCTATGCAATTTTTCTTTTATAAGGAAAAGTAATTCAGTACCACTGAGTGCCTGCATGTGCGTTCTTATGCTACTCTAATAATAACTCTAGAATAATGTGAGAATGAAAACTCCAAGAGGCCAAGTAACAAAAACAAACAAACTCAGTAAATAGTAGAGAAGGATTTCAAACCATAACCTCTGTCTTTGTAAGGCCAAGTTTCTTCTAATCTTTCTATGTAAGGGAAAAAAATGAATGGCAGAAATGATATATGTAAAAATATAATTGGAGAGAGATCAATTTTAAATGTATTTTTCTTATATAAAACATCCATCATAATCAAAATTGGATTTTCGATTTTGAGTGCAACTATAGGTACTTTTATAGTACTCATTTGCTTGGCTACTTCTCCCTCACAAAAAAACCTTGCTAATTACCAACCTAATTACCCTTCTTTCTGAGTTCATTTCACATTGTATGATTTGTGAACCATCTTTAGGAAATCTGTTGTTCTCCTCTCATTTAAGACCTTTGACAACCAATATATTCCTCCATGCCCACCTAAACCCCCAGCTGTAGCAACTTTATTGCTGAGGAAGAAAAACTTGGAGCCATCACCTTTGCTTTCCTCATATCTCAATGATAGAAATGTGATACTTTTAGTAGCTTAACACCAAAAGTCTTCCTCAAAGCATATATATATATATGTGTATATGCTTGGTGTATAGATATATATATGCTTTGAGGAAGACTTTTGGTGTTAAGCTACTAAAAGTGTGTGTATACACACACACACATACATACATACAGAGAGAGAGAGAGAGAGAGAGAAAGCAGTAGAAGTTTCCTTATTTTTTTCTAAGCGGTCTGTGGTATGGAATTAATAGAAAGTAGAAAGCCATTTATATAGTGGAATCTCCTCAGCATTTATTGGGCTGGTATATATTGGCTCTATTGATGTCACACATTAACAAACAACCTTCATTGGAAACAATGATGACTTCCATTATCACTACAACGATGAAACTCATAGCACTAAAGGTTGCTGATCAAACTCTTATACAGTTTCCATTATTGATGCAGTTGTGCATCAACTAGGCTGCATTTATCCCAGAGTAAAAGTCTGAGAAAGATGAGAACTTGGCCAACTAATGCTTCAAAGTGGCAAAACTGTAATATAAGCCTATAACATAACCAAATTCTGATTTTACTCTATTGACATACACTTTAACATTGGCTTAAAAGGCAGCAGAAAGTTTCCTCTAGAAAAGCAGAAAAGCAATATATATAAATGGATCAGTCTCAATACTAGTATGGAATGAGATATGTCATGAGATCCCTGGAAGGTGATGACAAGTTTGGAGATTGGGTTTGTGCTTTTCTGCTGAGAGCTCTATGAACTATCATGTCTTGGTCTCTATCTCCCTCATAGAAATGGTATGAGGATAACATGACATAATTCAAAGGACTATATTTTGAAATAAAAGCTTGGTAAGTAAGGAGAATTATTTTTATTACTAGGAGAGTGGCCATCTGTTTTCAAAGAACTCAAGTGAGAACACGACTATTCACTTTATGTGGAGTAATTTTCAGATAATGCGTTTTCATCACCTCCTGTGTTGGAACATTACTTGAGCTGAAAGACACTCTGTCCCACAATTTTCTGACATGTGTAGGGCTCTAATTATTTCTAAGGAAGACATCAATTCATATTAACACTAGAAAAATGTTGCCATATCCCAAAATATGCATTCGGGAGACAGGGAGAAGTGGGATAAGAAAGCAAAGACAAAATGAGTAAAAATGATGAGATGAAAACACTGCTGAGCCTCTTGTTTGTAATGCAACATGGCCAGGAAATCACCATGCAAGCTAGTTATTCACCATGATTAACCTTCATGGGTCTATTTAACTCCTTGAAATTTGTATTGCAATTCTGTCAATTGTACTTATTACAGCTATTAATAATAATAACCCTATCTCACTTTGGATATTCATCAACTTAGTTAATATGGATATTATGATAAAAGGTTCCATGTTTGATGAGAGTCACTGGTGAAACACAATTTATTGTTTAGCTTAAATGCCAACAGAAGCAATAGGATAACATAACTCCACAGGCCAGCTTGAAGTCATTATAAACGACTCTTCATATGCAAATATAGTGTTACTAGTCCATCAAGTAGAATATATATTCTCAGGTTCTCCCCCAAGTCAACAAGATTTCCTGATTCACAGACATATTCTAGTCTGGTTCTGCTATGTGAATAAGGAGGCAATGTCAACATTTGGAAGAGAACAAACAATTGGAGACAAATATGAACCAGCACCTCTTCAATTCATGGCAGTGAGGTTGATTGTATGGTTTGCAGGTTATTGACTTTCCTTCTCTGACTCCATTAAGAATGGTTCAGTAACTGTGAAAAGTAAAGGTAGACTACTGCACCTCTTTAATAGCACAGATGCAAGTGTTGTGGGAACTGTGTCTCCTCCCCTGGTGTTTGCAAGAGGCAGCACTAGCGTAGAGGTGGTAGTGACATGTGCAGTTACCTCTCACTCTCTCCTTCCTTTATTGGGTGGGTTTACAGTGTAAAACATTATTGTTCCCAGATAGCATGACCTTTTTCTCAGCCTTTGGAGGAGCCTCTCTGTGCTTCCCATCAACACCCTGGGCAGCCTGGCCTCATGGTGTGAAGCCTCGGGTCCTTCAGCTGCTCTTCCTGAATTGTGAGGTGGGGGCAGTTAGAAAATTTAATATGGAAATGGTAGGGGAAGCAGGATGCCCATTTACCTACAAATGAAGTCCAAGTTCCTTGATTCAGCTCCACCAGCCATAGTCCCAGCTTAAGGCTTGAATCAGTTTTTCAACTGGAAGGCAGTATGATGATGACTTTAGAAATCATGACTAAAAAATACAGCAACTTTTGATCAAATGAAGCTCCATTGTTTTGTTTCTCTTGTTACCTTGTTATTTATAGATTAGATCTGGATTTCAAAGATCCCTGCATCTACTGACACAGATAATTGAAAATTGGCTATGGTTTTTAGTAACATCAGGCAGTAAAGTTGATTACCTTCCCTTTCCCTCTGTTGCCAAATGTTGGCAGTGTCTACCAGGTCAGTCAGAGCAGGCTTGCTGCACTGAGAGAGAGTTATAAGCAAAGGCACAGAAACAGAAATGACAGAACGTCACCAAATAGATTCCTGATTTTTCTCAGTAATGATGTTATCCATGATGAATTGAACAAGGTGATACAGAATATGAAAATAAGGAATATAAGTTTTATCACTGAAATCAGGATTTTCAAAACACACAATCTTATTTATTAGCAACAATGGACAAAGATTGGGATTCAGATGTGTATCAAACTCTTGCGCCTTCCAGGAAACTAACAACAAAAAAAACCAACTAGGAATTGAATTGTTATATAACCCAGGCAGTATCTCTCCTCAAGCGTTATCAAGAAACCAAATGTGAACATTTCCAGCCCCACTGCACGGGTTTTATATTCATTATATAAGTACCATATGTGTAAGTCTTATTTTAAGAGCTAGCAGTGCACTGTCCTAGTAGAATGACACGTGAAAAAGATTCAATGTGGGAAGTGTCAGAGCGAATTGTAGAGAACCCAAAGGCTGCAGCTTGCCATCAAAGGCTCTATATTAGGTAAGAGACAGCATTTAGTTGAATCACTTTCACTTTCTTGCCCCTCTGCTTGGCATGTTGAAATATTCCACTTCTATTTTTCTCCATCTGTCCTATTTACCTTGTAACTCCACATGCAAATTTAGGTACAGCTGAATATATAATGGCTTTTGAAATATGACTTATGAAATGTACATGTGTTAGAAAAAGATTCAGATTGTCAGAAAACATTTTATATCTCTGAATCTATCTTTGTAATAGAGCTTATTCTCTTGAGTTCAGATAAATCCAACATACAATGTACATAAAATATCACTGCATTCTAACACTTAAAAAAAATTTAAACGAGTTATATCAATCAGAAAACAGTCAAGAAAGCAGAAACCTTTCCAGGTATTTTGAGGCATGGAATTGTATTAGAATGAATTTGTTAAGCAAGTAAGAGAAGGCTGAGGAGACAAAGAGGGAACAGGGATACATCCAAGAGATTAGCAATAGGAGGAAGATGCCACCACCAACATTTTTGGAAGATCCTCAAAATTTGATCCTCAAAATTCCCTCATCCCTGGAAAAGGAGGAACCCTGATCTGGGCTCCACATTTTAAAAAATCCTACTCTGTTCCTTCCTGGCCATGTCCTTTCTGACAGAAGAAACTCCTGGGTCAAGAAGACATAAACACCCAGATCCCATCCCCCATCCCGTTCCAGACTGTGCTCCAGGTGGGTAGGTCCCTGGCCTTCTCTATCCAAGTGGATGACGGACTTCATCCACTTTCCCTGAGCTTATCTTCCCTTGATCAGCGCAGAACTCCAGAACCACAAGGTAGCCAAGAGGCCCCAGCTGTTTACAACCGGGGAGGGAGTAGCTAGGGCTTGGATGTAAGATCTGGAGTGTCCACGTGAAGGCAGTCAGTCAAGCATGAAATGGAGCCAAGAGAAAGTGAATAGGTCTGGGCCACAAGCCTGAAGCCTGAGTCTGAAAATTCTAAATTTGAACCTGGACTTCCAGCCTTAGCTCTCCTTGTGAAAAGTAATGGGTCAACAACCGCCACATTGTGAAATTGGAGGCACCTGTGGACATGGAATTCTTAGTTTGAACTAGCTGGTTTAGTTCGAACTAGTGTCCCTATTCACAAAATCCTTTTAGTTCCCAGACAGTGGTATTCAGAGAGGACTAAGGTAACTGAGTAGCCAAGCCTGGGGTCTGGGAAGTAAGAACTTCTACCCTCCCCTCCACTCTTTAATAAATAAGAGAAAGTGGGTGTTTGTTTCATGGATTCCCAAGCAAGATATTTTTAAAATGCCATTATAAAACTATGTTTATCAAAGTGGAAAAAAAATTGAAAATACTTTTAACAATTTGTATTTGACTTATAACTTTTAAACATGAGATATAGATGTATGGGCTTTCTTTTGTCCCCTTGCCCCCTGGGGCCTGCAAATGTTGGAACGAGTTGGCCAAAGTCCAGCAGCTGGAGCCATGCAGTGGGAGACAGACCTGTGGCGGGGAGCTGCCAGGTGGGAATGTGACAGTGGAGGGAGGGGCAGTCCAACAGGAACCAGAATCACAGAGGAGATGCAGCTGCTCTAAGCATAGAAAGAGACTGAGAGAGATACTCTGAATTCTCATTGCTTCCTCCCTCCTATCTCCATACAGTGGATCTCATTGGTGGAACCTGCCCAGAAGCCAAAAGGCAGCAGAGTCTGACAAATGTAGTTTCTTATGACCTTGAGAGAGCAGAGAAAGGGGTGGAGAGTGGAAATAAGAATGGACAGACAAGGAATGCCATATGAAACAAATAGATCAACAAATGCATTCATATACAAACTAATGCATTCTGTTGAGTGCTACTTTATCTAGTTCAGGAACTCTGAGAAAGGATAATATACACGATGCTTTTCTTTGTCTTATATATCAATTGTTTTCCAAATAAGGGAAGGAGAATTGGGATGATCTGGGGGGTAATTTGCAGCCCTTCAACATACTTCTTAATAGTAATTATTCATTGCACTATCTCTAGGAAATGTTTGTGTAGAGAAAAAAATATCTTTCTCTCCATCTGTCCTGAGGAAGTTCATGGCTGAGAGATCAAAAACAAAATTTAAAAAGAGAAAAGCATATAGATTTATTTAATATAAGTGTTACAAGACATGGGAGTCTTCATAAGGAAATTAAGATGTAAAGAAATAGTTAAACCTACAGATTTATTTATTTATTTATTTATTTTTTTATTATACTTTAAGTTCTAGGGTACATGTGCATGGCGTTTATATCATGTATAACTCCCCAATGCAATCCCTCCCTCCTCCCCCCTCCCCATGATAGGCCCCAGTGTGTGATGTTCCCCTTCCCGAGTCCAAGTGATCTCATTGTTCAGTTCCCACCTATGAGTGAGAACATGCGGTGTTTGGTTTTCTCTTCTTGTGATAGTTTGCTAAGAATGATGGATTCCAGCTGCATCCATGTCCCTACAAAGGACGCAAACTCATCCTTTTTTATGGCTGCATAGTATTCCATGGTGTATATGTGCCACATTTTCTGAATCCAGTCTGTCACAGATGGACATTTGGGTTGATTCCAAGTCTTTGCTATTGTGAATAGTGCCGCAATAAACATACGTGTGCATGTGTCTTTGTAGTAGAGTAATTTATAATCCTTTGGGTATATACCCAGTAGTGGGAAACCTACAGATTTTTATGCGAGGTTTGATGAAGAGTAGACAGGGAGAAGTATCAATTTCTATAATGGATATTATAATCGAATGGTAATAAACTAGAGAAAACTGGGCAAGGCTTGTTTTTTCCGATTTTTCTCTGTGACCCTTCATCTTCAGGGATAAGGATATTTCTTTCCTCTCGGTATAGGGAGGGCACCTCTCACATGAGAGTCTCATGACTTGTTTCAGGGCAAGTTCAGAAAATCCTTTCTAGGTTTTATGACCTGCTTCAAGGAAGAAGAATGGGGAGAAGGTTAGTGAGTCCTTCCTGCATGTGCTCTTTATCAAATTCCTTTAGTGTAAAATAGTTAATATGCCAAAGTACCATATTTTTGGGGGTAGTGTATCCTGAACCCCTTCATTTGCCATGAGGTTAGGGTCTGCTACAGGTTCTCCTTATTGAAGAAACTCCAATATATATAAAATCGGGCAGCTTCCCTAAACTGGGCTTCAGGTTAAGGAATATAGAAAATGTTTTTATGAGTAATCCAATTCTGAATATTAAAAATAAATGCAGTTACTTAATGCTAATGATAATAAGGAAGTTAGATTATGCAAGATTATTATTAAGGAAGTAATAATTATGAAAAGCTTAAATAAGAAACAGCAAGGTGTTTTGGGAAAACTACAGATTCTACCTTTGAATCCTAGTTCTGCTGCTTATTAATGGTTGTTATACATTTTCAGTGAATTACTAAACCTCCTTTCACCTTAGTGCTCTCCTCTTTGAAATAGGAATAATAGTATCAACATAATTAGTTACAAGTTATAATTTATACATTTATATACTCTAATACATGGCTGTCATATAATGCATGCTCAAGTAATGCTTAATAATAATGATAATAATCACAGTAATAATAATAAAGTGAGCATTATTGGAATTCTGAGAATGATATGAAGGTGGGCACATACTCACAGGGCTAAATTATCCCTCACTTTTATTTCTCAGCAAAACAAATGAAAAAAAATCTCAAAAAATTAATCGAAGAAACATTAAGAAGAGGATGACAAAGCTTCCTTTACAAAATCATGCTGCTATAAAGACAGATACACACGTATGTTTATTGTGGCACTATTCACAATAGCAAAGACTTGGAACCAACCCAAAGGTCCATCAATGATAGATTGGATTAAGAAAATGTGGCACATATACACCATGGAATACTATGCAGCCATAAAAAAGGATGAGTTCATGTTCTTTGTAGGGACATGGATGAAGCTGGATACATGTATACACATGTAACAAACCTGCACGTTGTGCACATGTACCCTAGAACTTAAAGTATACAAAAAAAACCCATTTCCAGTTTTAAATATTTTATTCCTCACTGCTGATCTTAATGGTTGAACTCAAATTTTCTGTCTATATAATCAGATATGACTAAAAGTGAAAGCTGAATATAAATAGAACAGCAGGTATCATTCTGATAAAGGTAAAATAACTTTGGCCTAGAATTATAAGGAAAAAGTACTAGATGCCTAGAAAACTTATTTTGAGTAAAGGTTCACCTTATTATGTACTTGTTTCAGAGATTCTCATGTTAACTGAAACACTAACATATCTTTAAACAATTATTATTTTCTTAACTAGTTTCATTCTGTCTGTGATATTGCTATATATGATAAACATAAGGCTAGAAAACTTATTAGCTAGGGTAAAATTTATTTACTTATTTGTTTGACATAAACACTCTGCTTTTATTATTGTATTTGGGGCTTGCCAGAGAAAGACTATGTGATAGAATTGTATGAGTATATAAAATCACACATGCTGAATTTAAGGAGGCTTAGTCATATACTGACAAATATAATTAAAGACTTAGAATCTGATTTGGGTTAGTAAGCAGCTATCCTTTATTTGAAACCACAAGTGACCTGTGCTTGTATGTTTCTCTTTCTATTTCTCTCCCTCTCTCGCTCTCAGTCTCAATCTCTTCCCCCTCCAGACTCCATTCCTCAAGGGTTAATGTTTTGACAGCTCTGAGACCAGCTCCTGCTACCAATTATTTTAGAACGACCACTGCAGCAACTTCTCCTTTGTGCGACCGCTGCTTTCCTGTTTCTGTCACTCCCTTCTGTAATTAACCTTGCTATTCTTAGCTACAAAGCACAGATCTTGTGCCAGGCTTCTTCAGAATTCTATTTTATATTTCAACGGCCGGTTACTGTCTGATTTTCTCCAGGGAAGGGTCTATAATCCCTCAGTTATATTAATGATGAAGAGGACTCAAACCTTCCCCACCACTCTCCTTTAGTATGCATCACAATTAATCCTCTGAGCTTAGCAACTTGAACTGAAATGGCTTACTTGCAGCCAGACCTGCCACAATTCTGGTCCCGAGGCATGTGTGCATCAGTAACCAGTGAAAACACAAGCTTCCACTAAGAAAATCCAACGTTTGTGGGTATCCAATCCTCCTTTCCTCACAACTGAGAGGCTGTGCACACTCCTGAGAATGGGTGATTCTCTAATGGCTGTGCCATGCACTGACTCACATTACCACAGCGTGCCAATTCTGTGATACGGTGGCAAACAGAGTGCAGCACCTTTGTCGCTGATGAACACAATTGAAAAACAGTGGAGAGCCAGACAGACTGCTTCTCTAGCTCAGGCTATTTAGGCACCTGTCTGTAGTGGAGGTGAAACTGTAGGGCCAAGGATATTTATGGGAACAGAAAAGTACACATTCATTTGCTGAAGATCAAATGCCTTGGTTCAGGTTTGTCATATTCATGACACCTAGCTAAAGCTGTCTTTGGTGCCATGGGCATGCAGGTGTGGATGAGGCATAAAATAGGCCATGTAACTAGTGAGCTGGATGTGAAATAGGTGTGATTGCAAAGGAAAGTCTGGGGCAAATCCGTAAGGCCTGAAATTAAATCTGTCCTTGCTGAATTGTGAAGGTATGTAGGCAGTGACCCCTCCTTCCACTCTTGGATCAGAGTTCTGTGAAGGGTGCTAATCTGAGATTTTTGGTTGTTTTGACAAGCTGTGCCTTTACTGAGATACACATCTCCTCTTCCAGTGGAAGAAAGTTGTGTTAGGGCCTCCTGTATCTGGAGGTATTATTTAGGTGACTGTCAGAGATGTGATGTGTGAGGCAGCTCAAGACTCTAACACTTCAAAATTATCTCTTTTTTCTATGCCGTGCTGCCATCTTATTTTACAATTGGTTTAAAAGTTCTACAATTACTTCTATTCTTTTGGGTAGAAAACTGGGCTCTCTCAGGAGATCACCCCTGAAAAGTCCCTGTATTAAAAAGCCTCAGGATAGGGACCCTTCTCTCCAATTATTTCATTATTTCATTAGCTATATTTTTATAATGCAAATAGAACACAAAGGGAATAAACATCAGGTTTATTGGGTTGGGGGAGAGTTGGGGGTGTACACACAAATGAAATGTCATGGGAAAGAAAATATGGAGTACAAAAGAGAACCGTGTTCCTTTGCAAGTTGGCTCTGCTTGTACCAATAACACCACCTTGACATATAAGAAAGCCAAGTTGATATAAATCATTTTTTCAATCATTCCACACATAGAGATTCCACTGTTATCAACAGAAATTTTCTAGAAGACCTGAAGGTAAAGCCTCTAATTAAAAATAAACAACTACACTGTGCAAGCCAAAGCCACACACCTGCCCAGGAGGTACACCAGTGTTGAAGCTAATGACTCCCTTGGGGAGACACATCTGCAAGAATTGCCATTGGATTGTTGAAACTTTTAAAAGTCTATCAAGTTGTAACAATATAAAAAGAGTTGAGTAAAATTTCATTTCAGTTTCTAGAGAATGGTAAGCAATAAACCTGAAGGACAGAAAATTGTTTCAATTGCAGTACAAAAGGCATTGTCAGAAACCAAGTTTTGGGTTGGTTCCAAGTCTTTGCTATCGTGGACAGTGCTGCAATAAAAGGAAAATGTGGCACATATACACCATGGAATACTATGAAGCCATAAAAAGGGATGAATTCATGTCCTTTGCAGGGACATGGATAAAGCTAGAAACCATCATTCTCAGCAAGCTAACACAGGAACAGAAAAACCAAACACCGCATGTTCTCACTCAGAAGTGGGAGTTAAACAATGAGAAGACATGGACACAGGAAGGGGAACATCACACCCTGGGGCCTGTTGGAGGGGTGGAGAGCTAGGGGAGGGATAGTATTAGGATAAATACTTAAAGTAGATGACGGGTTGATGGGTGCAGCAAATCACCATGGCACATGTATACCTATGTAACAAATCTGCATGTTCTGCACATGTATTCCAGAACTTAAAGTATAATATAAAAAAAATTAGTGTCAAAGAAATGAAACAAGCTTTATTGCTACTGCAAGTTCTAGTTACCTACATAACAAAACAAAATGATAATTCAAATATCCATATTTTCAAAAGTAGATCTCTAAAAGTTCCTACATAGTTTAAAGTAATTGTATCTGAACAAACAAAACAAGAATGACTGCTATCAAGATTCCTGCAGATATTATATATTGACTGGAATTTCTCAATTATGGAATCAAATTAAAATTCAGGTAATTTAGGTAAGTCACTTTTCTTCCACAAGACCAATTCGATATGACATTACGAGAGGAAGAATTGAGGCAAATTCATATTCAAAAGATGTGTATAATGAAAGAGTATGAGATATGGTGTCCAGGGCACCTGGGTTTAAATCTTGGCTCTATCATGTTTCATTTCTCTCTGTGAGCTTAATCTCCGTGGTTCTCAGTTTCCTCAAGTGTGAAAAAATGAGGACATTACAGTGGTTCTGGGTTGCTGTGAAGTTACAACAAATCAATATTCGTGAAGACACCCGGTTTGATGCCTGTTACATGTAGATTCAGTTGTTTTTTTTCCTTTCTGTTACATGTAGATTCAGTGTTTTTTTCCTTTTCTCACTGCAATCATTCCTTCCATGAGAAACGGTGTTGAACTTTAAAAAAAATAAGTTATTTTTTTAAAATAAAATTCACATGTGAAGAGTTCTCCAACTGTCCTCTCAATCTTGAGGAAATCTCAATTCATCTGGAGACTGAAGGGGTTTTGCTATCACTTTTCACTAAGTAGTTACTATTTGCTCTGTGGATAGATATTAGAAAACAGGTACAGAGTGGACTCAGAAATTGAACACAAGTGGCATAAACTCGAAGGGCAGAGATAAAACGTGCACATAGAAAACACATACACCACGCACATGCACATACTCAAAAAACTGACCTTCAAACTGTCTTCATTTTTTCTTTACACCAACTTGTGATGTTTGTCAACACAATATTATATGATGTGAATATAGGATACCTAGAGCTGCAAAGTTTGAAATAGCTGTTCATATGAAATGGTTCAGTGGACTCCGTAGAACTTCATGCATTGTAGGCACTTGATAAATATTAGATTAGAGAAAATCAGCAATGTGTTAGTCACACTAACATTAAACTCATCAGAGTGGTTAATAGTTGATCACTAACATTACATATTTAATAGCACTGATACTATATAGTACTTTAGTTCTCAATGGGATGTGAAGAATTTACAACAACTTGATTTTTTTTTGGCAGTTGGAATGTTCATTTTCTTTTCTTACAATAGCCTGCTTCCTAAGAGTTAGGTGGATTCCCAGGTGGATTTAAACATGGTGACTTTTAAAACACCATATTATTTATTGATGCAAGTTTCCAGCTTTGAAAAGACTCCAAGATAGTTTCTCCCTGGTTTAGTATTTTGGATGGCAACAGCTGCATTCTCTACTTGGATCCAGAGTCATTTTTTGGCAGGCCTTCCTCTGGACCTGTGGATGTACTGCTCATTCTAGTCTCACCTGCCAGCCTGGTCTTGCTGCACCTGCAATGTCTGGCACACACTACCTTTGGTGATATGACAATTTAAAATGGACAGGCAAATAGCATCTTCTTTCTAAGTTGGGGTTCTCACACTGCTGTCAGACATGAACAGTTGAAAGTAGAAAACAAGAGGGCCCAGGATTAAGTGGGGAGAAAGTAGGATGGAAAAGCTGGAAAGGAGAATATTAAAGCAAAGGAAAAGAGAAGGGAAGAAAGTGCAGATCAGATGAGGGAGGCAGAGATTAAGCAAATGTTCAAGAGAGATGAGAAAACACAAAGTTTAGAAATTAGGGATATACTTCTGAAAGATGCCTGGAACCAGGAAAAAAAAATAACAGAATGAGAACTGTCAGGAAAAAGTAGCCAATACTAGATTTTCCTTCGAAAATTGTCTTCTTTATCTACTCTTCCTTATTCAGCAGCCTATTTTGTAGAAGCAGAAGTGAAACAAGAATGGTCTAAGGTAACTAGAAGGCCCAAGTTTCAGAATTGACAAACCAAGTATGAGTGGGAGCTATACTGGAAAGCACAGGCATGAAAACTTTGCCTCCTTTAATCAGAGAAACACTTAATTACAGTAAATCTTTTGTTTTACCTAAAGCCAGGTAGACTTCCGTTGGTAGAAGAACTAGACTGGCATCTGTCTACAGGTTATGAGTGAGAAGAGAGGCCACACTCAAGCAGAAGGTCTGTGCTGGGAAGAGTTTAAGCTAAGGCTGGACAGGGGTACAGTGTAGGAGATTATGAAGAATATCAAATATAGTTAGAGGGTTGCAAGTAGTTCTTGAACAGGAGACTGCCACAATGACAGTACTATTTTATTTACTTGTTTATTTATTTTTTAAGACGGAGTCTCGTCCTGTTGCCCAGGCTGGAGAGCAGTGACATGATCTTGGCTCACTGCAACCTCTGCCTCCCAGGTTCAAGCAATTCTCCTGCCTCAGCCTCCCAAGTAGCTGGGATTACAGGCACCCACCACCATGCCCAGCTAATTTTGCATTTTTAGTAGAGACGGGGTTTCACCACATTGACCAGGCTGGTCTCGAACTCCTGATCCTCCCATCTCAGCCTCTCAAAGTGCTGGGATTACAGGTGTGAGCCACCGCACCCGGCTGATAGTACTATTTTTAAAAGATTACTATGGAAATCAGGTGGAGGATGGACTAGAAGTGGAGGAAGCTATGAGGCTGTTGCAGTGAGCTGGGTTTGTGGAGACAGAAGTAAGGGAGACTAGACTATCAATAAACTTATCAAGAGGCAGCCTCATAGGCTAGTTTCTGTTCTCTTTCCTAAATACTCAGTGTATAGTATCTATTTCCTTTTGCAGAATTTCTCTTCTTGATCATTGGAACTATTACCACTGTCAATCCCTACGGATTATTTAAACATTTATGCCTCTTAGGCAAACAAACCTGAAGTAGGAACAGATATACTCTAAAGCATTCTTTGAGCATTTTATTACTCCCCAAAGGTGTTATGTGTTCTTTTGATTGTCAACTTTAATCATTTTTTTATTCTTGATGAATAGCTGTATTCCTAATGCTTTTTTCTCTGAAATATCTTGCCAATTTTATTTGTTAAATCCAAACTTTATTTTATTTCCGATGTGTTTTTCTTGTACTTCTCAATCTTCCCTGCTGTTTTTCTGCACCTACCAGAAAGCCCATTATAATAATCTTTTTTTATTCCCTCAAAGTTTTTAATAAAGAGGATTAAACTGGAGAACAAAACAAATTGATTACATATTAGTAACTAGACATTTTGAGAAGTGCCTTCACTCAATTGTCAGGTTAAGTGGCAAAGTTCATAATAAATCAACTTAAAATCAAGTTTTTTTAGGCTAAGATACACAACGTCAAGGGAAATAAAGTCCTGCTTCAATTTGCGTTTCCATTCCTTTTAGAAAGATTCAGAGAAAGGGCCAGATGTTGAAAAGTAATAACTAGGGCTCCTTGCCCAATTTTATGTGATACCTTTGGGGTCTTTGTTGAGTGCTTGGCCAAGCTTACAGTCTTAATTCTGACAGTTTACAGCGCTTTTAAATTGCCTGGGTAGAAATCACAATGCCGGTAGTCAAGCAGATCAAGTCGTCTGATATGATTGTATCTCTGACCTTTACCAAGAACACAACAGGGATCAATTATTTTCATTGCCTGATGGATTCCAGAGGAAGCCATTTCCTACAAATGTAGTGGAAAAAATATGATGACTGTGTACAAAGTATATGCATCAAGGTGGTGTGCCAGAAGGAAGAGATGAAAGGTGAGAGGGCATGAGGGGCAATAAAGAACAATCTCAGGATTCTGCTTCAGGCCAGTACTGCTAGGCAAGGTGAAGGGTGATAGATGATCCATTCTACTCTGTTACTGACAAGACTCCAAGTATAAATCTCAAGAACAGTGAGAATTAGAGCTTCTTTATCACCTTCATAGAACAGTAGCAAACATAATTTTGGGTAAAAGAAAGAGGCATCGTTCCAGGGCCCCTTTTGTGGAATCAGCTAACAGCCCATGAGTCATGGTTGTTTTTCCTCTTTTCAGGGAAGAGCTTACAGAGTATAGTAACTTCCCATGTTGCTGCATTTTAATGGGGGACTATGTACAAGTACAAAGCTCAGTCATTCAGTTGACACCATTGCCTACACATGTTTTGTTGGTCCGTTAGCATCACAGTTCAAAATGCTAATGCAGCATTTGCTTGTGCTGAATTTTTCTTAGATTATCTGCAAATCTATTTGATTACATATCAAATGAAGTGGACTACACATTGGTTTACTGAAAAGAATATTCACAGAACCAAAGTGAACCCATTTTTTATGACTCTATTTGTAATCATAGCTGCTAGCTATGTTTTTTTTTTTTTTTTTTTTTTTTTTTTTTTTTTTTTCCATATGCCAACCAATGTGCTAAGCTTTTTTCATGAGAGGAAAAAACTGAGGTATGGAGAGATCAGGTAATCTGCCAAGTTCACGCTGTCACAATTTGAATATAAATCCCAGCACAAGGAACCAAAGCAATGTCTAACTCCTCTAGGAAGTCTTGCCTGGTGGAGTGAAGAAGCCCAATCTTCCCCTCTCCAAGAGTGAAAAGGCCTCTCCCCCAGAATATGGCAACTGTTATAAGATCAGCTGGGAGGCAGGAGTTTCCTCTTCAACCCTTGAGAAAAAGGGTGAAGCATGAAATTGACTGCAGGCCCCAGGTCTGGGCTGCTCTCTGAGGTATCATTGGCATATCAGTCTTACTTCATTTTCATTACAATCTAATCTCTTCCCCAAAGCATTTTCTAATTGTGTCACTACTCTGTTACAAACCAGAAGCAAAAACAAATATCTTTTAATATGTCTCCCAGTGCCCTTGGCAATTTCCTAGAGAATAAAGTTCTAATGATTTTCCCAGGCTCATCTTCTTTTATTCCACTTCTGACATCCTGAGCTTCGAGCAGCCACTGGACTGCTCACAATCATTCTGTTAATTCTTTGGGTTTTTTTCCTTTGCACTTTTGCCTTCTCATTAGTTCACTTCCTCATTGGCCCATCTCTTTTATCTTCTATCCATCCTGTCTATGCTAGCTCAAATGTCCTTGATCTATTCTCACACTCCTACTTCTACTCTCATGGAATTTTAACGGAGCCTCCTGACTTTCAGGTATCTTATCAAGCTTTGTATGATAAAATGACTGTCTTTCTATATTTTAAGCTACTTAAAGGCAGAAATTATTCTATGCTCATTTGTTATAATTCTTACATGGTACCTAGTGATTTATAAGTATTGATTTAATGTATAATATACTTGTTATGCATGTTCCCACCCCATAGATTCACGTTTTGTTCTAAGAAGCTTATAGTCACCCAATAAATATTGGTTAGCTTACGCCTCGGTAATTTCATTATTAATCATTTTACATATTTTCCAACATCACCACCTGTCCTTAATAAAAAAGCAAACAAAACAACAAACTCTTTATCATAACTTTGACATAAGTCCTATAAGACTTTATGAAACTGAGAA
Organism: Trachypithecus francoisi; assembly: GCF_009764315.1. NCBI lineage: Eukaryota > Metazoa > Chordata > Mammalia > Primates > Cercopithecidae > Trachypithecus > Trachypithecus francoisi. The sequence continues at coordinate 66,320,432 of NW_022681455.1, read as the reverse complement.
ATTTCAAAAATCAAATTCTGAAGAATCATATTACTTAGATGGAGTGACCTAAGTATATTTCAATTCACTTTTGACAAAAGTAATTTAGACTCTCCCGTGCCTTCATTAAATTTGTTTCTCTTTAAAAAAAATATTTTTATGAACTCGTGGCTATATATAGGTTGGGGCATTTTTGTACTGCTCTTTTTATTTGGTGTCTATTATCCTTTTAGTTTTACAAAGCCCATCTCATCATTTAGTTCTGGGAATAAGCCTCAAGCATCTTATGCCTTTTCAAAACGGTGGGTGGATTTCCATGTAAGCAGCTTTTAAAATCAGACGTTCAAATCCTGATATTCATTTTATTTGCCAAATGATTCTCATTTGGAGAAATTTCTCTTGAGAAAACAGAGTGGGATATGGAAGCAAAACCCCCTGAGAGACTGGGAGGGGAACACCTTTTCATTCTGAGCTCCTGGCACACAGGGTAGCCCTTTGGTGACAGCACAATGCGAGCCGGACTTTAATCTTTATGTGCCTGCAAGCTAGTCAATTACTTTGAGACATACTCCAGTGATGCTTTAGTCTTTCCCCTTCCCATTAACATGCCCAAATCAGGATGACAATAAATTCTGAAAGAAGCTAGTTTAGCCTGGACATCAGGACTTTACTTTTCCCTCCAGTGATATGATATACTGTGCTGAGTTTAATGAATTTTACTTAATTCCTTGTCATAGCTATCTGTTATGTAATTTCAATTGGCACCCAACACCGAGTAATGCTTTTGTGTTTTTCTGAAAGAGTGGATTCTCCCCACATGAATCCTTCTCCATGGCCTCACTTAACTAATCCCTCCAGAATCTTGGCAGGACGGACTATGCTGTAATCCAGAGCAGTTTTGCCAGTACCATGTGGGATTCATATTTGAGAGAACTTAGAGCAATGTAGGCTGAGGTGCAGCAGGTGCGGATGGGCTGAAAGCCTAGACCCTCCTGACCCACCAGAGCCAGGCCTCTAGAGTTTGCAGAAAGAGGGACAACTGCTCTGCAATATGGCTCATCTCTGCTATACTGGGTTTCTATGAGCAGCATTACATTCAGACTGGGTGTCAAATTGTTTAAGGGTCTCTCACAACACCAAAGGTTTCCCTCCTCCAGCTTCCTACTTACTCTATTGAATATTTCCTGGAAAATGAGTAGAAACACTAATGTTCTATGAATTAGTATTTGTGTCTGAAGATAGGCTCAAATTTTCTAATAAATGTGGGCAAGAGCCTGATAGGCTATCCCCGTTGTACCCACTGTGTGGGCAAAGGATGATGTTTTCACTACTCTTTCAGGACACATTTGACCAGCAGAAAAGCAACCACAAAGAAGACCTGAATCAGAAAACATGCTCCAGTGGAAATGTATGCTCTAAATTACCAAACAAAGTTGTTCTATGGTCTGTGGCTTAATTAAATGCTGTGAGGCTGCCTGAATTGCTTAGTTCTCCAGGTAGTACTGTCCTTTTGACTAAGCTTTCATACTAATTAATTGGCCTGCTGCTGTATTTCAGGAGGGGATTCTGAAAGATTGGTTACTAGGGCATTTTAGTTTGAAAGAAAGGAGATCCTGCTGAGATTCTGTTTCCTGTTACAGTGAATTAGGGTTTTTTCTTTTTTCTTTTGTATTATGTTCCTTATATGTTTTGTTTGTTTTGTTTTGTTTTTTTTTTTGTAGTTACAGAAGCATGTAATTTTGTTTTGCCATTAAAGCCTTCCTGAGTTATTTGCTGTTTAGAGCTACAGGATAGCTTTGTCTTTGAGAACTAGGTTAGATATTATGTGCCAGGCATTGTGCTGAGGTTTTGGAATTAGAAAAATTGATTAAAACCTGTTCCCTACTCCTAAGAAATAAAAGCAAATATTTGGATGGCACTTGCTATGTATGTATCAGGCTCTCTTCTAAGTGCTTCACATATATTAACTCATTTAATCTTCACAATATTGCCATGAAGTAGATTTATTATTGTCTATTTAATACTATTATTCCCCTTAGATGTATCAGTCTATTGGGGCACAGAGAAGTTAAAACACTTGCCCAAGGTCACATAGAGAAGAAATGATGGAGCCAGAATTCAAAACTCGGCAATCTTAGGCTGGAGTCTTTGCTTTCAACCACAATATAATACTGCCTCTCAGGAAGACACAGACTGAAATCAAATACATGTAGAGCAGTGAGAGAGGTTCCACAATAGGGTGGGGGTGACAAATGGGATATAGGTCAGTTCTAACTGGTGAGATGAGGGGAAGATTTAAGATTTGATAGCCACAAGTCCTGAGTGCCTTGTGGCTTTGTCCACTGACTTCCACAGGCCATCTGGCCTTGGGCTTCCATTATAATGAGGAATATTCTCCTGCATACAGCAGAATAGAGAGGCAACTTGAAAACCAGAAACATATATTTTTGAAAATCTCAGTGTCTTTCCCTCCCTCCTTGCTCTGGCTGTCAGCTCTCTTTTGAGGAATGTAGCTCCTGCCGATGACTAGGGAGCCGGGCCAGAAACCAGAAGCGCAGACGCCTCACAACCGTGGGAGGCCTATGACTACAGCAGCTGAAAGCAGTAGGAGGCTTTTCTCTAATACATTTTTTTTTCTTGTTGGAGGTTTTTGTTGGACAGACAAGATACCAAGAAGGAGTACTGGCTACCTAGTATAAAAAGATGAAATGTGAGTGTAGTTTCAGTTTCAAACAAGTGAACAGGTTTTTCCTCGGTCCTCCCAGTATCTCCCTCCTTAATTTCTAGGCTGAGGACAAACCTAGCATCTCTCATTAACGGGCTGGATTCCATAGGCTTAGAAATCAGGCATATCAGGCCAAAAGAGGTCTACATTTTATGTGGATTGGTTAGGCCAACAGGTATTAACCTTGACAATGGTAATGTCAGGATGAAGCATATTTCTCAAAATTTTCAAAAATAGTCATTCTGGAGTGTACAAATATATACATGTATAATTACAGTCTGATAGATCTGAATCAACTGAAGTAAAATTTTAAATGTAGGCAAGAAAGCATCATTACTTAAGAAATAGCTAGGTAAATACACACACACACACACACACACACACACACACACAGAGTTCTTGACTAATAATTTTTCGCCTTTACGATGGTGCGAAAATGATACACGTTGAGTAGCAAATGGAATGCTCCCACCATTCTGGGCAGCAAGAGTGAGCTGCAGCTTTCAGTCAGTCACAAGATCACAACCGATACTCCATAGTGCACTGTGTTGCCAGATGATCTTACTCAAGTGTAGACTAATGTAAGTGTTCTTAGCACGTTTAAGGTAGGCTAGGTTAAGCTATGATGTTCAGTAGGTTAAGTGTATTAAATGCATTTTTGACTTAGTATCTTTCCAGCTTACAATGTCTTTATTGGGACATCACCCCATCATAAGTTGAGGAGCATCTGTATATATATATATAATATATATTATTTATTTATATGTATTTAATATGCCATATGAGGTGTGAGGAAGTGAGAAGTGAATTCTTGAAACAGAATTCTTATTATAGGAATGCAAAGATCGAACTTTTTTTAAAGCTTTCATTTTCAAGTATTCCATTAAGTTTCTTACTTCATATTAATATCTAAATGTGATATTAATGATAGTTTAAATACAGTGATCATGTTCCTCTATGCCAGGAATTGGTTACATATATTTTTTATTATCTTTAATTCTCAGAATAACCTTCTAAGACAATATTATTACCCCCAATTTACAGAAAACAACAACAACAACAACAACAACAAACAACAAAAACTGAGACCAAATCAGAGAGGATAGAAAAGCAAAGACTCAGAAAGTTGAACCTGGAACCCATGGTCTTCACCAGGACACTGCTCTGGTTCTTATAGCAAATAATGAATAAATGTTCACTGATTTTTGCCTGAACGTGCTTGTAATGTCGTAAGTCCAAAAGAGTCACAGATTCAGAAGGGTTAATATAGAATTTGTTGAACTTATGCTTATGATTAGCTATCAATGCTATTCATAAAAAAACACATTGGGCAATATGAAGAGATGAAAATATCATAAACAACAGGGGAAAATAACGTACAAGATAACAGAGGAATACTAATATCTCAATTGTCATACTGAATTAATTCACCACTAATATACTGCTGTTATGCATCATAAGGAGTTGTCAGGGCTCATTGAATTAAGTTATCTTACAATTAACATTTTTTAATGTCTTGATGAAGGGAGGATGAAGTTAAGGCAAAATGTTTCTTGCCTTTTCATGAAAGCAACTGACTAGAATGTATGAATACTTTTATTGTGTGACTAGATTAAAACTTTTCTTCCAAGATGCCTTGTTGTATTGAAAACGCTAAAGATCACTAAGGGTATCTCTGTGTGCATAGACAATTGGAATCTTATAAGTGTAGTTATGAGTTTTGCATCTCAAAGCCCTATTATTTGAAGAAACATTTTCCCTCGAAAACATGTTCACAAAGAATCAATAAGAAGAAAACACGTTATGTGCAAAGGAGAGTATTAGCATAAACCAGCACCAATATTTCCAAGCTCAGAACACTATCCATGGTATAGAATGCAGTAATGAAACAGCAGTAAAAATAATAATAGTTAATATCTGTTAAGTTCTTACCATGTGCCAGATACTTTTCAAACCACTTCACTTGTAGTATATCATTTGATACTTACAACAGGACTATGAGGTGGGTACCATTATCATTTTACAGATTCTGAAACTGAAGCAAGAGTGACCAAGTAATTTTCCCAAAGCCTGTGGCCAAGTGGTGGAGTCAGGGAGCTATACTTCTGGGTTTGTGTTCTTAATCGCCATTTCTCTTTTTTCTTAATAATAACAATAATAATGATAATACAAATAATAATGGGAGGTGGGAGAAGCATTAGCTCTATAGAAATCCATAGCAGCAGATCACAAAACTCTAAAATGCAGCCAATGATACCACCGAAGCTGACATTGTGGCAACTGAGATGACAGCTGCACACCTTCTGAAGTCCCTTGGGAGTGCTGACTCTACAAATCCATGGGGGCTCCTTAGGCTGTGCCAAATCCATGGTGTCGTTACACAATCTGGTGTCCTGTATTTACCAGTGTACCACATTGTGTTTCTGCTGGACACATATGAACTGCAGAGCAGCAGGTCATGCTACCCATGAGAGAAACGGTGTTGACTGGTGTAGAGCCACATGGCAAAAAGTCAATTTTTAAGTGAACAGATGGAGTAGAGGCTTAAGAAAGACTATAATGGGCCAGGTGCAGTAGGTGCAGTGGCTCATGCCTGTAATCCCAGCACTTTGGGAGGCCGACGTGGGCGAATCATGAGGTCAAGACTTCAAGACCAGCCTGACCAACATGGTGAAACCCCGTCTCTACTAAAAATACCAAAATTAGCTAGGCATAGTAGTGTGTGCCTGTAATCCCAACTACTCGGAGGCTGAGGCAGGAGAATCGCTTGAACCTGGAAGGCAGAGGTTGCAGTGAACCGAGATCGCACCACTGCACTCCAGCCTGGTGACAGAGCGAGACTCCATCTAAAAAAAAAAAGAAAGACTATATTAATGGTTGTGTGTTCTTTTTTAAAAACCATTTTATTGAGGTATGGTTGACAAATAAAAAGCTGTACATATTTAAGGTATACAATTTGATGGGTTTGGAGATAAGTATACACTATGAAACCATCACCACAATCTACACCGTAAACATATCCATATCCATCACCTCAAAAGTTTCCTCTTACATCTATACTATAAAGGAGCATGCTCCATAAGGCCAAAAGGTACTCAGAATGGAAAGTGATGAAAGGAGGAATGGAGAGGTGGGCTAACTTCACATTATCTGCACCCTGTTCATTTATTCATTCTCAGAAAAGCCCTGAGATCATCCGCTCATGGCTGATGAAGACCTTGGAAAGCCCTTTCCTGAGCCCGGGGGATAAAAAAAGGTTAAAACGAGAAGCACTTCACATATTGTACATGTGCATTTTAAAAAAAGAAACAAAAAGCGAAAAACTTTGATGGGAATTTATTTGAGCATTTCTTTCTTGCAGGGATTTCCTTCCTCCCCACCTGCCCTGTAGCATTTTTAATTTTAGATTGATTCAGATACGGAATGACTTAAACTTGAGAGGTTGTTTATTTGCTTCCTGTTAAAAACTTCTTGGAATGTCTCCTGACCACAGCCTGAATTCATAAGATTGCTTATTTTAATTTCTTCTTCTCCATTTGGCCTTGTGTTGATATCTAGATGCTAAATGTCATTTGTGGATGTGATTAAAATGGTTCAAATTTCCTACTTCTTGATGGTATCCACTCCCTCTTCCTAAGCATAAATGGAGACATTTCACAGAAATATGCTAAATACAAGATACTGTAGAATTCCAGGAGAATCCTCTTTGCAATCCAAAGTAATTCATTATTATTCTTTATACAGTCTTGCTGAATTTTTTACCTTATGAGAAAGCCTAAAGTTTATGCCAAGTTTGAATGAAGTGAAAAGTTTATTATTTAATACCATCCAAAGGACTACAGCAAATGCTTAGTTGCATGGAGATGCAGCAATTAAAGGAAAAGAGGAGAATGGCTAGGCCTAGAGCCACCTTATAGCACGTATGTTTGAACATGGCATTTTTTTTAAAAAAATTTCATGGATTCTCCTTTCCTCCAGAAAGAACTGGCCCTTGGAATTCAAGAGAAATTCCATTAGTCTCAAAACACTCAAAAGGACATCATAAATAAGTATTTTCACATTATCCCATGTACTGTGAAAAATCTACTCTTCTACTAAAGTTTTTAGAACTATACCTAGTACTGAGCATTATTTGATATATAATGATAATGTTTTTAATATTGTGTCCTCTATAACAAAAAGATATTTTAAAAATAATAATACAATAACAGATCATTGCATGTATTTTATAGGAAACTTTTTTTGCATATTATACTGGTGTCTGATCATATATTATGATTATATATAAAATATGTATTTTTATGACTTCATGAAAAGAGGAATAATAATATAATTATACAGGCCGGGCGCGGTGGTTCAAGCCTGTAATCCCAGCACTTTGGGAGGCCGAGACGGGCGGATCATGAGGTCAGGAGATCGAGACCATCCTGGCTAACACGGTGAAACCCCGTCTCTACTAAAAAATACAAAAAACTAGCCGGGCGATGTGGCGGGCGCCTGTAGTCCCAGCTACTCAGGAGGCTGAGGCAGAATGGCGTAAACCCGGGAGGCGGAGCTTGCAGTGAGCTGAGATCTGGCCACTGCACTCCAGCCCGGGCGACAGAGTGAGACTCCGTCTCAAAAAAAAAAAAAAAAAAAAAATAATAATAATAATAATATAATTATACATAATTAATCTCAGCTACGGCCTCCCCCAAAAAAGTGAAGCTAAAAAACGCCTTGCATAAAAACTATAGTTAAAATCTCTAGGCCAATGAGGAATTACAGTTGCTAATACCATAACATTTCTTCCTCCCTCCCTCCTTACCTATTTTTCTTTTTTTTTTAATGCAAATAATATTAGACTTGCAAACATTTTTCTTCTAATGAATTTTAGTTGGAATAAAGATGAAAGAAGAAACTATAAAGTCATGAAAATTCAAACTGTGAAGTGCCTTTGAATTTTAAATAAGGAATTGAACCTATTCATTGTAGTCCATCTGTGAGATTCTGGGAAGGGGTAATATTAGTGAGATCACAAAGCTCTCAGCCTCTCAGCCCTACATCATAGACTTGGAAAATATACTAGAAGCATGGGATGTTAACTCTCAGCAAAGCCATGCTATATCAAAATGCTCCCTTTAAATATTTCTGTTCTATCTTTCCTTGGGTAAGTAGTGGTAGGGGGCCAAACAACGCTCCTCTAAACCAAGAGGATGGGTAATATTTAATAATAGAATCCACCAAATGAAAAATCCTAAACAGGGATGAGGAGGGTTGGGGAAGCACAAGTAGTACATCACTACATTTCGAAGACTCAGTTTCATTCTTTGGCCAAGTTTCCATTGATGTTTTATTGCTGTTCTGCACAGACTCTCCTTCAGCAAGAAGCAGATGGAAAGAAAGAGGTAAGAAGACCTTTAAGCACCTTATTGTTGCCTGATTGGTTCTTTCAGAGCCAGTCTTTCAGTGCAGGCTCATCTTTCCCACCAGACTTAACTCTCTGTTTTTACTAGAATAAAAAGAAAAAAGAAAGGAAGGGAAGGAAGGATGGAAGAGAAGGAAGGAAGGAAGGAAGGGAACAACGAATGAAGGAAGGACACAAGAGAGGGAGGGAAAAGGGAGGAAACAATGAATGAAGGAAGGACACAAGGAAGGAAGGAAGAAGGAAGGAAGGAAGGAAGGAAGGAAGGAAGGAAGGAAGGAAGGAAAAAGGAATGGAGAGAGGGAAGGATGCAGGGAGGAAGGAAAGAAGGAAGAAGGAAAAAGGGAAGGAAGGAAGGATGGAAAAAAGGAAGGAAGAAAGGAAGGAAATGCAACCACCAATGTGAGAGACAACCTTTTTCTCGGTACAAATTATCTCCCAGCGCTGCCCGCTGCTTCGGTAATGAACTCTAACATTCTTTATTTCTTGGCATGAACACTGAGAGTCAGGTAAAAATGTTTAGCTGTTTGTGACCTGAGGATTGAAGGGTAAAACTCACAAAATTGGTTTGGCTTAGAACCCAAAGAATTTTCCCAGAGGTGAAAGGTTTGTGTATCGGCATAGCAAACATTGATTTTTGTTTTTTCTTCTCAGATATTTTAAAGTGCAACTTGGAACTGTAGACACTTCAGTGTATAGGTAATCTTTTCATCTTCTTGACCTTGTTTTACTCAAAATGCCTATTTCAGCTTCTTTCAGGTTTACATAGAGATTTGTTGACCTTGGATGTCTCTATTTACATTTTTCCCCCACCTCCTGAAGACATCCACTACCACCACACTTCCACACCAATTCCCGTATAGACAGATCAGCTTCCAGAGCTATTCTTTTTATTCCAGTGATTTTTTGTGTTTTGTTTTTTTGTTCATTTTATTTTTTTCTAACTGCATCTCAGGTGGCTGCTGACTGGTGAGAATTTACCCCCAGTGACAGACTGTTTTCTAGAATCATAGTCCATATGGTGGAAACATAGAGGAAAGCTCAGTAGACCACAGATCCCCTCTCCCACTAGCAGCAGCAGAACCACATTGCATCTGAAGTCCCTGTAAACCTTCCACAACTGTGCAAGGTTGTCTTGTTTTTCCTTGACATTACTGGTTTTACAGAGGCACACAAAGAAACTTGAAAGCTGCCACATCATTAAGTGTTTAGCATGTAAACATTTCCAAAATGGACCTACAAAGAAAATGATGGAAACCAAGGGATGAAAGTGCTTTTGATTCTTATAGTTCCTAATCTCAATTCCAGACTTTATCCTTTCACACCCAGTCCTAACTGTTGATATGAGTTTTAAAATTATTGAGAACTACAAACAACCAACACAAAGGATTTCCAGATCCATAATATAATCTACTTGGAGCCAGGTCTTCCATTTTCTAGACTGCACAAATTTCTTTTTTACCATGCTGTGTGTGGCCAATAAAATCACTAGTCTACATGGCCGCATTTTTTAAGATAGGAGAACTGACTTTGATATATTGAATTTAGATGCTTTCCCATCTGCAAGCAGTAAACTTCCATTAGCAGAACCCAATTAGACCTAACACTCACAGAAGTGAATTTTTATGGGAGAGAATTTAGTTTAGTAATAGGGCCAGGCACAGTGGCTCACACCTGCAATCCCAGCACTTTGGGAGGCCGAGGTAGGTGGATCACCTCAGGTCAGGAGTTCAAGACCAGCCTGGACAACATGGTGAAACCCCGTTTCTACTAAAAATACAAAAATTAGCCTGGGCATGGTGGCACATGCCTGTAGTCTCAGCTACTCAGGAGGCTGAGGCAGGAGAATTGCTTGAACTCAGGAGGTGGAGGTTGCAGTGAGCCAAGATCACGCCATTGCACTACAGCCTGGGCAACACTCCTTCTCAAACAAAACAAAACAAAACAAAACAAAAATGGTAATAAAGCAAATAGATAAAGTCATCTCAGACTTACGGAATTATTCAAAACTTATTTATTATGGGCCTGGCTCAGACTAGCTGCCAGGGAACAGGCAAGTCTTCCTCTGCTGCCCAAAGTCACCAATCCCATTGTGGCTACCCTACTTGAGAAGTCATCACCTGTTATGTCTGTTGTAACAGACTTATACTTTGTTTCTCTTTCTCCAATCTCTCCTTATTCTAATTCATTCCTCATATTTTAGTCAATTTTATGTTTCTAAATTAGAGTTCAGATCCAACATTTTCCTTTTCTTTTTATGACATTTGAGGCCCATCTCAATCCAATTCCAGATTCCTCCTTTCCTTTCCCCATACATTTTGTGTTGGAATTGCACTGCAGTGCTAATTATTGTCTACCCAGTTACATCTTTTTCGCTTGGGTAAATTTTATTTATATGTCAAATACTTTTCTAATTTCATGTCCTCCATGAAATTTTCTCTAACTTTTCCTTTCCATTCTTACTTTTGTTGTGCAGAATTATTTACTTCTCTCTCTCTTGAGCTGGACAATAATCACCACACTGCATCCTAATGATCTGCTGACCTGCCCACATCCTCCAGGGCAGGGAATGAAAACCATTTGTTTCGGAACCCCTAGCACCTGGTGAGGGGTGAGGAATGAAAGATAAATCTCAGAACATATCCCAAATTCAGATGGAAATTTCTACAACTATTAGGACCAACCGTTTCTGTGCCTATCAATTGCCCAGGAGGTATGTGTGGGTGCAGCGTGTGCATGTGTGAATGTGTGTGTTTGCTCTTTTATTTTACATCATTTTTGTTCATTTCTATGTTATTTTTAACTATTTTTTTGCCCTAATGTGTTTGGAATTTTCTTGTGAGCTACTTTTTATTTTTCAGATAATTTGAGATGAATGGTGTAGAGAACAGTAAGAAATGATACTTTTCTACACTGCCATTTTATAAGCAAGGAAAAACTCATATGTTTTTAATACGCTATATTTACTAAGGCAGAAATAAACTTTTATATTTAAGAAAGCAAAAACCAAACAATAAGGCTAAAACAAAAAATCTGAATACACAAATATTAATTATAACATTTCATCCTGTAATTGGAAAGGGGTGTGTCTGTGTGTGTGCGTGTTCATGAACTTTCAAGTGCAAATGAGATGCAGAGAGGGAGAGAGAGACAAAAAGAGAGAGATAAGTATGTTTACATTTCTGACTTAGAACAAGTTAGACAATACATTTTACACGAGGTATCTTTAATTAGAAAACTCAATTCAGAACGACGCTACATAATTAAGGGAACTTGGATGCCTACTGGTTGATTTACAAACACATTACCAAAAATATTATCTGTAAACAGAAAAAATCTAGATGAATGCATTTTAAGCAATTTAATTTTCTCCTTTTTGACCTCAGGTATATCAATATTGGGTTAATCTTAATAGTTCATTTATGAAACTATCTTATCATTGATCACTCTCTTTTTAATTCACTGAGAGTTATCATTGATCACTCTCTTTTTAATTCACTGAGCCATTCATTTATTGAATGTATTAATAATGTTACATTCATTTACCCACAACTCAGTCACCTAATACAAAAAATAGAGCCTTGAAAATATCTTATACATATCCATCTGTCCTCTGCCAACCAGTCTCCTCAGCTCTCTCAACCTGGGGTAACCACCATCCTGAAAACCACATTAACTGTGCCCTGCTTTCCTTATCACTCAGCTTTGTTTCATATTTACATATTCTCACAGTTATTCCATCCTATAGCTAAAGAATACTTTTCTTATTTTTCATAAAACAATTCTAGAGAGTTTTTCCACTAATGACACATTTTATAACTTTCCCAATTTAATGCAAATTATTATATTTTTATGGTAACTGAACATTGTAAGGAGAGTATTGTCCACTGATCTAAAAATCAATGAAAAGCACAATGTCATACTACCAATTCAATGGATTGTTTGAAAAAAATGCATATTCTATATACATTTTTCCCTTTAAAATATTACTGGTCACATATATCATAAAATAGTATAAAAACAAGAACAGAAATATATAGAAAATCAACTTAAATGTATACATATCACTGATTTTATTTGTGTATTGTATTAAACGAACCTGGGGAAAATGTCATTCTTAACCAAACAGCAGAGTAGTGAGTAGACTTAGAGATCCCAGCCTCTGTGATCTGTAATATGATTATGGCTTAAGGTACAAGTTGGTACTTAAGGGGGCTATGTGTTTGATTGACTCAATAGATTTGAGGTTTTACTCAGTCTTTACAGACTCTAATTTCCTCTTTAGTAAAATGTATTCAATCAGCTTCATTTTTCCTTAAAGAACAATTTGATTATTTTTATAGATTATTTCAAAATAGTACGCAGTGTTATTTTCTTTTCTCAATATTAAAGCCTTATAGACTGGTACATCTTATAGTCAAAATATTTATAATTTCATTTTAATCATGCTTACAAGTTTCCTCTTGAAACTAAGGTCTCTAAAATTCACATGAGAGACACTGGCCAAACAAGAACTGATATTTAAAAGAGCAGAGGAAGTATACCAAATCCCAGTATTTTTCTCTGTGACAGCCTTTCTTCTTGTTGCTGCGTTACCAACAGTATGTTCATTTACAATTAATTCATTTAACTGATAAATGTACTTGACATTCTGTACCAAAAGCTCTAATCATGGAAAGCCTGGTGATCTAAAAACCATTTTTGACAAGAATTCACTGCTGGAAGTCTAATATTAAAATGTCAGCCATAGTGGAGAAACCATGCTTATTAATGGAAATAAACCCATCCCACAAACTGCAAAAAGTGCCACAACCATGCATGCAACTCTGATGAGCCAAAGTATAAAAGATAAGAAACACTGTACTTTATATATTTATGTTATACAAATATTTCCCTTAATTAATAAAGTTGCTCTCAAGTATCTAATTTTACAGTTTTTACTATGTGTTAATAATACAAATGCTTCTAATATTTGATGGAAGAAGGATTTTGTATGACAGTAAAGTATAAGGTAGCTTTTACAATATTTAATTTGTTTTTCAGTTTCTAAAGGAAATTATGATACAGGAAATCCTATTTGATAAAACTAAAGTATCAAGAGTATGACAGGCAAACTAAATAAACCATATAGTAATAATGAATTTCACTTCTTGGTTCACGTTTTAGTCCTTACCTATGAAGTCATATGATATTATAAACTAATTATTGCTGTGGACACATTAGTCATGATATTCTTTTATTTGAAATGTAAATAATTTAGTGTTAGCATTGACTCTTTTAGAAATAACAAGGCTTACTGGTAACAAAAGAAATAAAAAAGGCCGGGCGCGGTGGCTCAAGCCTGTAATCCCAGCACTTTGGGAGGCCAAGACGGGTGGATCACGAGGTCAGGAGATCGAGACCATCCTGGCTAACACAGTGAAACCCCGTCTCTACTAAAAAAAATACAAAAAAACTAGCCGGGCGAGGTGGCAGGCGCCTGTAGTCCCAGCTACTCGGGAGTCTGAGGCAGGAGAATGGCGTGAACATGGGAGGCGGAGCTTGCAGTGAGCCGAGATCCGGCCACTGCACTCCAGCCTGGGCGACAGAGCAAGACTCCGTCTCAAAAAAAAAAAAAAAAAAAAAAGAAAGAAAAAATTATTTGACAGATATGCATTTATAGAATTCAAATTCTGATTAAAGGGAACTACTTGAAGTATAACTAATTTTTAACATGCAACTATAAGCGCAAACCACTTTATTAAAATGAACATATAAGCTTAGCTCAAATTACAGGAGAAATTACCATTTTAAGATTTTTTTTTACACTGGAAACATTTTTAAATGTTTGAAATTTTTAATGTTTTTGTTCTCTGAAAACAAGGTATCAAAAAACACCTGTTTTCAACGAAATCTTTATTCAGGTTTCATTCTGAACAAACGCCTCTGTATTCTGTTTTAACTACGAATGTTGTTTCTGGAATTGGACAAACCTAAGTTCAATACTTGATTCTGACTTGTACTAGTTATATGACCTTGGGTAAGATATTTAACATTTGCAGGTTTCAGCTTCTGCATTTCTAAAGGGGAGGATGAAAGAACCAATTGTATTACATTGTTTTGAGGTGTAAATGTGATGATTTATATAAAATACTGAGGATAGTGTCTTGCACAAAGTAAATGCTCAATAAATAATAAATAAAAGAATAATATTTATCATGATGATATAAAGAGCAGAAGTAGCAGTAGTAGTAGTTCAAAGTGCACTTGTGAAACATCTGAACCAAAAACAACCTCCTTGATCATCTGCTCACCTCATTTTATGGGTGAAAACGTCAAGGCCCAACGAAAGCACTCCAGCTATTAACCAGTCCTGCCCCTAGTTGCAGCCAGCCCATTTTGGAATGGGCAACACAGGGAAAGTAGTGATAAAGTCAAGGTGAAAAGAGGCTTTTCTCTAATGAACAGAGAGTAATCATGAATGACAGAAGAGCAAAGTTAAATGAATTTATTGATTTCTCAGAAAATCAATATGAAGTTTCTACCCAAAGAATCGCTTCCATGTTGAAAGCAAGGGGTCTTAAGGCCTGAGAAGTAAAGGGCTCAGGCCCCCTGGCCCAGAGTATGTCAATACTTGTGTGTAGATGCCTTAAATGCCCTAGGAGCCTGAAAGCAAATCATACCTCTGGCTGCCTCAAAATGTTAGAGAGGTCATCTTGTCAAAGCGGTGATTGCTTAGAGAGAAGTCTAATATGAACAGCAATAAATTCAACTGGATATAATGTCAAAACTGTTTAATGTAATACATTGGATCTGACTTCCTACTCATCCAAAAAGAAGCAGGTTCTTTGAGAAGACTTAGTTCAACAATAATGCTCAAGAAAATAAGACATAGTAATTTTTTAGCTTTCAAGTAATTATATTATGAACTTGGATTTCAAAATTATAATTTTGCATTAAGAAAACATAAAATATTATAATTGCACATTATAAAAACATATTGGAAAAATTACATGACAAATTTCTGTAATTATTTATCCAAATATTATCACTATACTATTCAATTCCCTGTGCATCATTTTCAAGTTTGTATTATCTTTCTATAGACTAGAATACATGCTGAATTTTTCTAGGTTTCTTTACTCCAGCTTTCTTCCACAAAATTATTAAAAATGGAAATACCTCTGTTCTTAAAGCCCTATAAGCAGAAAATAGAAGAATTTTAAGGAACAACTCGTGCCTGACATGTGGGCCACACAAAAAGTTCACCGAATTGCTAGGTGTCATGATCAGAGCCATTCAAACAGGAAACCGGGAGGGAAATTTGATGCTTTTCCTCTGTAGACAGCTTTTCTCAAGATGTCAGAACAAAACTCAATATCATAAGACTCTTACTCCTCTCAATACCTACCTTTTTCACTTGGCAGTGTGATGTTGTAATTAAAATTAGTAGCTTCTGCTTGTATAACTTGAAACAACCTGACCAAGAGATACTTTGATATCCATTGGTGAATAAGAAAATAGGCCAAATGGCTATAACAGATTTCATTTAATTCCCTATGGTGATTTGATTTGTTCAATTGGTTGTCTTTCAGCCTAGGTTCATGGCTCAAAACTGTTAGACAAACTGGGATTGCCTTCTAATATTACTTTTACTTTGTATTTCCCATTTTTAAACTTTGCATCTTTTACTTGTTAGATTTTTGCAGAAGCACAAATTTTAACAGACTAATGCTAGTTCAGCACTTTTGATGATGGGAGAAGATTATGGAACACACAATATTGAACTTAATAATGGACTCCAGGTAGCCTGAGAACCACTCCCTTCAAATCTGTCTTGTAATTCAAATGTGGCTTAAAGGGTTTTGACACTGACTCCTAGTTGTCAATCACTCCCTGCAATGTGGGACAAGACCAACAATTTGGACAGGTCCATCTTAGCAGTGTGGAATGTCAGAACCTAACAGTAGCAAGATTGACCAGTGATGCTTTATGAGATAGATCTTGATCAAAAGGGGGAAATGTGAAAATTGTCAGAATCAATGTAGTGTTGCAAATATTAGAAATAAAAAAATTTTTTAAAAGCCACTGACAAATAGACAAATAGAGTTGGGGAAAGCTATTAAGAGAGGGTTCTCATGCTTGTATGCCTAATAAAAACTATTACAGAAGACTCTGAAAATCATAGTCTTGCACAAAGGCCATCACAACCTTACACAAAAAATACTTCTGCACGGACACTGCGTAGCAATTACCTGTACAACCTTAGACTGGTATCACCCTTGTTATTGATCTTTGTAGCCAAGGATAAACATTTCAAAACAATTATATAATCGTCCTCATTTTTCTTTTTAAAAATTTTTGTCTTCCTTTACCTTTCTGAATATGCATGTAGTTTACTATTGCATGCAGATTCCCATTGCAATGCTATATCTCCAAATAAACATCATTTTATTTTACATAGTCTCTCTCTGTTTGTTGTTGAGGTCGACAATTTATATATAATCAACATATTTATATGTGTGTGTATATATCTGTGTATGCACACATACAGATATGTAAAGTGACTTTTAAAAATAGTCTAATAGGAAACGATTATTGGGTATATTACTAAACTGTAACATTGAAACTGGTGAATAGATTAATACCCTAAATAGTATAAATGGCACTTATTATCTGTCATAATAAATCTTTTGTGGACAGAGGTTAGCTTTTTATGCCAACTTTCTAGAAATAGTATTTGTATTAGGTCTCAAGGGGTAATTTTCTATCCATATCTAACTAAAGCTTCAAGAGACTTTAGGCTATCTTCCCTAACTATGGCAAAGTACACATAAACATTGAAATACTAACATAGGTTCCTTAGAATTAAATTTAAGAAGCCATGTTAAAACATTCAGATTTTGTTCTTTATCCATTACTGTCAATAAGAGATAATTAACACCCTACACAGTCCTTTGAAGATACATACACAAATATCTAATTATTACCTTTAATTATTAAGTAAATATTTCATGTTAGTAGCTGTGAACCATCTTTTTCTTCTTTACTCATTTTAAAGAATTATCGAGCAGAATAAAACCAAAATAATAAAACTTATTGACATAAAAGATTGCCCTTTCAAAAAACAAAGAAATAAAATCCCACAAAACTGTAAGAAAGCTCTTGTAAGTTCTCCTTTATCTTAATACACTTTCTGAAAGAATTTGAGTGATTTGAATAATTTCTGTGTTTTTTTTCAGTTATTAAGCATGTAAAGAATGAGCATGGGATGAAGCAGAGACTGAGGTAAACAAACTACATTTTCCTTGAAAGAGTCATTTGTCTTCTACAGATGAGCAAGTTATTACTGAGAGAGGGCATTTTGCTTACCTCAGTCCATCACAGATCTGGGTTAAGCTAATTGAAATGTGCTTCAGGACACATGTGGAGACAGCACTTGGGGGAAATAGAAAGATAGAAACAAAGTGGCCAGGAGCAATTCTATTTTTAAAATTAGTCAATGACCTCAGGAGTTTAAGATATTAGAATGGAGAAGAAGTATTTTGGATTTTTTACAAAGTTGTACCAAAATTATTTCTTTATTTTTGGAACATATGATTTGGTAACTTTTCATCTAAATCAAATTCAGTTTAGAAGCTTTCACAATTAAGTCAAATTCTAATCAAATTGAGGGTCTTGGGTATTTTAAGAAAATCATATAAAGTTGGGCAGCTTCCCCATATGGAACATGGGTGATAAGAACAGGACCCACAAGGCTGTTTAAATGTGGGATCAGTTTTAGTCAGACTAATAAAGAGTTTTCTTGTGGACGGGGGTTAGGTGTGGGATGGTGCTTTGTAAAGACATTTACATTTAAAAATAGCTATTTCATCTGAGTCAAATCATCTCTGTTCACCTTATAAGGTCTATTACAAGCTCTGTGACTCAATTCTAACTGCATATGAGCATCACTTGTGACAATTTTTACTACTCTGGTTCCCTGAACTCACCCTCCGAAATTCTAATTCAGTGAATTTCATGGTTGATTCTCAGGACTCCCAGCTTTAGAAAGCTCTATGGGTGATTCTGATGAGTAGCCAGGATTGAGAGCCACTGTATAAGGCAATGTTCCAGTTTATTTGTTCCTATTGAAAGATTTCAGTAAGAGAGAATGTGTGCATATGTGTGTGTCTTGTTCGGGGAATGTGAAGGGAGATAAACAGAGAGAGAAAAAAGGCTAATAATATTTTGAACAGTGATCTTCCTTGGGAATAAACCAATGGAACTATGTTTCTTGAACAATTATTCAGACTTTCCAGAAATTTAATGCATCAATAAAATACAAAGATGAACAAAATCCTGAGAGTATTATAGAATAGCTGGTTTACAGACAAACAGATATACTTCTTTTCTCAGTAACTGTGTAAATACGTTTTTTTAATGTTGAAAATAACTCTCATTACAATTCATTTCTGTAGTTGTTCTGTATCCTATAGGATAAGATAGGTGGGGGTGTGGAGTAGTTTGGATGAGACTCATTCATAGGTATATTTCTGAGAGGACCTAGAGTGAGAATGCAAGTCCAAGTCTGAGGAGGGTAATCAGATAGTATGTGCAGCACTATAATAGCTTTGGTAGTCAAATACTCAAGTTATTGCACAAATCTAAATAAAAGAAAAAAAAAAGGAGATGAGAAAGACATGCCTGTCTAGTGGGAAAGAAGGTTTTAACATAAAGAAGAATAGAAAAAAAAAGTGTAAAAGATATAGTTAAGAAGGCAGAGTAATAAAACCAGAAGAGGAATTAGAAAGAATAGATTTTCAAGATTGGCAGGTCAAGTTAAAACTGATCACACTGATAGTTTTTAGCACATGAAAGCAAAGACCCGCTGGGCTTGAAATAGCCATGGTGGTTTCTAGTTATAAATCTCCTTAGTCTGTAGATCACAGATATCCTAGTTTTATTTAACTTTCATGCTTCAAGTGAAATAAATTTCCCTAGAGAGTTTCCTTCTCACCTTGCAAATTGTCTTTTTCAAGAAATTTTAATTGGATATAGTTTTCTCCTAGTATCTGTCTTCGATTTGGTAAAAAAATGAGGATAAGGAGTAAATAAGGACAGCAATACATGTATCCATTTATGGATGAGTCATTTCTGTCCTTTCATCCTTTCAGAATTTAGACTTCGGAATTAAACTACCTATTATGAGATGTAAGGATATGTATTGAGTAGAAGGAATATGTTAAATGTATATAGAAGATGTCGAAATGAAGTTTACCTGAGGGTTAAATAACTGGAGGAAGCAGAGTTTTGCTCAGCTCTGCTGCTAATCATTGTATTTGCTTTGATCAGCCCTCTATGTCTCAGTTTCTTCATTTGTAAAATGAGAGGTTTGAATAAAGTTAATCATTAAGACTCTCTCCAACATTATGTGAATTACTGTGAGATAGCACATCATCTCCCTTAGCATTTAATCTGCCTGAAATTTTACTTCTCCATGAAGCCTCCCCAAATTAATCCAAAAGCAAACATTGACCCTCCCACATTTAAGACAGACTTGGAAATTCAAGGGCTGTAGTTTTCAAATTTAGCCTCAGTTTCTAAGCATTAAGTTAACACATGCAAGACTTGCACATGAGGCAAATACGACACGTGTTTCTGTTAGATTATTGTGGCTTCCAGAGCATACTGTCCAACACTGTGCTGTTAGGAAATGTGAATGATACTTAAGAAAGACAGTGATTGCACTCATGAGTCACCAACTTTCTTGTGTCAAAATGCAAGAGTCATTTAGGTGCCATCATGCAAAAATATCTGTTATCACCACCATGATTTTTGGAAGAAAAACTTGAGAGAAATTTTATGTATCATCACCAATTATATATCTGAAATATAGCATATGAATGAGAATAAGGATTTGTATTCCCTATGGACATCAATACTAACGTAAAAAACATTCACTGATGTCAGCACCAGGTCTGCAAAAATTAACATACTAAAACAGAGTTCCTTCATGTCTTTGTCTTATAGACAATGAACTGAAGGAAGGAAGTCATAACAAAGTGGTGTTTATCATTTCCTTTAGTATCTCTTGAGAGCCACTTTTTAATAAAGATAAATTATACCTACAGGTAACCTTGATTTTGACCTTTACTTTTCAATAAAGAGTCAGATTTCTGAACTCTTTCCGTTAAGCAAATTTAAAATGGTTCCTTTTTGCAGAAATGCAACATCTATTTTTAGAAAACGCTATGTGTAAGATCTCAAACACACTACAGTACTCCTCCTTTATGGGAGGCGAATATGTTCTAAGACCCTCAGTAGATCTCTGAAAACCTAGATACTACCAAACCCTATCTATAATATTTTTTTTTTATGACACATACATACCTACGGTAAAGTTTATTTATAAGTTAGGCACAATAAGAGATTAACAACAATAATAATGTAATAGAAGAAGTATTACAATATACTGTAATAAAATTCCTGTGAATGTGGTCTCTCTCTCTCTCTCTCTCTCTCTCTCTTTCAAAATATCTTACTTTAACCACTGGTAACTGGAACCACAGAAAGTAAAACCAGAGACAAAAGAGGGAATTACCGGATTATGCTGGAAACATAATTGTTAGAATTTTCATATGGGGTTGGAGAGAGATATTGAGAAATTGCTAATAAATGGTAAGTTTCTGAAAACATAGGAGCAATTGGAAGTAACATATCATGACTGTGGTCCTAACCACCCACTGAGAGAAAAACATTTATGTTAGTAAGGAAGGAATTGTTATTAATAAGACCAAAGGGAACAAGGATGAAGAAAAAAATAAAACCTCCTTCTCAAAAGTATTTGAGTTTCACATGCTTTCACGTCTGCATATCTCTTTACTGAAGGACTTTCAGTCCAAGGTGTCAAAAATTTAAATACGTTTAGAAACAAATGAAACAAAGTGAAGAATTAAAAATAAGCAGGCAAATAAAATTATGCTTTTTTTCTTTAAGATGGGATTGCTGTGAACCATAGTGATACTCTAAGTACTGCTTTCTATAGCACAAACCAGAATTTGATATAAAGCCAGTATAGCTTGGACCTCATTCAAGCTGTGCTGATTTAAAGATAAGATAGGGATGACTATTTTCTGTCCTTTATGATACATTAAGATACTTTTCTCTCCAAAAACATATTTATGTATTAACAAGAGATACAGAATTCATTAAAGGCAAAGCATGCTAATGCTGATTATGCTTATAACCTATTAATAAAGACAGACCCTCTAATCATAAATTAGACCTAAATTATTTTACAAAACATTATATAACTAACCTTTAGTTTTTCTGGTCATATTTGAGTATCTACCATAAAACTTTTCTTTGCTTAGAAATGTAAAAATACCTTGGCCTTCATTTACAATTTGGATTACTGAAATAAGTACTATATAACATAAACCAAAGATTTACCATGAACACCCAAATGTTAGATATTATTGCACAAAATAGCTTAGAAGATAATTCTATCCCAAGAGACATAGATTCATATTTATGCATACATGTATTCATTGGGGCTTTCTTATTTTACAATGTTTTTGAAAAAAGTATACAAAATATCTTATATCAAACACTGAAATAATTTTACTGAGGCTCTACAATTTTCAAATAGATGAAATTAAATATACAGAAATTAGTATATTTACATAAAAATTCCCATTACATTCAGTGGCCCCTGTATCTGTACTTTGGAGTGAAATCTATTTTCCCTTTTTTACATCTGATGGTTCTTCATTCTACATAAACTTAGATTCTAAAGAAGTATCTTAAAGAAGTTTTTTCATTCTGCTTATAAAACCTACAAATCTCTTGCAAGCTGAACTTATGGCATTTCTGAAATTCTATCAGTTCTAACAGCTTGAGACCTTTTTCTTACAAAAACATGCCTTTCCCTGCAGGGTTCTGAAAAGTTTCCCAGCAACGCTTATTAAGAAAGGCCGCGGCTATAGATTAGCCTTGCTGCTACCATTTTCCTTGTATTTTTGTGTGTGACAATTTTCTATTCAATAGTGTAACTGCATATAATTATTCAAATACAAAAGCCTGTTGTAAAAAAATGTGGAGGTGATGATAAAAACATCAGAAAGCAAATGAACTGCTATGATTTTAGACATAATTTTGTTCTTCATTGTATTTACTGAGAATTACCATTAGGAAGGATCTTTGTGTAAAAAACTGAGGGCAGATTTGGTCCATTTGCAGAGAGATAATGTTCCTAAATACAATTTAGACTAGTTTAGATGTATAATAAACAAAACAATTCTTATCTTTAGTATATTAATGTATCATCAATAAATTGTGAAAAAATACAATGGCAAATGCTAATGTCCATATTTTAATCCCAGGACATAAGGAAATTAGAATATAAATAATAATTATAGGATTCTCCCTAGGTAAGAATCCTGTAATTGTAGAGCTATACAGGAACTAAAGATGGTTTTTATTTAACCTTTCCTAGCAGAGTCCAACTCTTTTCATACTCCACCCCAGACACCAAACATATACACACATAATTCCATTCACTCTTAAGAAAACTGGTATAGAGACAGGCTAGACTTGCCCAAGTCATCTTTTGACTGGTGACAGAATTAGGATTTGAGACAAGAACCATTTTTGCTATGCCAAGTTGTCTCTGAAATAGTGTCTAGAAGGAAGTCCTAATATTAAAACAAATTTAATGCTTATTTCTGCTTCCAATGAGGAACGCCAGTTCCCTCACACTGCTTGAAGAAATGTAAATACACTTACAGCAGGGGAGTCTATTACTTATTTGTGTCTGAATTATTGACTTCTGGAAGTTAGGATCCTAAAACCTAGTGAAATGTATGAAAGTATATAGGTTTACCATGTAAAATCATAGACAATATATTTTACCCAAAAGCTGTTCTCATCCAATCTGGTCTACTATGCATTAAAATGACATAATAAACTAATTTTGAATAGAAAGTTGACTGTTAATATGTTCCTCCTTCAAATCTTTGATTCCATCATAAAATGGAGAATTACTAAAATGAAAAATCTGTAACTGAGCATAAATCACATCACCTGTGCACACACACACAACTTTGTGTATTAAAACAGACGTTATACAAGGTATCCCTACGTAAGAATGGTTTTTGATTACATGAATTTGTGTTAAACAAAATTTTCTTTAAAAATTTTTGGCTAACTTTTCTCCTGTTGTTAATTGTAATTCTGTAGTTATGCTTATTATAACCTATAAGGAAAGCTTATCCAGCTTAAATAATTCAATTACTATTATTTTATTAATCTCTGATATATCCAATGTCTTTATAGCTGAGTCCATTAATATCATTAATATTTTACATATTTGCTGAATTAAACTCTAAGATCTTATTGTGAATAGAGAATAAAGAGAAAAACTACAAACATGTTCGTTTTAGAAATTTTAAGGTTAAAACTATGTGTTCTTGAACATCAACACAGGAGAAAATATTAAAGAAATGTTGTTGGAAGGCTGACAGAATTGGCAGCAACAAAGTTAATTATTGAAGACTTTTAAGCTCCATGTTACTTAAAATTATCCTTCTTGTAGGCCCAGCTTCTGCTGAATCTCATCTGCTTGGAGCTGAGAACTTGCATTAATTTATACTGTACTGACTCATTTTCTTATTAAGCAAATTTGAAACGATACGATATTTTTGGCTTTGCTGGATTCCTTTCTCTTAATATCATGTGCTTTTCTCCAGGAAGGTCAAAGTGTTTAATATTAATCTTTATAACTTTGCTGTGGTATATTCTTATCCTTATTTGACATGCAGTACAACTGAGGTAAGTAGAAGATTACATGGAATAGACCAACACAGGAGAAGTACTGACAGGTGAACTTCAGTCTTCTATTTCTTATCTAGCTTTCTATTTTTTGTTGCAGGCTCCAGTGGCAGGGGTTCTTAACTAACGAGATGTCTATCAGAATCGCCTGTGGAGCATTTTTAATCTATCCATTCAACTCCTGAAGGTATAACAGAATTTGGAGAGGGCGTGGGGAAGGTGAATTGAAAACTCTCCAGATGATTTTTCTAAATGTCCTGTTTCTTTTACCCTAGTTGGGAACCACTATTATCCTAGTATACTTTTCCATATTATGCACTTCATTTCTCAAATGTATTTCCCATTATAAGTTACTCTTTTAAAAATGTTTGTAACATTTCATTATAAGAATTGAATAATTCCTACTTTGGAGCTCTGAACTATATACCATTTTGTCATTAGAAAAAATGGTTCTAAGCCTCAACATTTTAAATACATAAAGGTAATTTATTTCTTTAATGAATTTGCAGTTTTTCCCTTTGCTGAATGCATTAACTGCATCTAATGTTTTTATAATCAGTACAATTCCCAACAGTTCTTCACTTCTATATACATGTGAATTCATTATGCAGATATTTCTTATGTTGACAAGTCTCTGTCAGTATTCTATGGAAATGACACCAACATTACACATTATTCGTGTCCTTTCCAAGTTTCAAAAACAAAGCACAAATAATCATGGCCAAATGAGACTTTACAGGCATAAAAATCTGCTCCTCTTCATCATTTTCAATTCTGTAACTTGCTAGTTTTCCTCTAATCTCTAGAAATTCTTTTGTTTTTCTTATAATTATCCCTACTGATACAAAGAGTTGTCTTTTTTTTCATCCTTCTCTGTGAATACAATTTCATTTCTGAAAAATGGAGTTTAAAGATATTCTTCTTTATATTGCTAGCTGCAGAGATTTCATTCAAATTCTCCCTTCTTTCCTGACAAATGGGCTCTGGAAGCTTAACAAGGATCCTCTTCATAGATGGACATGAGACTGGGAAAGCTGCATAAACACACTCCAACAATCTCCACTGTAGAATAACAACCATGTTTCTACAAATAGGTCTGCCAACAAGCACTGAGGATACTGTGATGAGCTACCCTGCATGATACCCTAAAGAATCTAGTTTTCCAGTATATACCCAAAGGATTATAAATTACTCTACTACAAAGACACATGCACACGTATGTTTATTGCGGCACTATTCACAATAGCAAAGACTTGGAATCAACCCAAATGTCCATCTGTGACAGACTGGATTCAGAAAATGTGGCACATATACACCATGGAATACTATGCAGCCATAAAAAAGGATGAGTTTGCGTCCTTTGTAGGGACATGGATGCAGCTGGAAACCATCATTCTTAGCAAACTATCACAAGAAGAGAAAACCAAACACCGCATGTTCTCACTCATAGGTGGGAACTGAACAATGAGATCACTTGGACTCGGGAAGGGGAACATCACACACTGGGGCCTATCATGGGGAGGGGGGAGGAGGGAGGGATTGCATTGGGGAGTTATACATGATATAAATGATGAATTGATGGGTGCTGACGAGTTGATGGGTGCAGCACACCAACATGGCACAAGTATACATATGTAAACAAACCTGCACGTTATGCACATGTACCCTAGAACTTAGAGTATAAAAAAAAAAAAAAAAAAATCTAGTTTTCCCTTGATGTACATAGCTAAGCTCTATTATCACCAAAATAAATTACAAATGGGTCTCCAGGGGAGAATCTGCACTGAAAACACACTTCTCTGACAAAATTCATACTATCTCCCTTTGAGACACTAATGCAGACCAACCAACTAAATCTTGAAGATGATCAGAAGACAAAATACAAAATAATTATCTTTTTCCCCATCTGTGTAAGGTATTTTTTTTTTCCAATTGTTCTTAAGTGAGTTTATCATCACTTTCTAGCAGTGGAAACAGGTAAACAGGATTTTGTTTACCTCAAACATCATTTTCTTTTTATGTACAACCAATAACTAATACAGCCAAATGAAGAGGGCTGTGATGGTTGCAGCATGAAATACAAAGGCATTTTTAAAAAATCAGTTCTAATTGAATAAGGAAAGATAATCAATAAGATGTATCCAAACATAATTGGAAGATTTATATTTTTGAGATTTAATGAATAAAGAAAATGTATCATTTTTTCTTGACAGTATAAAAAATAAAAGAAAAAACATAAAGATAGTTATGCTACATACTCATGTTTTCATATCACTGAAACAGCCTCACAGGGATAAACGAAAAAGTTCTTTAAGAATAAAACACAAATTGGCCGGGTGCGGTGGCTCAAGCCTGTAATCCCAGCACTTGGGAAGGCCGAGATGGGCGGCGGATCACGAGGTCAGGAGATCGAGACCATCCTGGCAAACACGGTGAAACCCCGTCTCTACTAAAAAAAAATACAAAAAAAAAAAAAAAACTAGCCGGGTGAGGTGGTGGGCGCCTGTAGTCCCAGCTACTTGGGAGGCTGAGGCAGGAGAATGGCGTAAACCCGGGAGGCGGAGCTTGCAGTGAGCCGAGATCGCGCCACTGCACTCCAGCCTGGGCGACAGAGCAAGACTCCGTCTCAAAAAAAAAAAAAAAAAAAAAAAAGAATAAAACACAAATTATACATAATAGAATCCTTTCTAGTATTTGAGAAAAAAATAATAGGCATACTCATGTGATTACTGTGTTAGTAAAAAGGACCAGGCTATATTAATAACACATGAGTAAATGCCTTATTTTACCTTTTGAATAATAGCACTTATGTTTGAATTAATAGGCAAAAGAGCAACTGTTTTTAGATAGTTTGACCCTAAGCAGTTTAAAAGGGGCCAAATACAGAATATCACCTACTTTTTAAAACCTAATCAGTGAAATTTAAACACAAATGGTTTCTATACAGAATGTTCACTAAAGACTTTTAAAACTTGCTCTCATTCACTGTAAATGAAGTTAAAGGGTACTTGCTTGACATACATTCTGGTCCTTGTGCTCTTTTTAAATTACCTTTTTAATTTCAGAAATATTCTGCTTCCATGTAAAAAGTGTGTCACTAGCCTCCGATTGCTTGGAAAGGAACATTGCTGCTCATTTCTTAACCTTCTACAAATATTCTATTTGTGCTTAGTCAAAATGGCATGCCCTTCTATTTGCCTAAAGAAAAAAAAAAATGGCTCATGAGTTTTTCACCTTAGAAATATTTTTGCCCTCAGCTGATAATGAACAAGCTGAAGAAATTCAAAGAAAATAAATCAATCTATAATTGTATCCTATGATATATTGAAAATATATAGTATTTTGGAAGGAAAATACTCTGCTTTAGAAAACACATTTAGGAAGCAATCACATAAAATATCCAAAAGACAGAGAATTGAAAGACAATAAGATCAAGGAAATAACTGCTTGGAGCAGAATATTTGCCCTAGAGCAGTGCATAGTTCTCTCCATGAACTCCTAATTTCTCAACTCTTCTTTAGTTTAATAATGAGCATTATATAAGAGCCCAAAATCGTTACAATTTGTGACATTCTTTCTTTCTCAGCATCCTCATCTAACTGGTCACAACAACTTAATGATTCTATTTCAGGAAGTCAATTCATACCCATTGCCATTAGATGATTAATAATAGTTATCAAAAGAATATATTGGTTCCTAGCTAAATTAACCTGAAGAGTCAATCAATGCAATGCTAAGAAAATTGCAACACACTTTTTTGTAGAAATTGACAAATTGATTTTAAAATGTGTTTGAATACCCAAAGAGCCTAGATTACACAAATATAGATAAAATACCTAGATTAAGCAAAATAATATTGGAAAGGGAGAATGAAGTTAGAGAACTCAAGCTCTTTGATTTCCAGACTTAGTACAAAGCTATAGTAGTAAAGATTATGGCACTGACATAAGGAAAGATAGATCACAGAAACAACGTAGAAATCCAGAAACAGATCCATACATACAGTCAACTGATTTTGCAAAGTTACCAAAGCAATTTAATGGGAAAAGGAAATCTTTTGAACAAACGGTACCTACCAGAACAATTGGATATACATGTAGAATATAATGAACCCCAAGACCTACCTCACATAACACACAAAAATTAATTTTTTTTGAAACATAGATCTACATAAAAGCTAAGATGACAAGGGAAGGCTTAGAATATAGACAAGATAATACAGAAAAACATTTTTATGACCTAGAAGAGTAAAGAAGATCTTTTATAGTGGAGTCATAAACAAAAACTATTTTTTTAAATGATATACTGAACTTCACAAAATTAAAAATTTCTACTCAGCAGAAGATGCCGTTAATGCAGTGTAAACGCTAGCTATAGGAAAAATTATAAATGACAAAGGATTTGTATACAATCTAAATAAAAAAGAGAGAAATGACTTGAACAGACACTTCACAATACAGGATGTAAAATGGCCTATAAGGACATGAAAATGTGCTAAATCTTATTAGTTATTAGAGAAATGTAAATTAAAATGTTGTCAAGAATAGGTAACACTGGAACTATCACAGATTACTGGTAAGAGTACAAAGTGGTATGATCATTTTGGAAAACCATTCAGCAGTTTGTATTTTTTCTTTTAAGTTAAAAATACTCTAACCTGCCTTTATACTCAATAATTTTACTCCTAGCTTCTTACCCAGAAGAAATGAAAATACATGTCCATACAAATATTTTTACAAAAATTTTTTTTTTTTTTTTTTTTTTTTTGAGGCGGAGTCTCGCTCTGTCTCCCGGACTGGAGTGCAGTGGCCGGATCTCAGCTCACTGCAAGCTCCGCCTCCCGGGTTTACGCCATTCTCCTGCCTCAGCCTCCCGAGTAGCTGGGACTACAGGCGCCCGCCACCTCGCCACAAAAATTTTAAAGCAATTTTATTCATAGTAACAAAAAGCTAAAAACAATTAACATGTCTATCAATTGGAAAATGGATAAACAAATCATGATATATTCATAGAATAGATAATACTCAGCAATATAAAATAATTAATTACTAATATATACAACAATATAGTTGCTTCTCAAAGAAAATATATTGAGCAAAAGAGGTCAGAAGAAAAAGTACTCATGGTATGATTTCATTTGAATAAAATCCTGAAACAAATAAAATGAATTCACGATGACCGGAATCAGAACAATGCTTGCCTACGAGGGGATGGGGATTGACTGGCAGGATACAAGAGAGAACTTTCCAGGGTGATGACAATGTTCCATATCTTGATCAGGTATTGGTTACTTAAGTATATATTGGTCCAGCCTCATCACATTATGTACTCTGCATTTCAATGTATATACATTTAACTTCAATTAGAAAGGGTACAAACTTCCAGTTATGACACCAATAAGTTCTTGAGATCTAAAGTACAGCACAGTAACTTAGTTGATAACAATGTATTACATATTTGAAATTTGCTAAGGGAGTAAATCTGAAGTGTCCTGAAAACAATAAACAAAAAGGGTACCTATGTCAGGTAATGGATATGTTAAGTAACTTGACTGTGGGAATCATTAGAGTATACTTATATCAAAACACTATCTTGTATGTCTGAAATATATGCAATTTTTTGTTAACTATATTTTAGTAAGAAAAAAGTATATTGTGTGCCAGATACTGTCCTTGGTGCAATCTTACTTGATTCTTATAACATCTCCTCCTTGCTTCTAGATTTAAAAACATCTGAGGCTTAGATATTTCCTTCATTCATTTAAAAATATTTAATGAGTGTCTGCTATGTGCCAGGCACTGTATTCAACACTGGTTATACAGTTTAAATCAAACAGATAATGTTCTTTCTCTTCTGGATATTAATTAAAATAAGATTACAAAGTAAAGTAACGGCTGTGAAAAAACAAAACAAAACAAAACAACAACAAAGAAAACGATTCCTAGACAGATTAGTGGCAAAACCGTGATAGTGCTCATTTTAAGGAGTAGGATTTTAGGGAAAGCTTCTCTAAGACGATTATATTTTATCTGCAGAACATATGTAAGTTAATGTAAGTTAACTAGGCTAGCCCAAGATTGGAAGAAGACTAATAAGGGAGGAATATGAAAAAGCTAGGAGGCAGAGAAAAGAGCTGGATGCTAGGAAAAGCATATAATTGATGAGATGCTTTTGAAAATGGTCTTGCTACTAATTGCACCAGGGCAACAGGTACAAACCAGAAGAATGGTCACCTGACTAAGGGTTTATTGACCCCTACAACATTTCTAATAGGTGGCCACTGTGACGGAAATATACAGAGAGAAAAGAGTAATGAATATGAGGCAGTGAGGTGAAAGAAGTACATAGGCCCATGTCACGTTGAGGCTTGTGGGCCGTATTATGTGGTTTGGATTTCATTCCAAGTGTAATAATAGAAGCTTCACTTATATTCACTGAAGGGTTTTTTTTTTTTTTTTTTTTTGAGACGGAGTCTCGCTGTCACCCAGGCTGGAGTACAGTGGCTGGATCTCAGCTCACTGCAAGCTCCGCCTCCCGGGTTCACGCCATTCTCCTGCCTCAGCCTCCCGAGTAGCTGGGACTACAGGCGCCGGCCACCACGCCCGGCTAGTTTTTGTATTTTTTAGTAGAGACGGGGTTTCACTGTGTTAGCCAGGATGGTCTCGATCTCCTGACCTCGTGATCCGCCCGTCTCGGCCTCCCAAAGTGCTGGGATTACAGGCTTGAGCCACCGCGCCCGGCCCACTGAAGGGTTTTAAACAGACATGTGGCATGATATGATTTATAACTGTAAAAGATCACTAGGCTGGTGAGTGAAGAATGGTTAAGTAACTTGATAAGTGGTGCATGCCCAGGAAGTAGTCGAGTTTAAAGTACTTCAGTTGGAGTAAGTGAAGTTTCCATCACACCTGGAACATGGGTCAGTTTACAGCAGATCCTTCCAGCTCCAAGCAAACCTTGGGTTCCTGTGGCTCTGACACATCTTCATTGCACTTTCATGAGAGACCCTGAGCCAGAACTGCCCAGCTACATCTCTCCTAAATTCCTGACTCATAGAAGTGGTGAGGATTATAAATATGTTTTGAGCTACTAAGCTTTGAGGTAATTTGTTACATAGCAATAGATAATCAGGACAGATTGTCCTTTTCGTTGTAATAAAGGATGCTGTTCTTAGGTATACAGAATTCACCTTTTAGCTTTATTTTGGAGATTTTGAAAATATATAACAAATTTCTAAACAGAGAAATAGATGGTTTCAGTTCTAATGCAAAGAAAATAAACAAAAATAAGTAAATGAAAAAAGCAGAACTAATTTGTATTTTGTAAAAGCAATACACGTTTCTATTCATTAGGAAAAATCACTTTAAATTACAGATAGAATTTAATTGGCAATAAAATAGACACAAATAAGATTCATTCAAAACCTTCGGTAGTCCTAATTGCATGTATACACTGATGTATCGTCTACCAAACACACATCTATAGAGATATACGAAAACTATGTGTACTATAGTTTAACAAAGAACACTTATACAGGCCCTCATCACAAATATTAACGAATTAAAATTCTTCTTCTTATATGTCTACTGTTAAAGCTAGTAATTTCTTCTTTACATTACAATTGAAGTCTTAATCTTTGATTTGATCCACTAGCAGCCTAAGATAACTATAAATATTTTAATTTACTTACTTTGAATTTCATACATCTTAAATTTCATAGTCAAGACCTAGATTCAATTCCATCATATGCCTAGTTCTTTCTTCAAGGCTTAAGATTTAAAATTAACTGACTAGCTATCACAAAAGAAGTAAAAAATGGACTTTAATCTGCTTTTTTTTTATTATAGGCATTAGTGTTTGGTCTTTAGTTCCAAGATTTGCTATAGCAGTGCTTATGATTTGATATACATAATAACAATCCAAATTTTAGGGTAGGGTGAGATAGGATAGAGGCAGAGAGGTAAAAAGAGAACCCTGCCTACGCATGAATTTAGTTGGGAATTAGCTTAACTCTGCCATCTCTATTTTCTGCTTCAGATGTTACTTCTCTGCCCAAGACTGTCAGATGAAAGAGTTTCTCTAATAAGGGCTTTAACAAATACTGCTGTATATTAAGAAGTTTTCTTCTACAAAGACAGCCATCTTTGTTGTCTCATGCATTGGGTATTTGTTAGCTACTTTCAACTTCTTGAGTTTATAAAATGTCCAACTTGGTTGAGAGTGATCTGATTCCTGGTTTTTTCCTTAATGTTATACACTGGTAACCAATCGGCATCATAAGTGAAGGCATTCTGTGATAAGTTCCAGAGTGCTCCAAAGAAGAAAATCGGTCGGTCGCACTGGCTCATGCCTGTAATCCCAGCACTTTGGGACACCAAGGTGGGTAGATCACGAGGTCAGGAGTTCAAGACCAGCCTGACCAACATGGCGAAACCCTGTCTCTGCTAAAAATACAATAATTAGCTGGGTGTGGTGGTGCACACCTGTAATCCCAGTTACTCAGGAGGCTAAGGCAGGACAACTGCTTGAACCCGGGAGGCGGAGGTTTCAATGAGCTGAGATCGTACCACTGCCTGGGCGACAAAAGGAAACTCCATCTCAAAAAAAAAAAAAAAAAAAGAAGAAGAAGAAGAAGAAGAAATTCAAAGTGTTTTGCACTCCTTTTCATCTTGGCAGAAGCCTTTTCAGAAAGTGCCAAGGTCCTCTGTTCCAGTTCTGCAGGCTACACAGGCTAACCCTTGGGTAGACACATCAGAATTGGAGGTTATTTTTACATAAAGCATCAGCCCACAAATAGGCTGGCCTCACCTTACATTGCAGTTCTTCTGTTGGTGTGCACACAAGATACTTCTAGAAAGCTCAAAATTGCCTAAGACTAGGTCCCAGGCCAAATCCAGCCACACCCATTGCTTTATTTCTATAACTGTTTTCTAGCAACAACAGCAGAACTGAATAGATTCAACAGATAGCATATGTCCTACAAAGCCTAAAGTATTTACTATATGGCCCTTTACACCAAAAGTTTGCTAGCCTCTGAAATACATTATGGAGCATTTGTCAAAGGAGTTATCTGCTACACTCTTCACACCATTCCAGTGTCATACTGAGACAAATTTTACTTTGGTCAAAAGATCTTTAGTGATAACTTAAATTCTACTCTCTTCACCTCATACTCACCCTGAGAGGCACAGTCTCAAAGTTCATATCATGGGCCACTGAAAATTCTATTATAATCTTATCTCAACAGCTGTTCATTTTTTTGTGAGAATATCTGTAAATTAAAGTAATTCACTTTCTGTGATGTTTATGTGGTACTTCAGTATTTTACAGTGTATTAAGAATTCTCATAAACATTATCAGCTGTACTCCAACATCATTCCTCTATTGACATTAGCCAAACTTCTGACCAGTTCATATTATGTCCCAAGAAGGGAAAAGGTGAAAAATAATACATAGGGAGACATTTGTAATTTCTCTACTGGTTTCATTTCAGGGGAGAAAAGCAGATATTCTTCAAGCTTTCTTTGAGACTCTTGGAAGGACACTCAATTTCTCAAATTCTCTTTTGGATATCTCTGCATAAAGATAAGATCTGATTTAACTCAACCATCTCTCATCAAAAGATGGTCTCAAAAATATTCTGTAAGTCTTTAGTATTTTCTTCAACTCCCTTATATCATCATAAAATGACAACAATACAACAATAATGAAAAAAATTGACCTCTATTGCAATTATTCCAAATGGGGCCCCCAAAGATGAAGTGGCTATACTCCTATTATATTATCCCTCATTCAATAGGTATAGTCATAACTTCATTCATTCATTCAACATTTATTAATTTCATGCCATGTATAAAACAAGTACTAGTGTTAATGGTCTTTAAATCCAGTAAAAAGATAGACATACCATCCTTGAGAATCACAATACAGTGGGCAGGGTTGATCAGGAATTAATCACTTACAGAATAAGGTGATTGGTGCTAACAGTAGAGGTATGTATCACATGCTATGAAAGCAGAAAGGAGTGTTGTAGGAGCTAAGATGGTTTGCATAAGTCCACTCTGAAGTGTGGCAGGGGTTTATCAGACAGAGTAAAAAGCAAGTGCAAAAGCACAGAAGCAAGAGGAACTCCCATAGCCATAAGAAAGGTGGAATGCACACAGAGAGGGTCCCTAGCAGGGAACAGAAAGGGGATGCTGAAATCTAGCTCTTGTTGCCAAGCCAGAAGGCTTGCTAGAGGCTATATTAGCCTGGGGGTAGAGGATGATTTTATAACTCATCCGCATCTTCCCTGAAGGAGTGCAGTTTTGATTTCCCACAAAGTCAACTTAGGTACTTCAGGCAGCTCTGAATGCATGTGATATGCAGAACATGGAGTTAATCTCATAAGCCCTACAGATCCATCATACAGTTTGCAGCAGGGGTATTATGCAATCGGGTGTTTGTTTTTTCTTTAAATTTAAGATATTTCTCACAGTGATATGGAGGATGGGCTAATGGAAAGGCTTTAGTTGCAGAGGAAAGTTAGAAGAATGTTACAGTAGTCAAAGTGAGAAATCATGAAGGCCAAGCCTAATGCAGGGGTGGTGGGGTTGGAGAGTAGAATTAATCAAGTCACGGGGTTTCTTTGCATTGTCTGGCTTTTGTACAACTCCCTCAGCATAAATGAACAAAAATTAATGAGAGTAGGCCTGACATTGTCAAAGCAATCACCTGCACACTAGGCTGAGACTCATGTTCTGCTTCTCCCCTGTTGAGTGCGTGCTCACCCTTCAGTTTTGATCAGCTTTGAAGCTGAAGCTAAGAATACTCACTGAATGTCCAAACTGCTTCCTTGTCCCTCAAGGTCATTGAGCTCTTGACATCTCAATCATTTCAGTAATTCTATTGTCAAATAATTCCACGTTCATCTTCTTTGCTTGCCCTGAGCCCATTCTTCATATTGATCTTTGCCCTGTTTACAGTAATGTGGTCTCTGGCTTTTACCACACAAAACTGCAAATGAATAATTGAGGGATGAGGAGGTTACAGTAGGACAACAGAGTCTCTGCTATCTCATTGTCTCTTACTTCATTGGGAATCTGTTTTGGGAAATCATGTTTTATTGCTGGGAGCCCGGGGAAATCAAGAAGCTAGCCAACCATTACGTTTCTTGGTTTGATGAAGGTTTTCAGGAATCCAGAAGAACTCTAAGTTAGTAAGATAGTTCAAAATGGAACCAAGTGAATCACACATAAGCTTATTACATTCAAATCATTTTACAAACATCATAGCAAGTCAACAAATTAGATTTTAATGAATCTAAATAGGTGTTACCCTCGACCATTAAAATCATACATTCATTTGAGACATAATAGACTTACACTTGGGACACTATTGGCAGGATATGTCTCCAGTGAGAAGAATTATAACTAAGCACATTTCTTTTTAAGGCTATGAACATTATATTCTTATGAAGAAAAAAGATGAACAATTACTAGTTTTCAGCATCTCCTTAACTAAAATCCAGGGGCCAGATCACATTTAAAGCATGCCATCAATCACTTAGAGCTAAAACAGGCCCTAGAAAAATAATCTATCACTATTAGCTGAGATCTTGTCTAGAGTGGGGGACTCTGCTTTTTGTAAGACTAACGACAGCTATTAGATTTATAGATGTAAGCACAAATATATTCAAATTTATTTCATTCATTTAATAATACTTATTATTTACTTACTATACATAGACGGTATGCTTGCAAGAGATTTAAGAATGAGTATAACCTAGTCCTGCCCTAAGAAGTGTATAGTTTGATTAGAAGCAGGTAATATAATGCAAGATAATAGGTATGCACTGGAAATCCTGGAACCCAGAGCAGGTGTGCCTAAGGAGGGTTTTCTCTAATGGGAAAACTGATCAGAGTGTCAGAGAATGAGCT
The DNA here is from genome assembly GCF_009764315.1 of Trachypithecus francoisi. NCBI lineage: Eukaryota > Metazoa > Chordata > Mammalia > Primates > Cercopithecidae > Trachypithecus > Trachypithecus francoisi. Next base: position 66,284,614 of record NW_022681455.1, on the reverse strand, counting down.
TGAGACAAATAAAGACAGTTAGGAAGTCAGGTGGGGTTGGGGTGGAGGAGAGTGCCCCAGGATGAAGTATAGCATGAAACAACAACAAAAAATAGATTAATTTGGATGAACTAGTAGAAGTTTGGTGATGCTGGTATAACAAAAGTCAGTAAAATAGAAACGTACGGAGAGGTCAGCACGGGTCATTTTTAAGATCTGCTTTTTCTCAGGTTTTACAAGCTCCAGAAGTTTTTCTCTTGTATGATTTATTCCTGAGTTCCAATATATTATTACAAGAAAAGCAGTGAATGAAAAAATCTTCACAGATAAACAAAATATGTTTCACTGCTTGTGTCTGAGCACAATTTGAAAATTACTTCTGTAGGAAATGAGACAACAGTAAATGTTACATAGGGAAATCGAGTGGTCACATTCGAATGTTTGTCCCAAGGATAGATAATGGGGCTGATAATACTGTAAGTAGTATGACCAATACCTGATAGAGACAAGAAACTAGATCTGAGAAATATTTGAGGGTTAAACTGTCATAGGTGGATGATTTATTAGATTTACTCCATGAGAGAGAAGGAGTCATCAAGGGTAACTTTCAGAGTTCTAGCCTATGTAATTGGGTTAGAGACTACAGAAAAGGCATTCAATTTTGCCTTTGAATGCAAAAGACTGGGGTGGAGACAGAAATGGTGAATTTAGTGGTGAGCAGGAAATTAGACATGAGGAAATATGAAGGTAAGAAGAGAAGGACAGAATCAGATGTATATCTAGGTGTCATAATTATCTTTGGCATAATTATAGCTACTGTTTAAGTGGTACGTACACTTAAACAGTACCACCATCTGGGTTAAGTGCTGATACCAGCCTCTGGGTTAAGTGCTTCATATGTACTAATTCATGTAACCTTGATAACAAGCTTAGGTCTAGAGATGCAGTGTGTCATGCTTAAGATCACACAACTAGGAGAATTGGTAGATTTAGGATACTGAAGTCTACCTGGTTTACAATGCCTTCTCTTAACCATCCCCGTCTGAGACTGGTATCTCCCAAAGAAGCATGTAGAACACTGAATCTCTAGAGCAGGGGGCAGTCTGCTTCGAAGGGTATCAGGCAGAACTGAATGGATAGCTATAAATACATATTAAATATTTTTTCTCAGAAGTTGAAAACACACAGATATTTAGAGGTCAGGCATACACATAAATGTGTGAAGAAGCTGGGACTATTGGCAAAAGACAGTGATGGGACAAATAGATAAATTAGAGAGTGCTTGACCCAAGGTAAGGTATTCAAATTCAAGGTTTTATTTTTTAAAAAACACAACGATGACAAAACAAAATCATCTTCCATTAGAGTAACTATAACCTACTAGTTTGGCCCATGTTTACTAATTCTCTCTATTCAAACTACAGAACAAAAACAAAACATCTTTATAAAAGGTAAATAACCACAAGACGAAGTAGAAGAAAACATAATAGAGAATGGGACTTTTAAAAGTGCTTTGAGATGGAGAATTTTTGTATCTTTTGCAAGTCTGAATTAAAAGACACAGCCCATTATGTAATACAATGCTCCATACATAAAGAACTATGAGATAATTTTCTCCTAAATAATGCTAAGAATATGTTTGACCACCCCAAATAATTTAGAAACTTCCCTTTATCTATCAATGAGGACTTTCGCTTTACTCCTAGGTCAATTAAGACTCAAGCTAATATTTCTTTGTTCTCTCACAATTGACTAGTGTTTCTCAAAATATTAACCTTTGTATGTTTGTTATAATATTTGCAATTTATTTTATAATATTTTGGTATTTCCAGTATGATACCATATATGTGCCAGTTAGTTTAACCTGTAATTCTAGGAGGAGTCCAAGAATGCCCAGACTAGTTGGTCAGTTGGCTTTATATTTGGAAGGCCCATACACGGCAACTACAGGTCTTTCTTACTGAGGTGTATCTAGCCACAAGACAACACTTTACTCATTATCAAACTAAATACAAAAGATTAGTCTTTATTGGTGAACTAGTATCTGGTTAATCACTATAATGAATGTATTAATGGATTCCCTTTGGTGAAAGTAAAGGAATTGAAGATATGTGTATTGGCTAAAACAGTTAAACACCCCTTACTCTTAAATGAACTGTACATAAGATTCCACTGAGGCCTATATCCCATATCTTTTAGCGATGGGGCCCACGATTTTATCCACAATCATCATTCTGTGTCCAGACATTGGATTAGGAGGACTGAACGACACTGACTAAAGGGCACAGAATCCTGCTCCTAGATTGTTGCTATGTCCACGTCAGTTCCACCTCAGTGAATATTACATACAGGGTGGGTGAAAGTATCTAAAAGATCAAAAGACCTAGGCCCTCATTGAGCTTATGGAATAGGTTTTGTTCCTGATTTGCTAATGATGGATTATCTAATAAATATCTAAATGTGTGATAAAATTTGGACTTAGACTTGCTTTAATAAAAGAAGGTTATAATAATAACCTGGTAGTGAGGTTCTGAGAGACAGAAGCTATCTCCCAGCTCTTTGAACTTCTTGGGTGGTTATCCTTATCTAACCAAAAAACCAAGAGTTTTGCCAAATTTGTCTTCTATCAGTTAAAAAGAGTGCTATGAAATCTTCAATATGATAAATCTTTTAAAACCTTAAAGTCCTTTGAAGCAAAAGCAATATATGCTTTTGTCATTAAGAAAAACTATTCTCTGAATTTATGTTTTCAAAATAATCTTTGCTTTCTGCAAAACAGTAGTACCAAAAATAGTCTACTCAGCTCAACAAAAACACTTAAAGGTGTAAAGGAAACTCTTTACAAATGAATAACATTTGAGCAATACAAAGACATCCTGGTTGAAAGTTTAAATGCACAAAGAGATAAAAGGGAAATATCACTTTATGGGAAAACTCAAAATATAATGAAGTGGGTTATAATTTAATTTTACAACTGCATTTTAAGAAAAGATATAATAAAATGCACTTGGTTCCTTACTTTGTTGCCAGCAATTGAATATACTTTTAAAACATTTGAATACATTTATTTTATGCAATGAATTATTTCAGCTTGTTTATATCTCAATTCAAAAGGAAGCAGAGATATTCAGTAGCAAGATAATCAGGTCAATTATATTTCAATAAGCAATTCAGAGAAACACCCTCATATGACACTTCAGAACTATTCTGTACATCGACATCAGATACCAGCTTTCATACAAACTAGCCATGACAACTCACTGAAGCAGTATCAAATAATTTCTACATCAAGAAGCTCTCTCAGATGTTTACACTTTCTAAGATGGGAATACGAAAGCATCAATTAAAACTTATCAGGGAAGTCAAAGATACAAATCTGATCAATGAAAAAATGCCCACAGAAGCAAAGGGATCCTATACAAAGCCAAAATAAAATACTTTAGTCATCGAACAATATTTTACAGTTTCAAAAAAATTTATTTGTAGTTTATGCACATAATTTTATACAGATAACACACTTTGTATTTTTCTATTTTTTTTGAGACACCATTAATCTCAAATACAAAGAGATGTTGTCTTTCACATACCAAATTCTCATATATAAATACAAATAGAGTCAATCTAATTCAACTAATAAAAAACCAGATTATTTCCCCTAGAAAATGTGATATTGTTTTGAGTGACTAAGAATAAAATTCCAGAATTTTGTAATTTTCTCTTCTAATCACTCTAATGTGAATTGTCCTAGGATTGTAAGAACATCTACTCAGAGCTAGTAAAGCAAAATTAATATAGCATAAGAACAAACTAATAATCTCTTATTTTCTTCATCAATACTACCACTTACTAACCACTCCTCCCCAAATGCATCAATAACTATAGCAGCAAAAATTAGCACTAGTCAATCTGAAACAAAACCACTTTGGTTGCAAAACTACACAGAAGCTATTCTACAGTTAATTACTTGGGGAGAAACTACATCAAACTCTTATTTTGGTAGTAAGTCAATACCAGCCCTTCCTCAAAATAAGAAATGAAAAGTAAACCAAATTTATCTTGTCTTTGATATTCATAATATTTGGAGATCTCAAAAGACATTATTACAAAAAAAAAGAGGACATTGAAAACCTATGAAGTTCAAACTGGGCAGACAGAATGTAGTTTTTTGAGATAATTTTACTTTCTGAATATACCTGGCATTTAGACCTACACAACATGGTAGACACTAGCTGCATGTAGCTATTGAACATTTGAAATGCAGTTAGTTCAAACTAAGATGTATCATCAGTATAAAACATATTCCAGATTCTGAAGACTTAAAAAAGATTGTAAAATGTTGCATTAATAATTTTACATTATGTCTTAAAATGGTAATATTGCAGATATACTGAGGTAAACATTATATATTAAAATTAATTTCATCGGTTTTATTTTTTTAATTTGGCTACTAATATAATTTAAATTACATATGTGGCTTGTATTTGTGTCTTGCATTGCACTTCTATTGTACATCAGTGATTTAGACCATAACCACTATGATGTGGAGTACAACTTGTAGAAATGTCTGTAGTACCATTTGGCTCAGAACTTGTAAAAACTTTACCAAACAGCATGAAACAGTTTTAAAAGCATATTTTGTACTGTGGATCATGCAGTATTTCATAGTCTAAGGAGAGGTATAAGTCAAGAGTGTCTGGAGGGTAAAAAACAACAGAAAAGGAAGAATGCTTGGTGAAAAAAACTTAAACTCTGAGCTCAAGCTGGCTCTAGCTTGACTTTTTCTGGTTCCTGATCCCAATAAACAATTCCTATTTCAGAGGAAAGCTCTCTTTTTCTGGGTGAAGGTTGAAGGGCAAGCAGTTAAAAAATTGGGAATAGGTATTAACCAGTGTGTGAACATTTCTAAGAGATCTGAGGCCCAGCCCAAGTGAACAACCAAAGAGGAAAGAATGACATGAGTAATTTAATAATTCTTTAAGGTTTACAGTCTGTCTCATCCCCTTTATCTCTACTTCCTTCCTATGATTGCCTTTTTGTTTCCCTTTTTCTTTTCACTTACATTCATGTTTACCCTAATTTTTCATTCTGTTGGTTATTTTGTGCCTTCTTCTCTCCCAATTCTGATTGGCATCCCTCTCACCTTTAGTCATTCTCTCTCTCTCTTTTTTCTTTACTATGTATTTCCTTTTAAATTTTGTATTAAATGTTTATAACATGGACCTGAACTATATTTTAATAGTCTTTACTTTCTTTCAGGTTCTTTCTTTAAGAAGAAAAGATACAGGAAATAAATGGAAGAAAATTAAACACTCAAAGACATGAAAGTTATTTTTATTTCTACAGGGTCCTTGATGGGGTTGTCGTTTTTGATTTCTCCTTTGGGATTTGTGGCCTACTCTTTGGGCCCTTCCCCTGACCTAGGGCAATGTGGGCCAAGAAGAAACATTCATCAGAATCACTTAAAGCAGCCTCCTAGGTCCTACCCAGACCTAGAATTTGGACTCTTTTGGTGGGAATCACCAGTCTTAGGAACGTAGGTTAGCAAAATAAACAGACTATCCATTATCCTTGACGTTAATACATGTCCTATGAATATATAATACATGAAAAAAACCTACTGAAGTGCACATGATTATTTTAAAATGATGGCTTATGGGAAAAATTTTAATTATTCCCTTTAGTATTGGAAAATTAAAAAGCTGAAAAATAACAGGCCTGAAGGCATGTGATTGATTGACAAATAAGTTATCAAAGTGGTGTTTAACAGAATCCCTTTGAGGCAGGGGTGAGTTAACTTCAAATTGCTATTATGGGTTTCTTAAAATGCATTTCAGAATAGTAAAGACAATCATTTCTGGGAAAAAAACATGGTCATTGAACTCATATAAATTGGTTCATTCATATAAACAGAAAACATACTTTTACATTCTGCTAAGTATCAAAAGACTTATAGGTTAACCAAAAATTTTGAAAGGCATTAAAATCTAAAGTAGCTTTCATCTAACACTTTCTTCAATTATTACCTATGGATATTTTTCAGGTGGATTTTCAAGAGAGATGTTACACTTATAAGCAATTCATAGTTACCTTTTAGGAATCAATATGTTAATAAATTAGACCAAAACACAAGCCTTCTACGCTATCACAATTAGATCTTATTACCATTAGACTAATGAATTGAAATATGTGCTTTTGATGTCCCAAGGTTTTGAATTCACAGAGCTTTGATATAATGTTTAATAAACATATATTTTTACTCTTATGAACAACCTCTCAACCCACAGGAAATTAAGCCAAGGGCATACACTTCTGAACTGGAGTAGGCAATGTTTTTATTCAGAAACCAATAAATAAATTTTGCTTTAAAATATAATTTTGTCAGAAGTTCTCCATTTTAGAATGAATGTTTAGATTATCAATAACCAACTATATGCCAAAACATAAACACATAAAAAGAATCAGAATAATCACCAGTCATACCTTATTATGTGTCTGAGTCTGTCCAACCAGTATGAGGATATTGGATGAGATGATAGACAGGCAGAAGTTAATTAGTATTATGGACCTCTCAGATCGTATGTACCTAGCCAGAGAGAAAAAAGTTGTCCAATTTTAAAATCCAACAGAAAGATGAAGAATTCTATGTTGTGCAAGTTGATGGCATTCATCTGGAACAATAAGTACTGTAGCACAGGAATATTTACAAAAATAAAAAATATAAAAATAGTTCCTAAAATAAATAGTCACTTTTAGAGACCCAATTTTATAGTGGTATGGCATGTGCAAGAGTCCTTCAGGATTTTTTTTTCTTATACATTGGTGGGACAATATAGCATTTCTGATAGAGCCTAAGTTGCCCATCTGTTGTCATGGTATACTTTTTTTTTTTTTTAACTAAACATATAAAACTTCTTGGAAATATGTGAATTAGTATAATACCTTTATATACATGTTTATATATGTGTGTGTATATATGTTTAGCATTATCATATGAATCAACCAATAGAAACTTTGAGAACCAAAAAGAAAAAAATCACACAAATTGTGAAGTATTATTGTTATTTACTAGATGGATACCATTACTTTCATGAAACTGTGAACACTTTTATCCACTCAAGCATTTTAATGTAATTAGGCTGTTACTCTTTATATTTTTCCTAAGTAATTGTTCAAAAAATGAATCTTTATTTCTAAAAATGAATCCAATTCACAAATGATAATTAACTCTCAGGCTGGAAAATCACTTGACATATGCCATATTTTACCCTTATGAAGAAGTGTTTATATACAGTCTGTTATATCGTTGTTAAGTGCACCAAGAATATAAGCCATAGAGAAAACTGCTCAGAATCAAATGTTCTACCAGCTGTTTACCCTGAAAGAGTAACAGCTATTTTGCTTCACTGTATTCAGTGGTAAATCATTGACTGACAGTAACAAAAAGACACTGTTGTATTTGCTGTGTGTTTAGGCCTGTTCAATTTCTATTATAACATGGAATCACATTCGACAGCAGGCATGAGCTTTTCTATGCAGTATTAGACAGGAGTGCCAATGATCTGGAGGCACTCTGGAAGGTAAAAATCTATCAAACTTCTCTGTCTGTCTGTCTTTCCTGTCTTTGAGGACTATTAAGGTAGAATCCTCACATTTCATCACACATTTCCAAAAAGAACACAAGAGTAAGAATAACAATAAAATACACAAAGGAGTTTTTGTAATACAAAAAGAAATTTCCTTCAGTCACAAAACAAACTCAAATGGGACCAACTTAGATCAAATCTCAACACAAAATGGCCATGGGGTTACTGAACCTCGTTCCTGTATCATCAGAGCAAACAATAGAATAAACCACACACTGAGATGCTGAAGACATCATTAACTATTAAGTCGTCTCTTTTTGGTGGCTGGGGAATATTATATAAAAAGTTAAGGGGCTTCATAAAATTAACCCTCTGTTTGATGTTAATGGCTTCCATGAAAGCACAAACACACAGACATTATGAAAAGGGTTTCAGTGAAACTTTTTGTTTGGTAAATAGACAAAAATATGATAATGAAATATCCAAAACTGACTAGTCTGAAGTTTTTATATGTTTCTGTTTTTATGAAAACTGAGTCCTACTGTTGCCTTCATAATTGCTATGAAATGTCTCAATTTTCACAAATTTCTTTACCATATTAGATTTTTTTAAACAAAATTTAAGAATGCTTTATGTTAATACAGTGATGACAAGGACATGCTTCATTAGTCTTTCATGTAGAAATGTAATTCCGCCAAACTTATCTATAGGTGAAGAGAATATAACCTAATGTATTAAATTTTTGGTGAACATTTCTGATGAACTACATGGAACCCCAACAAATTTATAAACAGCCTATTATGTATAAAATACTTGAGATGCTTGTACATGTCACAACTCTTTAGAAATCAAAATTTCTAAACTTTTTACTTAGAATAAAAGGTGGTAGGAACCTAGCATGCTTAATAGCATACAGTAATATTATACAGTACACAATATATACCCTACATGTATAATGGCATCCTTCTAGTAAGCAAGGATAATACTTCACAATTGTGTGGGGTTTTAAAATTCAGTTCTCAAAGTTTCTATTGGTGTTGCTATAGGTGTTTATAAACTGCATTTAATTCATGATGTTATCAAGATACACTTAATAATTCATGGAGTCTTGTCACTTCTTTTAAACTACTAATATTATTTCAATTCTTCCATTTGCATAGAATGAGTTGATGATGACCACTAACTCTTAGGGATTTAGATTTGTGTTGTTTCTTGGTACTCTCTTCTATAATTCTCAAGTCCATCTCAAGTTTTAATAGATCCTTTGAATTGTTTTGGTAATTCTTAGAAAAAATATTGTAGTAGTGACTTTCCTGAACTTTCTGCATTAAAGAAAACTTTATTATTGACTAATTAATTGTATGCTTCCTTGATTAAATATACACATCACCTATCCTGAAAATGTATATGCTAGTATGAGTCATATGTATTGAGGGGTAAATAAAAGGTGGAATTGCTGCCTGAAACCTAAATGCTGATAAATGGAATTTAGTTCTAAATAGTTCAGTGAGCATGCATTATGTTGCTATTGTGATTACCTAATTCCTAGTCTTTAAATGCTGCCTCATGTTTAAACAACTGTTATTTAAACAATTGTGGTAGAGGAAGTTGTCTGCTTTTCAATGTTTATCCATCTTACTTTTGCATTACCGAGACAATGTCTGCTTGAGTGAGCCCTGAACCCAAGATTCTGCTGCCTACAATGTCATGCTTAAACTAAGCATTTCTTTCATTTCCTGGAGCAGGACATATTTTATCAGATTGTCCCACTTTGTCAGTGTTTCACTACTAGATAATTCCTTCACAGGAAGGAAGGATTTCCATCATGTACCAGTGCTAAAGGGTCAAGAGATACATATTTTTTACTTTTGCATGAAGCATAAAAACTCTTCATAACTTTGACAATTTAAGTATCTGTGACAATTAATTCTTTCTCTCAAAAGAGTAAAAATTATAATGAAGAACAATACATTTTCTTAAAAGAGTGAAGTAAAATGGTCTTTTAAAATAAAATTGTAATTCATTTTTCAACTGAATGCTTTTTATCTTTTTTGTTTTTTGTTTTTTTTTTTTTTTGGAGACAGAGTCTCGCTCTGTCGCCCAGGCTGGAGTGCAGTGGCCTGATCTCAGCTCACTGCAAGCTCTGCCTTCCGGGTTTACACCATTCTCCTGCCTCAGTCTCCCGAGTAGCTGGGACTACAGGCGCTTGCCACCTCGCCCGGCTAGTTTTTTGTATTTTTTAGTAGAGACGGGGTTTCACCATGTTAGCCAGGATGGTCTCGATCTCCTGACCTCGTGATCCGCCCGTCTCGGCCTCCCAAAGTGCTGGGATTACAGGCTTGAGCTACCGTGCCCGGCCATGTTTTTTATCTTAAATGAATAAAGATTAAGATTTCTGAGGCAGAACCATCTACTTTTGCAATTCTAATATTACAACATTCAGAAAATATTAGGCAATTTTCTATATACTAATATAGTTAAAATATTTAGATTATTTTTCAATAATAAAAATGGATACAAACATGTTTAACATTTAAAAATTTAAAAATCCATTAGACAAATCCAGTACTTTGGCCATATGGCTATGTATTTTATCAATATGTGAGTAGACAATAAACTTCACAGGTCTAATTCTTAGTAACATAATCAAAAACAAGTCTTTAAAAATACTAGTCTTTCATATATCAAGTAGGTTCGATTTCAACTATTGTAGAACAAAATTTTTCAATAACTTCTCTTTGTTTGTGTATTTTTATGACTTCTTTTAATCAATTTGTCAAAGTCTGACATCTTGGACACACTCAACCAACAGGCATTTTCTGGAATATGGTGGTATTATGTTAGTGCTTTAATATTATAGAAGAGTTCACTAGTTGTCTGGGGCATACTGAAAGCATGTGTTTAAAACTTGAGAACTTGAGATTATATTTTTATAACAGATACATTAATTTGACTGTACCAGTTAGACTCACAGTCTCCATAGCAATTGGGATAAATAGAAACCACATATAGATTGAACTTGTGGTATAAGAGTACTACGCTTGGGGTAAGCAACTTGTTGAAGGCTACTAACATTTGAAATGAGAATAAAAGTTTACGTGTGTACTGTTTATTTTCTCAACTCAGGCAAATATATAGGAAAATTAGGTAAATACAATTCATTTATTATAGCTCAATCACATCAATTATAACTCAGTTGTAAAAATACTGCTTTCAGTGAATTAAGAAGACAGGAGACATATAATAATTATCACATGCCTTGATTTAACTATGAACAACTAAGCATTCCATTTCAAGTCTATCAGTTGATTACTTACCTCCATAATGCTGCATAGACAACTGCTAGGGTAATCAAGGCCAAGCAAGAAAGACCACTGCCTACTATTAGGGTAACTGAAGGTGTGCCAGAGGATTCCATGATCTGTGAATTAAACAAAATAAAAAAGAAACAAATTGGTTTTTAATGAATTAAAATAACTTCTAGACTCAGCAAAGCTAACCTATCACTCAAAAATAGCCTATATAGTTGTTATAGTTACCAGATAGTTACCCATGAATCCACTCTGTTCTCACATTCTCAACCTCTAAAAATACTAATTCCAGCTTCCCCCCTCTCCCACTGTGAAGTAATAAAGTCATTAGAGTTTTAAATAGTGGATTATGGAATATTACAACCTTATAACTTTTGAAAATCAAGACCTAAAACTACAACTTGGTCAACATTCACATGTTAAATTTTCTCTAGCTAAAATTTGAAGCATCACTCATTTTTCTTTAACTAACTGCAGGTTAGTCAATTCACAATATGATTCTTGGTAAAATTTATCTTGATCCTACCATTTACAACTCATTATGATACCTATATCTGTATATAGATACTGAAGATTTTTCAAACTTTCTCACTTTTTGACAACTTTATTCTAAGTCAAGTATTCTCACATTTAATTGTACTTCCTTGGCCTCTGAGGATATAGGAGAAAATAAAACATCAAATTTAAAACCTTTAAGTATATTTTGTGACTTTTTTTAATGGACAAAATATGTGGAGATAATTATTACAATGCCAGTATCAGTCCCTAAATACATGACCTTGAAAAATAAGCTTTCTATCTTTTAAAACATATATAAAGATTACATGCATTCACTGATCTGGAAGGTTTCTTTCCTTGGACACTTACATGACGTTAATTAATTAAATTTGTTGGTTTTCATATTGTTAACATTGGGAGTTTGAAGGAATACACTTTAAGCGTGTTCTAAAACCTCAAATATGCACATCAAATTGTATTAGTTTTTATCATCAAAATTAGTAAGAAGAGTGATGCTTATTTAGGCCAAATATAAGCAGAATGTCACATTTGCCTGAATAATTATTGTTCATTATTCATTCTGAGTTATATTTCCTCAAAATATAATTGATGAGAATATAATTTTTCTTTCAGACAGTTAAGTACAACTGTCTCTTTCAGAAAGTATTTTTGAAAAACCATATACTATTAAGGAATAATTTTACAGTTCCTGACAGCCATGCTTTCATAAAAACTTCATTTGATTAACATATATATTTCTTTATTTATATTTACATCCAAGGACACTTCCAGAAAACCTGTACTGAAAATATCCAATGCAGCTATGCAATGTGTTTCACTATAGTGTCTGGGGTCTTCATTCTACTACTAACAATACCTTCACAAATTCCCCAGAACATCTTTCCAGCTTCAAAATAAAGGTTAAGTTGACGATTATTTTTATTTGAAAGTTTGCAGCATATTAGTAATATGATTGGACTACATCCTTAAAACTACACTGCAGAAATTTCAAGTTAGAAGACATAAAATTGAGTAGAATTTAGTTATAGAATACCAACTAGAATTCATTCCACCAAGCTACTGTAGCTAAGGAGGAGACGAACCCAATTTTGCCACCCTGCAACATTTTTCATTTCCCCATTTAAAATGCAGTTCCCTGGAGAAACACTAGCCACAATGTCCCTGCCTTTGCATTAAAGCCGTGTTTTCTCTTTGTTACTTACTATTTCTCTAGGTTGCTGAGCCAAAATGGCGAAGGTAGAGAGACGATCACATAAGCATTTCGTATGGGATGCATCGGTAAGCACAGTTTTACATCCCTGGGTGGACCACGTTCCCAAAGACTCGTTCCTGCAAAGGGGAGTGAAAGGGGAGGAAATCGGGATAAATACGCCTGATAGCCAAATCCGTAAAGAAGAAAATGCAGTTTAATTGAGAGAGTCGTCTACTGTAATTCCTGTACAGGAAAAAAATTCTACTTGTTGTTGAACAGGATGCAATTTAGATGCATCTCCAGTAATGCAAAGCGAGAGTGGGAAAAAGCAAGCAGGCAGCGGTGCGGCGTGCAAAGAGCTGTCCAGCGCCGGAGGTGCTGAAACCGGGACTAGCTCTGTCCAGCCCTCTGCGAGGAACAGCAGCGGCAGCCGCGGCAGCACGAGCAGCCGCCAGAGCGTTGGCAGCCACTTCCTATGCTCATCGGATCGTTTCAAATACTCAGGGTGTAAAGAGGCTTTTCATATTTTCCTACCAGCTCTGATTCCCGTCCCATATTTTGGACCATAAATGCTGGCTTTTAAAATGCGGATTTCTTTGAAAAGCCTGACTAAAAGGTTACATAGCTTGGATTGGGTGATAGGATCTTCTCCGCTGCTGGTTAGGGATTTTTTCCTCCTTTTAGAAGAGCTGCTGTGAAAATTTCACCCTGGAAACGGGAAGCAGCAGCAGCGGCATCAGCTGGTTCTGACTCTCATTGCCTTTGCCTGGTATCCAGGGGAGGGGTGGGTTTCAGACATAAGCTTCCTACTCCACACTTCACTCAGTCCAGCTCGCCTCTGACGTCCTTGACATTTTTTTCCCTCAACTGCTTCTTTGCCCTGGGGCAGAAGCATTAAGCTAACCCGAAGTCCACTAAAACATTTAGAGGAATAACCCCACCCCAAAGTCCAGTAGGAGTGGGGAAGAGAGCCTGGTTCAATTTTCTCTTTGGTGTAGCCATTTAAAAGGCTAAAGCATATGGTTTATTTCTCACCCCAGAACAATAAAAATGGTATCAACCTACGTCTTCTTCGTGGTGGGAGGGATGGGGGAGAACCCTTCCACCCTCAGCTGAACTACACTACAGGAAGAAAGAAAAAGAAAAAAAAAAATGCTATAGAGCTCAACCAATCAACTTTATTATCACTACACGTGTTCTGTACTGAATGCACCAATTGTCACCTCCCCTCCCCCAGGCATGGAAATTCTCCAGCTAGCAAACCTGTACGTTTGTGTGTTTAAATTTCAAACCAAGTTACTATCTGTGTTAAAAATTACTTCAAAACTTTAAGAGAAAAACACATGGCTTGACGTTAATTTTGATATGGTGCTTTTGATTTTGCTTCCTCCATCTCCGAATGCCTGAAGCTATTGGGTTAAATATGCATGCAGTCTATTTCAGAGAGATTTCAATGAGACAAGTTTCTCTCTGACAGTTGAACTTCCAAGTTGAGCTACAGAATATAATTCACACTATCCTTTTTTGGTACCTACCAGCAATATATTTTTAATATTCATTATTTGATATCATTAATATTTGACTCAATATACTCTTAATTATAACTTCTTTGAAGAAAAAAATGCACTGTACTTGAAGAGCGTTAGATAAAAATTATACCTAACTTTACCCCAATACTTCTAAGTATTGGCCATTTTTGAATGTGTTAGGTCTATTTTCTTTCTCATAATGTCATGTAACCATGCCAATTTTTTAAAGAAACAGTTATACTATCAACTCCAACAGTATTAGACTCTAATTCTCCCTAACTGTAGCAGCACATCAATTTACTTCATTAGCTGTCTATCTCTTATCTTCTTGTGACAAACAGTTAAGGCCAAATGAAAAGCATTTATCTCAGCTGATCAAAGTTTAAAGAAGAAAGATACACTTAAGAGAATCTGACATGTTTTAAAACATAACACCGGCATTATTCATACTGGATGGCAGCTTTACTTTAATGCAGTATCTATGCTTTCAAGTGGAGTCCAGTACTTACACTTTTCAATTATGCAGCTATGCCTAATAAATCAATTCAATATCTTAACAAGAAAAATCTTTCTGTAAATAAAACCTCTTAGGAGACAAGTTATATACTTATATCTATGTAATTAGACTTCATTACTCAAGATGATGTTAGCATCACCAAACTTTGACTGCTACATATGAAGTCTATATTCAATATCATGTTGCTAGATTCTGAAGATCATGTAAATTTTATATGACATGTTTAGAAATGTGATTCCATTTACTTTACTTTGTACAATGATTGCATTGCTGACCTGGCCCAGCCCCAGGCAAAACTGGGAAGTAAGTAATGCTGGTGTTCACGTTTCAGTCCTTCACTCACTCCAATCATGAAACGCTTCTACTCTCACTGGGGCCCTTTTCATACACGCTTTCTTGAGGCTACATCACCTCTGTCCTTATCATTCTTTAGAACTATATTCCCTTCATTGACTTCATCTGATTAAACTAACGTACAATAGCGTCTGAGTGAGTGAGTACAGCTTAATGTGCTTTCCCAAATTTAAAAGAAGATATATAAAACACAATACTGCATCTGCTAGGAGAAGAGCAGAATTTGGAGCAGGTAAGTAGGAGAGAAAATCTTGAGAGGTGAGGAGGGGGATACGTAACAACCAAGTTCTGCATTTCATCACTCCCAAGATATAAGTAAGATGTGTGATATTGTTCTGATGATAAAATTTATATTGTTTCACTAAAACTCTTGGTATTTTTAAATCAAATAAAACTCATGAGTTTGTTTTTTTAACTCACTAGCATATATATAACTATTATTACAAACTCTATAGTGCGTGTTGTCTGTATTTTCAAACTTTTCATGGCTTATTCCTACTGTAAAAAATTATTTGAAAGCATGGTACACATGTCTGATTGATTTCAGGGAGTCCTTGTAAAGCAAACTGATAAGTGGCAGAGCAAATGTGAAGCAAAACACCTCTCCATTCTGCACAGAGCAAGATTTCTGATTTGTGAACTATTCCAGCAGTCACATTATTCTTCCAAAGTCATAGTTTTGCATGCTATAACAAATGTAAATTTGTGCATTATTCTTAATTATGGAGTCTAGTTTATTATCAATAGGGTAAACAAAAACAGTAAAATATACATGAAAATTAAAGATATAAGAATAACTGATGTTATCAGAAGCAAACACAGAATGATGATGCAGGCATATACATCATACCAAAAATCACATATTTACTTTTCATAGTGTCTTATCTGGGCATTAAGTCACATTTTTTCCTAAATGGTTTTCAAATGTAAGTATGTTTGCAGAAATTCCACGCAACCAGCACATTCTTTGTTGCCTACACCTCCATTCACCCATGTTAGCTATTAGCTGTCATCTGTACCTCTTTTTCTTCTCCCTATTACTACTGAATTAGCCTGGCTAACAGAAGGAGCCTTTCTGTCCCAAATATTCAAAGTACATATCCCAAAACAGAATTATGTGAAAATATATGACACAAAATCTATTATTTTCTAGCTTAATATTTACTTGATGGCTTTCCCCAATTTCCTAGGAGTCTACACGGTTTCTTTTTGGATCTGAGTATTTGGTTGAGTTTTTGGTTTCATGAAGTTTTAAAACATGTGTTTATATTTTCTGGCCTTTAAAATTAAAGGGAAAAAGTTATCAGCTTACTCCAATGAAAAGCTATTTAGTAAAAAGACTGACAGCAAAAATTCATAGGGACACATTTTAAAACTGTTTCAAGAAATCATACTTTTGATCTTTCCAAATACCAATAAAACTAGATATTCCACTTCAATCTTCTATAAAACTGTTTATTCTCTTCATAGTAAATCAGTATGTAAATTATTTATTATGAATAAGTTATACACTTTAGGAATTTTATTAACTCTTGGGATATTAGGTGTACATTTATTCAAAATCAAAATAGCTATAGCAACGTTTTTTTAAAACTTACACAGAATTTCTAACGACACTACCCTCACATTGTATGTGTACTGACAGAAAGTCATTGCTTTCCAAATCATAATAATAGTTAATTTCTAAAATTTAGGTAAATTTATATGACTTTTGGTGCATATGCCATACCCAAATGATGTATATATGGCTTTTGGTATAAATTATTCTCATAATATAGAAGGATTTTTAGTTTAGATGTGAAAATATTCTCATTTTTGAGCAGGAACACTCTTTGAAGCTAATTTCTACTTTAAAGGACATTGCAAATATTGAGAGCACTGTTCTTCAAGCAACTGTTACTATGTCAAAATATGATGAATCATAAAATTAGAAAGATTTACTAGCAGTAACCTTATTGATCATCTAGCCCATTGGTTTTCAACACTTAATGTACATTAAAATTACCTGAAGAGCATTGAAAATTAAACCCTATGATAGGGCTTGGGATATTACTTTTTAAAATGCCCTTCAGATGATTTTAGTGTGCAGTCAGTGTTGAGAACCACTGATCTTTTCCAAACACTTAGTTTTATAGATAAAGAAAGTGAAGTGTAGTTAATTTAGAAACTTGTTTTAAGTCACAGAGTGAGAAGCAAAGCTAGGCTTTTCATTTCCAGGTGAATTTTTAATGCTAAACTTTTATTGTAATCTGTTTAAAAACAGAATGTACTGAACATATCCTATGAAATTATAAGAAGATGTAGAGATCTAATACAGTAAACACATATTTTATGATAAAAAGAGTAACACCAACATAAAGCATATATATGCACTTCATTCACTTGGATGAGATTTAGGAGCAGGCACTTTCTCATCACCAGAAAGGACAGTGGTCATCCACTATGCTGGGCCTTGAGTTAATAGCAGTTCCTTCATACCATAACACCGGTGTTCTAATTTGTTATCTAAAAATTAACTAGTTCCAGGAATTCTCTAAATATAGATCTTCCCCCATGCTCCTCTATACCTGTTAATGCTTTCCATTCAACCCCATATTAGTTGATACATTCACCTTGCTTTCTTTCATCTATAAAATTAACACTCTACATGCCATATTAGAATACTAGTGCTTTTGATAATTATGTGAACTTTGAATCCCTGACACTGTTTTTCACTTAGTAGTCTTAATAACAAATGTTCAGTTCATGTAATGATTTTTTTTTCCTTTGAGACAGAGTCTTGCTTTGTTTCCCAGGCTGGAATGCAGTGGCACGATCTCAACTCACTACAACCTCTGCCACCTGGGTTCAAGCAATTCTCCTGCCTCAGCCTTCTGAATAGCTGGGATTAATTTGGTAGAGATGGAGTTTCATTATGTTGGCCAGCCTGGTATCAAACTCCTGACCTCAGGTGATCCGCCCGCCTTGGCCTACCAAAGTGCTGGGACTGCAGGCATGAGCCACTGCACCAGGCCCATGTAATGATCTTTTACCTTTTACTGGATGACTTTTAATACTGAGTTTGATCAAAACAGATTATTTTTGTTGTAATTCATTTACTGTCCTTTAGCATATAGCAGACATGTAATCTGAAGAATATCAATAGCTCTTAATAGGGTCTTCTACTTGCTTCAGTCTTCAAACATCATTTAATGATGAACTCTGTAAGATTTCAGCATCCTGTAGTGATTATGTTCAATTCAACAGTGAGGCTTGAAACTTTACTAACCAGTCAATATGTATTTAGTGAGTGCTTTTCAAATACCAGATGAAGTAGAAGACACATGAACAAAATGTAGTTAGCTTCTTAGAGAAGCTGACAGATGACTATACACAATCTAATAATGTGTTTTCTGCCTAATTAGAAAGTGTTGTCAGTTCTATCCTTCTATTTCAAGCCACCATCATCTCTCGCCTGGGATAATCTCTTCATTGGGTTTCTTGCCACTCACCCTCAAGTTTGATTTCAATAAAAAATTCAGAGAGATCCTGTTGACAAATATGTAAACTCCACTAAAAATTGTGTCACTCCTTTGAAAACTATCAACGTTTTTTTCTGATCTCACTCAGAGTAAAAGACAAAGGTCTACTTATAAGGGTCCTTATAACGGTCTACAAGGAATTATACTATCTGGTCTCTCATTGGCTTCCCACATTCATCTCCTAACACACGTATATTTGCCAATCACTTCCAACTGCTCTGAACTCCTTATTGGCCTACCTTGGTATTTTGTGCTAGCTATTCCCTTGGCTCAGAATGCACTCTTCAAAAATATTCACATTACTTGTTTCTTCACATTATGTAGGCTTCTGCTTTTATGTCATCCTATCAAAGATGCTATCACTAACTATCCATCAGTAACTTTCCATTCGTAGTAGGTTAAAAATGGCTATAAATTACATTTAACTCTACCCATCAAGAGGTGGAGTCTATTACCTCCTCCTCTGAATCTGGATATATGTATGGTGACTTGAATCGATCAAAAGAAGGCAGTGGAAATGATGTGTGACTTGTTAGCCTAAGTCTCAAGAGGTCTTAACGGTGTCCACTCTTCTCATCTTGAAGTGCTGCTATTATGTGAGGTAGCTCAGGCTAGCCCTACTGAGGATGAGAGACTGGCAACAGTCACCAGACACGTTAGTGAGGTCATATGCGATCATCCAGCCCCAAGTTAAACTTCCAGATAGCAGCCTCTTTAATTATACCAGATGAAACTAACCGACTGAGCTCAACCCAATAGCTATGCCATAACATTTAAATCAAATAATAGTGGTTGTTGTTTTAAGCCACTAAAATTTGAGGTGACTTGTTATAAAATAGCTGATACACAATACATGCACTTTCCAAGTGCCCTTTGCCCTTACTCTGATCTGTTGTTGCCCATTGCACTTATCACAGTTGATGTATTATATACTTTTTCTATGTGTTTTTTGCCCATCTCTGCTCACTAGAATGTACGCATCATGAGGACAGGTATATTGTTATATTCACTTTGGTATTACCTGATTTTAACACAGTGCTTGACACATAGTAGGTGCTTAATAAATACTGGTTGAATGAATACCTGGTAAAATTTTGATCTGATATAGTTGGAGTTTCCTACATCATTCATTCATTCATTTATTCAACAAATATTTATTCATCATTATATATGATGCAGGTGCTGTGCTAGGTTATTGTGTGGACATATTAGATTTCTACTTGGCCATTTTTCAGAGTTTGAGAACTTCACTGGAAATTATCTCACAGGTGTAGTGTCACTGCTGTTGTGTCATAAAATACACAGTAAAACCAAGAATATGTCACTCTTGAGGTCAGGAACATTATTTACAAGAATGGTCATACCAGTTTTATTGCCAGTAACTTTTTTTTTGTTTTTGTTTTAAATTGGAAATAGTGAGAGTAGAAAGGAGTATGGTAAGAAATAACATTAAGGAAGCCAGTCTACTGGGTTATAAATATGTATAAGTATCTTTACAGCATGATTTATTAATAATTAAAGGTTAAAATATGCTACCTGCCATCATTAATTAGTCAACAGGCAAATCATCATCACACTCGTGAAAATAGCTAATATTTATTCAGGGTCTAGTCAGTGTTATGTGTTATAGTGAATAACACTTTAAAAAATTTCTTACAGTAAATACCAAGGTAAATATTATTGTTATTTCCTCTATAGGAAAATGGAGATAAATTAAGGTTCTGGATCCATCCAGGATCATGAGGACCTTACAGATGAAACAGCCTAGAGTCAAAAGTTGCCTTGATATCTCAATTTCTGTAATACAGCCATGCAAGTCCTGGACTGCCTACCTTTGTTGGTGCTATTTTATGTTTAAAATAAATAAATGGAGCCCAGAGGTTGTGACTTTCCTAAGGACATCCACCTGGTAAAGGGTTTTGCCAGGAATTGAACTCAAGTCTGTACGACTCCAAAGCAGATTCCCCTTACCCTGTTCTCTCAGTGAGGGCTAGACACAGTGAGAGAGCACAGCCAAAGTTAGGAACATACAGGAAGAGTACTCAGAAATAGTGAAAGAATACTGAGAATTAATATCTCACAGAAAATAAGTGGAGAGAATTTCACTAAAACATGATTGATCAAAGGTCAAATAAGAAAATAAAAATATGAAGCTTGAAATGGTCACGGTGGGCATGGAGGAGGCCATTGAGCCATTAAGAGCCTTAGGAAGAATAATTTTAGAAGAGGGATCAGATATAAATTAGATTGCTAGAAGTTAAAAAAAGAAAGCTTGTGATATCAAAGAGTTTATCAACAAAAGTCAAAAGACTGCACGCAAGTCAGATAGCACAGAAAATTATATTTTTGTCAAGTATGCTTTTACTTTGAGGTGGGAATCAATATCCCAACAGGTTACAGTGCAGATCGAAACAGTTCAGGAAGACAGAGATCATGATAGGATGTAGTGAAGATGAGAAAATAATCTCATAATTTGATTCAGAATAATGATGACAGTGTTAATATTAAAAGGAAGGAGAGACAGAAAGTATATTCTATTGAAATTCCAAGGAGAAAAGCACGATTGCTCTCTATAAGATGGAAGAAAATTCAAGAATAAAGTTTAATTTATGTCATTTTAAGTCTTTTTTTCTCAGAAAATTTCAAAACATTTGTTTCAACCATTAAAAAATGGCAGACATTTTTTAAAAAGAGACAATTTGAGGGAATAGAAATGGAAATTTGAATAAAACTGAAGAGGAGTACTGCTATATACATTAGTTCATGGATGAATTATATGTGACGTGTTTAATAAAACAACAAAATGCATTTTAGTTCTGTATGTAACTAGATTAAGAAAGATTTCCAAGGTTGTTCTTGGGTGTAGGTAGGGGAAGATCCTAAATTATTTTTTCTCTCATTTCTTTTCAAAAGACTTTAAAATGCCTTGAACATTGATCATTTGTTAATCTAAAAGCCATAAAATAATTCATTCTGTTTGCATATTTTTTCCTCAAAAAAAAATAAAAACTGTTTATCTGGGCAAGGAACCAATTTTTCGCCTAATATAATTTGCAACAGTTGAGATGCATAACCTTAATAAAGCAGAATTATTGAACTAAAATAGAGCACATTTAAACATATGTTACTTTCCACACTAGTTTTCAAGTGATCTGGACAAAAAACCATTCCAGAGATGTGATCAGACCATTGTAAAATTTATAACATAGTGCATTCAAGATCTCACCAGTTTATATACCAACTCGCTCACTTCCTGACTCTAATGGCTTTTACTTCACAAATCTTTTAAAAATGATTAATTACAAATATGATACATTTAAAAAAATACACATGGGAAAAACATGAAATATATATTGAAAAAAATTAAGAGCAATTATCTCAGGGTAATAAATTGTAGGTATTATTGTTTGCTCTGTTATGTTTTTATACTTTTCCACATTTACAGTGTAACTATATTACTTCTGCAATCTGAAAAAAAAAAATTCTTTTGCGATTCAAAAAAAAAAAAAAAAAAGCACAATGGCTCACACCTGTAATCTTAACACACTTTTGGAGGCTGCAGTGGACAGGTTACTTGAGGCAAGGAGCTTGAGACCAGCTGGGCAACATGGTGAAATCCTGACTCTACTAAAAATACAAAAATTAGCCGGGCATGGTGGTGCCTGCCTGTACTCCCAGCTATTATTGAGGTTAATGTAGGAAGATCTCTTGAATCTGGGAGGTCGAGGGTGCAGTGAGCTGAGGTCACGCCACTGCACACCAGTCCTTGGGTGACAAAGTGAGACTCTGTCAAAAAAAAAAAAAAAAAAAAAAGAGAGAGATTCAAAAAAATTATGTAAAATAATACCAACTAATACAGGCAGCTATTTGTATTTTACACTTTTTTCCTTTCATTACTTTTGAAATTATAATTATGATGTGGCTTGGCTATACCTGACTGAGTCATGCTTTTGGCATGGGATCATCGGTTAGCTTGCTTTCTAAGTTAAAAATCTGAGCACATGCCTGCAATGCTACCCCAAAATGGAAGGACAGTGCTCAAAAATAACTGTTGAGACACCAATTAAGGGTTAAGCTTAATTCACCAAAAATTCTGCTTCATTCGTTCTGGGATGGGGTCAGAAATATGTGATTTAGATATCAGAGTCATTAGTTTCAAGAAACAGAAATTTTAACTCTTGAGTTAATCATACTTCAGAATTATGATTCATCATTGCCTGCATACAAAATGCAAAAATAAGGGTTCATTGGACATTTATATAGTTTAAACGACAATTTGAGTCAAATGATATTCTTACAATTTTGAAAATGGGAGTCCTGAGTATTAGAGGAATGTTTCTTTGTTAGCTTCCTTAGTGTACTATGTGCAATTTGGGAACTCAGATATTAGTTGTAGAGAGGAAATAGAGATGGGTGGAGTGGCTGCACGAAATATTACTATATGCAAGCACTTTGAAATGAAATAAAGTGATCTCCATAAGACAAACTAGATTCAATTAAAATGTAAACTAGGAAAATAATTTGTTCACCTTAAACTAAGTGGTTCATAATCATATATATATTAAACTAACATTAATTTTGCAACAATTCCAATATCACTCATATGAAACTATTGAATCCTTTTTTAAAAATCAATATTTCAGCATTGCAGTGTTCAAAGTGAAAAAGCTCATTCAATAAAAGCCAGTTGCAAATGTTTTGTACCTACTCAATAATAGAAATAAGTACATTCACCAAATCAAAATTTGAAATAATGGCTTCAGCAAATCTTAGATAATATTTTCTTTTCATTGTTTTTTTCTTCTAATTGAAATTACTTTAGATTTACTTGTGATCAGTTTCAAAAATCTTGCCATTTTCCCATCTTTTTACATGATCTATATTATCTATGAAATAAATATCTTTGTTTTGCATATAATCTTTAAATTGAATTTTACTTTTAAATCCCAAGCATGATAATAAGAAATTTGGCTTCTACACAACCACACATCACCAGCCTAACCTGGGATCCAGTGTGCTCATTTATAAAACTAGCCAGTTGCATGCTCTATCCACTTTATAGGAATATCATGTTGATAAAAGTCAAGATAATGAATATCCTGGACAAACATTTATTTAGTGGTTGTATAGGCAAGACATTATTAATACGGATAAAAATATTTTCTCTACAAATTGAAAGTTCTGTATAAATGCAACATATTATCATGATGATCACCTGTACAATTATTTTTGACAAGAAAGCCATGTCAGAGGGGTTAAGTGACATGAATCAGATTATCCATCAAGGATTATCCCTCTTACGTTGGCACCATAACATTTCCAGGTTTGAGAGAATACCTGAGTCCACATTTAGAAGACTCAAATTTAAGAGAAATAAAATAATTAATGTACTACATGAAGAAATAAGGAAATGTAATGAATTGATTTTCACCATGAATTTCTTTTTTTCTTACTGTTAAGACTTTAAGAAGTTCAAATGGAACTCTGGATAACCAAATCTTTTGGGATCAGCTAAACCACATATTGTTTTTAAGTCATGGGTGGCCAGTAAAATATGAAAAGAAAAATTATGTGCTACCAAAGTGAAGAATCCATATATTCTGGCATGAAATGCAAAGAAAATAATCTTCCTATCTTCTAAACACTACCATTGCCAAGAAATTATCAATGGAAACCTTCCACTCAGAACACCTTCTTTGTAAATTATGAGTATTTAAAATAAGTGCAATGAGAAGTATAGTCAAAAAGAACCATATATGAAATTCCACAAAACTAGTAATTTCTATAAACGTCTGGCTTTGGGGAAATCTGAAGATGAACCTCTGTTGTAAGAGGCCATGAATTACACACTGCCTATAAAACAATAAGATGTTAGGTAAATGACGGAAGAGTAGCTGCTTCAGTTGACAAGAGTTCACAGAGGAAGCACTGTCCCAAGGTTCCAGAACACCCTGTATCGCCCACCTGGCCAGACAGTCATTTGCCAGGTTACTTACTGTTTTAGCTACATGGCAACTACATCAGAGAGTAGCAGTGGAAAAGTAATAGAAGTCTGTGCATACTTCCTCAATAATAGCACGTGCAGAAATGATAACAAAGAGGAAGGAGTGTCTTTAAATGAATTTTGTAGTATAGCATTTCTTAAATACAGTGCAAGTTGATATTTAAATTCCAATAAAAGATCTGAAAGGGCAATATTCTTTTATGAATGTATGGGTAGATAAAATTAAGGCTTTTATGATGCTGATTTAGACACCCTAAAATACTGACTGTCACAATTTAAAGAATAGGAAATTCTGCTTTAACCTCATACATTTGAAAATTTATATAAATGCTTTAGTGCCTCTTTTGTGCTAGGGACAGTACGAGGCACTGGGATTGCACAGATTAGAAGATAAACATAGTCCCTTTGCTCAAGTGTGGTGTGTAGACAAATACACAGCTTGTCCACTAACAGCCCCAATTAAGAAATCTGAAATCTATAACCCAATCAGAAATTGTTGGGGTGTGGATAGTGATTTAGTGATAAAGGGGAAGAATGCATAATTCCATTTCTCAAAAAGCTTGAGAAATACACATTGCCATGTATTTAAACAAATACATACTCTCTATCTTCCTATCATGCTGTTACTCCTTTGAACTATTACTTCTTAATATGTTAATAAGGGAAGCAGTTTGAAATTTCTTGAAGGGCAGCACTGAAACCTCAATGGCGTAATTAACATTTTAATGAGCAGTGAAGGCCTTTCCTGTTTTGGATCTCAACTGTGTGTCTCCTGAGTGGATCTCAATCTGTTGAGCTCAGAGAATGAGGTGATTCTATCTTAGTGAGATTTTAAATAACAGTAGATCAAACAGGCCACAGTTTCAGCCTGCTACTGCTCTCTCTTTGGTTAGAAAGTTCTCTTATATTCTAATGTAACACGTCAGAGTCCAACAACTAGCTTTCAGCTCTCGTTTCTTTTTTTGGTATGCACAGAAACTGTACGCATAGAGTCACAATCCAGGAGTGGCTACTTTTTAGTAACTGACCAAGTAATTGCAAGTTCTCTTTATTTGCAAAGTACGTAGCTAACTGCTATTTAGAGACAGAACAATTTGAAGAAGAAGTATTGGATAATGCTTGTAATTTAATTATTTGCAAATCAAGCTTTGCCTAATACACCAAAGGTACTAAAGGTCTTCATTGGAGACAAATTTGAAGGTCATTAAAAAGCTATTTGTTTTGAGATTTCAGAAAGCAAAGTACCTAAAATAATGGTCTAATGGACAGAAAAAACTTTTATTCCCAGATAAAATATCTCCAAAACATTAAAAACCAATATCCTTATTTTCATTACTAGGCAAAAGAAGAAGAAGAAAAAAAAAACTTGGATGAGAAAAATTCCTGTGTGAAAGCTTCAAGCACCTTAAAAATGAGGCTTATAATGGAAAAGCCTTCTCTGTCATAATTAATATAGCATCACTAATATAAAACCCAGCCTGCTTCTCCTGTCTTTATAACTCATTTCTGACTACTGCAGACCCATTACTATAACGTACATTACACATAGAGCAAAATATAGTTTATATTATTATTTAAGGTAAAGAATGTTGAATGTAAGGGAATTTTGACACTGATTCCTTGGTGATAAGAATGCATAGCTCAAGTTTTCTTTAAGTTGTGAGCATTAATAATCCACATAGATATTGAAGTAGTTCAACCACTACTTTAAATTTTGCTTGCTGATTCAGTCATAAAACCAAGGACACCATGCACATTTACCTGTGAGTTACATAATCTTTTAGCAAAGATTAAGCAAAGTTGCAAACTCTAGTTGTGTTCCTTGTGTCCTTCAGCTCTGTTTTTCTCTTATCCACAGCCAAGAATATATACACATGCATATACACACACACATATATATGCACATATATATGTATATACACATACACACATATATGTGTGTATATTTTTAAGTTAAAGCACAGAAATGTCTACCATATTTAGTTGATTGGTTTTATGAAGAATGGTTGTCATAAGGTGTCTGTTACTGATATAAAGTTCATCTGGAGAAGAATACTCCAAATTCTCCAAAAAGAATCAGGTATCAATACAATGCTCCAGGATATAAACAACCATTTTTTGTAGCCAACTACCTACGATGCATAGAAAACCCTAGAAATTCCAAACTTTTCCTAGTGAAGAAACGTTGAGAAAGACTGGTACAAAGATTGTTTATTCTCAGGGTAGCACGTAAAATTTACTTTACTAACAGCACAATTTTCGTCTTTGCAATTTCAAGATAAAGGAACAAATCACCTATGTTCAAATTTTACTAATTTAAGCTATCCTATGTATTTTCAATGTCCTAGAGTTTAACTGTGACCACTCCAAGGGACAGACTCAGATTTAAAGAACAGTTCTGGGAAGGGAAGTACAGTAACTACATTGTGGAGCCGTAGTTTTATATTCCTAAGGTGGCTTCTGTACCTTTTTACACATGAGAGAAATACTGACAGAAATACATGGCAGGTCCAAGTGAAAGTGATGATATTCCATGAAATAAATGCAGTTTTGAGAAAATATTTAAGAACTCAATAGTTGTACAGAAAATCCATCGTGTGTGACCCCATAAATTCTCATTGGCTTCAATTTTCTCTACCGACTACAACTTTCATTCTCTTCCTAAGGTATCTTTACCTAATTAGGCTCCTTTTGCTACCACACTTGCAGAACAAAGCCTCCTATAAAAACGTGCAGATTCTTTATAGAAAGTCAAGCACAAAGAACAGGAACAAGAAGAACTTGCTTTTTCAGTCTGCTGGGTATATTACAGTAGTTCGGTGAGATTTCTCTTAGGCCGTTAATGCAGATGTCCTTAAAGTAACTTATCCTATTAGTATCCCTGATAATTAGATTTTCTTTCATATCTTACATGACAATATAGAAAAGACTATTGTTCACAATTATGCACCTTCTCCTCTTCTGCCTCTTCCCACAGTGTCAAAGTATAGACTGAAGTGATTCCTGTTTATATATCCACACTGGACAGAATCTGCCAAGGGCTACAATTTATATAAAATTATGATGTGAATGGAACATTGTAGATGGAAAAATTTTACTAATGGAGTCTAAGATTGGACTGTTATTTAAAATGTGAGTAGCTCCTTTTGGTACCAGAATCAGTTCTGACATTAATGGGTTCAACATATTCAACTTTACATACTTATAGACCACTTTGGAGGAAAGGTTTCATATTAATATAAGAATGACTTCTCTCTTTTTTTTTTTTTTTTTCAATGTAAGGCTTGAAAGGTTTTGATTTTTTTTTGTCAGCTGGAGATAAGGCTTTTACATGCTCACCAGAAGATGTTAATATTATATGCAAAAAGAAGTATATCTCAAGACCTCCCAGACATGAGAGCCTTGCATCCTTATTTAAGAGTGAGCTAATCTGAGGTGAGCTCCTCATCACCTATATCATACCCATTTCGTTTTTTAAAAAACTGAACACCTCTCTATCTAAAAAGGTGGAGGAAAATGCTATAGCTTCATTACTCTTAATTCTGTCCAGTTCACATCTCACTCTCAGATCTACATCAGGGAGGACTCAAGGACAGAAGCCTCTTCAATCTGACAGCCAAAGGGGTTATGAAGAGAAGCAAATCAGGATTTTCAATCATCCTATAGCACAAAGGAGAGAACATGCTTGACATCAAATTATTAATCTCCCATGGCATCTTTCAGGTAAATCTAAGTCCCCGCCTGACTAGAGTTGAGATGTGCTGCAGTCCATGGGGCTGGGCAACACCCTGCTTCCTCTCCTTGCAGCCAGGCCACCTTGAGCAGAGCACTGCATTCTTGCTGTATCACGCAGCCTTCCTTACCAGCCACGTTACTGAACTATAGATAATTTATGACTGCAACACTCAGAAATAAGAGGCAGAAAAGCAGATGCTCAAGGCCAGGTTTTGCCAGTTTTATTCTGTTGCCTACCACATTACAAAAATCTTTTTTCTCCCATACAAGTTTTATTGGCAATCATTATACAGATTTATCTTAGAGACTTAGGGTAAAAAGGGCAGTATCAATCCCAGCACTTTGGGAGGCCGAGACGGGCAGATCACGAGGTCAGGAGATCGAGACCATCCTGGCTAACATGGTGAAACCCCGTCTCTGCTAAAAACTACAAAAAACTAGCCAGGCGAGGTGGCGGCGCCAGTAGTCCCAGCTACTCGAGAGGCTAAGGCAGGAGAATGGCGTGAACCTGGAAGGCGGAGCTTGCAGTGAGCTGAGATCCGGCCACAGCACTCCAGCCTGGGCGACAGAGCGAGACTCCGTCTCAAAAAAAAAAAAAAAAAAAAAGGCAGTATCTTAGACATTTCCTTCAGTACAAGTACTGATAAGAACTCTCTGTTTCTTGGTGACTACTGCCAGGACCTCAGCTTGGCCTCCAAATGACCGACTGTTAACCACACTCTCTTGTCTCCAGAGTCATCTTTATTTAAGACTCTTTTGGGTAAGGCATCTGCACCACCCACTCAGGACACAAAGAAACTGAAGGTCCCTTTTCTCACATTCATTCAGCTGGACTTGATCCAGAGTGGCTGAAAGGAAACATGATGATTTATATACTCCTATTGTTTCAACAATAAGAATCAAGCCTCCTAAGTGTCTTCCCTTTTTCCTCAATAAGCACCTTCCCGGTTTCTGAACAAGACAGGTTGCAGGTAGGACAGCATTCAGGAGTGGGAGTTGTGTGGGCAGCTCTGTGCCCTCTTCATCTCCAAATCTGAAGGCATGCAGTTCCTCTCTTTATCCAGATTGACAGATTATTTCATCATTCCACTGAAGACTACCATTTAAAATAAACAGCAACACCACTGGGACCCCATGTCCCTGAAAGCTAATCACTATCACTCTACAACCAATGGTCAGCTTCTTTCTAGTTATTCTGTCCAAGCCGATTCTTTCTGCCATGGGGGATTTTCCAGAGCTCTCCAGGCTATTTTTCTGTTTCTGTGGAACTGAACCCATGGGGCTTCTTTTTATATGTTCTTGGAATGGCTTTGCTCTGGAGATAGCTCAGTGTTCTCTCTCTCCTCAGGTCGCTCACAGTGGATTCTGTGGTTCGAGAGTTTTTTACACTCCTAGTTTTACCTGTGGGTGTTGCTCAGTGTTTAGTTTAGCCTTACTTACATCTGTTTTTCCTTTCTTCTGGGCCCATGGCAACAGGAGTGGCTTCTGATAACCCCAACCAGGCCCTGTAGGTAACTTTTCCCTTAACAAGGTGTTAAAAGCCCTTCAAATTACATTACTTAGCTTTTTGATAGAAACCTTGATCCTAAATCAGTCTTAGGTAAATTTTCTCACTAATTCTAGGTATTCAAATGCAAGTGGCCCCAAGCAATAGTCTTCAGAGATGGAAAGTAGTTTGTTTAGACCTATTAGGGTCTTTCAATCAAGTAAATTCTTTAGCCTAGGGCTTTTCATCCATCCATCCACTTAATAAATAAAATGCCTACCTATTGCCAGGCAATTACAAGGATTTTGGGAAGGTGAAAATGATACTCTGCCACCAAAACCATTATACTATTTAAAATAAAGCCAGTATTTAGTAGCAGCCAAAAAATATGCTGTTAGAATATACACTTATTTAGATTATAATAGCCTAACCCAATGGAAGATGAAAAACCAAGTTTGTGTCCTAGAAAGTAGTCAAGGTAGATAGGAGATCTGAATTTATATTAACAATCTATGTCAACTGTGGAAAAGAATTAAAGGAGTTAGCAACATCCAGTTCGAGGATTATTAGGACCTAAGAAATTTATTTCATTGTGTGGAAGACAACCACCCACCCTTCTCCTTCTCTAACAAGCCAGAGAAATTTGGTTTTAACTACAGGAGGAGACCTTTAAGTCAGCTGTAAGAACATTATTATGAGAGAATGGACAAAGCCACAACTAATAGATTTCGGATTTTTTTTTTTTTTTTTTTTTAAACCTGTCCCTGAAGTCTTTGAAATGTCTCTAATGAGAATTGTGGGATAGGCTACATTGGATCTCTTATATGTCGTATAACTCTTTATTCAAACAAAAAAGGTTGAATTTAGCTAATATTTTCCTGAAAACACTTCACTTTTGAAAGCAATGGATATTTCATAACAGGACTGAATTATCTATAGAGATATATCTATCTATAGCTATCTACACACACACACATACACACACACATTTCTGTTCATTTTGTCATCTTTTCTTCCTTTTTTAAAGCTAAAACTAAGAAAAAGAGAAAATGGGAATTAGAACATATATTTTCTTTTTAACATTTTATTTTGAAATAACTTTAGACATAAAATGTAAAAATAGTACACAGATATCCCCTTCACTTAGCTCTTCTTCTAGGTTAATTTGACATAACCTTAGTACAATTAATGTTATAAAGTTAAAATTAGCACATACTATTAAATAATCTTTAAACCTTCAAAATCCAATTGTATCTCTCATGTCCTTTTTGTGACACTGCATCTACTACAGGGTTCTGTACTGCATTGCCATGTTATCTCCTCAATGTCCAATCTGGGACAGCTCTCAGTCTTTTTCTTTCATGACCTTTACAATTTTGAAGAGTATTTACCACTTATTTTGTAGAATGTCCCTCAATTTAGGTCTGCATGTGTTTTCGCAAGAGTAGACGAAGAGACAGAGGTTACACATTTTTGACAGGGGTATCACAGGAGTGATGTTTTGCCTTTCTTGGCACATCATATCAGGAAGTATATGCTATGCGTAGGTCTTGTTCCTCACTAGATGATGTTAACTCCGATCTTTGCTAAGGTAGTGTCTGCCAGGTTTCCCTACTTTTTCAATTTGTAATTTAAAAAGTATATTTTAGGAAGATGTATTTTCTTTTAAGAATTTGAGCTTTTTAAAATTAGGTTGGTGCAAACGTAATTGTGAGTTTTGCCATCACTTTTAATAGTAAAACCACAATTACGTTTGCACCAACCTGATAGAAATTGAGACATGGGCAATTGTGGGGGATCTCTTTTAGGACTAGAGAGCTTCTTATTCCCTCCTGACACCCAGCATGCTTCAAAGTCATTTATCCACAGTCCAACAGGACTCTGCTCACCTTAATTTTAAACCTAAGTAGATTTTGGGGATCAAGTCTTTACAGTTAATATCACCAGTCTGGTTGTTGTTTTAGTCATTTTCATGGTTGATCTTTGCCAGAAATTTCTTCCTTTAATAAAACATAGCTCTTGAATATAGTACCTGTCCCCCAAATTTTTTGCAGTCTGTTTTGCCTGCTAGGAAAATAAAATAGATCTGAATCAGCAGAGACAGAGGATGCTTTAACTCTACAGTGGGTCAAGCAGCACTGACTACAATACTCAAGGGCTTCTGAAAACCCATGTCAGATACCTCATATAGTTATTTATTACTAAGCTGATGCCTCAGTGCAACATCACACCGAGCTGACACCACTTCCAACTGACAATTGTAAGAAAAAGGGAACTAAAGAGTTTTCAAATTCCTCATGCATATTCTTGTCCATCACCGTGTGCCTTGGCTAACGCTGTTCGTTCCTCTCCTCTACTCCTGCATGGGATATTCTTCCCCAGTTCAGGTCAAATACCTTCTTCTCTATAAAACTTTTCTTAATATTTTACACCCAGGGATGCCCAGGGATGCTTGTGTTCTGATAGCTATTTTTATATGTCATTTATAAATAGCATATTGTATAGTGGTTAGTTATTGAGGTCACTTTCTCCCCTACTCAATTTTTAGGTCCTTAACATCAGAGACCATATTATTCTATTTGGAACCACAATATATAGCTTTGAACATATTGGGTTGTAAATGAATGTTCATTGAGCAAAGGAGGTACAAACTTGGAATATAGT
The DNA here is from genome assembly GCF_009764315.1 of Trachypithecus francoisi. Taxonomy (NCBI): domain Eukaryota; kingdom Metazoa; phylum Chordata; class Mammalia; order Primates; family Cercopithecidae; genus Trachypithecus; species Trachypithecus francoisi. Next base: position 66,252,220 of record NW_022681455.1, on the reverse strand, counting down.
AAAATGGTGAATGTTGTATCATATTCTCTCTATCAATCTGTTTATTGATCCATCTATCTAATCTAGCTTTACCCTTCTAGTTACAGAAAGATTTAAGGTGGCATTTGAACATGTACAATAAAAGATAAAAATAATATTAAACAAAAATAGATATGAAAAAGTAGAAGTAGGAGGAAGGAGCCAGGAGTGTATCAAGCAAAACGCATGTTGTACTGCCTGTACTTTTGCTAGAGATGGAATCTAAATAAAGCCTGTGATAAATATGGAAAAATAGTTTTCAAAATGTCAGGAAACCCATGGGACTATACTGTATAGCCACAGAATGTTCTCTGTTGAGAATTTCCTTACCCAAAAGCCAATGTATAGCCAATATTGATTTCTAAAATTAAAATACAGGAATAATCCTAAATCATGCAAAAGTATTTCATGATTGCCAGTCAAGGTTTACTGAAGCAATGCACATACCAGTTTTTGTTTAAATTTGTGATTTTTGGAACTAAGCACCTTTGGAACCAGAGAAATAGGTAGGTTACCCATAAGCTAAATATAATGTGAGAGTGAAGTGCAAACTAATTCTCCTATTTGTTGAATGTTCTCATTCCTAGAATTTATAGGGAAGACAATTATGTTCATTTGAAAGACTTCTGAAGCCAAGTGGGGAGAGTGAGATAGGAACAAATACTTGAATTTGTTCATATGCATGAATCTTAATTTTGTGCTAAGTATTCACAGTCTTCACACAATAAAGTGATGTCTTTTATAAAATGAATACAAGTTCATGTATAGCTGCACTAATGTATCTCATTAGATTTGTAGGCTAAACTGAAATATTATGTGATCATATTACAGGAACACTTGTCAAGCTATGCATCGGCTTCGTTACAAAATAGTTTTTTCCTCTCACTCCTCTTTATACACTTTAAACTACAATAATGTCTGTTACCTCCTATCACCTTTCTACTGCTGAAAAGAGATGTCAAAGGTCCACAGATCAAGAAAGTTCTACAATAAGCAAGATAAAAAGCTGGTTCTGACTTGCTGATAAAGGTTACATGCAAAGACCCTTAATCAAACACTACCCATTCCTCTTTTCTAACACATTAAGTTTTCTTACCAAACCAGTAGTTTCATTGTCTGCAATGGGATTTAAATAGGAATAACTGGCCAATTAAATATTTCAAATATTCTGGCTACCAAATCAAGGAAAGAACAAGATAATCAAGCAGTGCAATTTGGTGAATGTCTGGAGGAATAAAAGAAAAGGTCATGTTTCAGTTTTTACTGGGGATCCTTTTTTGTTTCTTTTAAAATAAAACTTTTATGGAAAAGATACAATGAATAACCATCTTTAACCTTAAAATGTTTTTGAAAATTGTGTAAATTAGCTCTTTTGTTGGGTCATCTTTAAAAACATTCAGTGCTCCACATAAAATGGGAACTCAATAGTGTGGTCTGAATTACTCTTAAATAAACAGTCTTGTGTTTCTCCCATTTCGGGCTAAATGAACTTGTGCATTCACTTTAATTTTTTAAGACGTAGTTCTGTGTGATTTATGTTTTCACAAATTCAGGAAAGCTAATTAGAGGGCAATATTAGAAAAGGCCGTCATAAAACACGTTTCACAGGCAAATAAGCAACAAAAATGAGTTTTGATGTCTTTTCAAATGCTGTACTGTTCAGTGAGGTTACAGTAACCTTATTTGATTTCCTACAAATTCATTATGCTAATACTGAAAATTACTTATGTTCTTACATCAGAATTTATGGAAGTCAGAAAATATTAAACTTCTTATAAGTTTGAGAGTAAAACTAAGTTCACTAAATCAAATAATAAAGTATACACTTGAGGTTATCTCTCTTCTTTATACATTTTTCTGAATTATGTAATATCTGAACATTTATTTTATAATAAAAAAATGCTAGACTATGTAAAACACATGTGGTTGTAATCCATACAGAATTGGTTATGAAAGACGAAACAGTGGATAGCAGTATAACTTTGTGGTTTGGAGATGGGTATGGAGTCGTCTATTCATATGTTCAACAAATAATATCCCAAGCCAAGTTTTAGTCCCTGGGAATATAGCTGTAAAAGTCCCTGGCCATACATTTGAGTGAGAAGCAGGTGATAATATAAACTAACAAATATCTTATATAATATAAACCAGAGGAAGATAAGGAAATAGTGACAGGGAAGGTCCAGAGCTTCTACTTGCTTGAGTTAGCCTCTTTCAGCTCAGTTGTTACATTTTTTATGATATTTTTCTACCTGATAGTGTTCTTGCAACACATGAAATATTATAATACAGGTAACTGTTTTAGGTCTTACTTGGCACTAGATGCAAAAAAAAAAAAAAAAAAAAAAAAAAAAAAAAAGCTTAAAGATATATAGGATTAAGGGATTAAGTTTGGCAGAAAAGCCCAAATTATATGGTCTTTCATCTACAATCTGAAGAAAGGTGACCCATAGCTTGTATGATATTCCACTGCATCAGGGGTATAGATTCCCTTTCTTTTATTGGCTCTATCATGCATGACCTCCAATTCAGGCCCCAAGATGGCTGACCCAGCTATAGATTGCCCACCTTCATTCTAGCAAGCGGGGAAAAATAAAAGAAAGAGAACTTTCTCCTTTCCTTAAGAGTATGTCCTGAAAGTCACATGCATAACTTCTGCTTATATTTCATTGACTAGGCAGATTAAAATGGCAGGGTGGCATGGTGCTATGGTTTGAATGTCCCCTCCAAAATGCATGCTGAAATTTATTTGCCATTGTAACAATGTTGAGAGATGGGACCTTTAAGAAATGATTAGGTCATTGGCTGGATGTGATGGCTTATGTCTGCATTCCCAATACTTTGGGAAAGCAAGGCAGGAGGATCACTCGAGCCTGGGAGTTTTAGACCACCCTGGGCAACCCAGTATGACCCCATCTCTACAAAAAATTAAAATGTATGTGATGGTTAACATTGAGTGTCAACTTGATTGACTTGAAGAATACAAAGTATTGATCCTGGATATGTCTGTGAGGGTGTTGCCAAAGGAGATTAACATTTGAGTCAGTAGGTGGGGAAAGACAGACCCACTGTTAATCTGGGTGAGTCTAATCAGTTGCCAGTGTGGCTAGAATATAAGCAGGCAGAAAAATGTGAAAAGAGAGACTAGCCCAGCCTCCAGGTCTACATCTTTCTCCCATGCTGGATGCTTCCTGTCCTTGAACATCAGTTTTGGAACTCAAACTGGCTCTCCTTGCTCCTCAGTCTGCAGACGACCTATTGTGGGACCTTGTGATCATGTGAGTTAATATTTAATCAACTCCTCTTTAGATATATATAAATAAATATGAGTATATATGACATATATGACAGATATATGAATATATGGTATATACGATATATATATGAATATATGGTATATATGATATACATGATATATGAATATGTAGATATATATGATATATATGAATATGTAATATTCCAGTAGTTCTGTCCCTCTAGAGAACCCTGACTAATACAGATTTTGGTACCAGGAGTGGTGCTGGAGGAACAGAATATTAATAATGGAGTTCTTTCATTGGTTTTGGGGTTTTTGGAGTCGGCTGCTTAATATGATTAGACCTCAAAATGCTAAGGACTAAGGACTCTAATAGTATGGAGAAGACTAATAATCCTTGGTATGAACTGTTTAGAGAGTTATGCAAAATAAATACATTTGATTTATATTGATTCTCTGCTCGTGAGAGGCAAGAAGTTTAGTGACTCTATACATAATAGCTTTGACCATATGTGGAGAACCAAAGAACATCTTCTGGTACCTGGTATGTAGCCACTGACTTGGTAAATGTCTATTTCTCTATTTCTGTCCATAAGACCCACCAGAAGCAATTTGCCTTCAGCTGGCAAGGCCAGCAACACACCTTTACTCTCCTACCTTAGGGGTGTATCAACTCTCCAGCTTTGGGTCACAATCTTATTCGGAGAGACCGCAATTGCTTTTCGCTTCCACGAGATATCACACTGGTCCATTACATTGATGACTTTATGCTGACTGGATCCAGTGAGCAAGAAGTAGCAAACACACTGGACTTATTGGTGAGACATTTGCATGCCAGAGGATGGGAAACAAATATGACTAAAATTCAGGGACCTTCTACCTCAGTAAAAATTCTAGGAGCCCAGTGGTGTGGGGTCTGTTGAGATATTCCTTCTAAGGTGAAGGATAAGTTGCTGCATTTGGCCCCTCCTACAACCAAGAAAGAGGCACAATACCTAGTGGGCCTATTTGGATTTTGGAGACAACATATTCCTTATTTGGGTGTGTTACTCCAGCACATTTATCAAGTGACCTGAAAGGCCGCCAGTTTTGAGTGGGGTACAGAATAGAAGAAGACTCTGCAACAGGTCCAGGCTGCTGTGCAAACTCCTCTGCCACTTGAGTCATATGAGCCAGCAGATCAAATGGTGCTTGAGATGTCAGTGGCAGATAGGGATGCTGTTTGGAGTTTTTGGCAGGCCGCCATAGGTGAATCACAGTGGAGGCCTCTAGGATTTTGGAGCAAGTCCCTGCCATCTCCTCAGAAAACTAATCTTTTGAGACAGAACTCTTGGCCTGTTACTGTGCTTTGGAGGAAACTGAATGTTTGACCATGGGTCATCAAGTTACCATGCAAATTGAACTGTCTATCATGAACTGGGTGCTTTCTAACCCATCGAGCCATAAAGTGGGTTATGTACAGCAGCATTCCGTCATCAAATGGAAGTGGTATATATGTGACTGGGCTTGAGCAGGTCCTGAAGGCACAAGTAAGTAACATGAAGAAGTTTATCAAATGGCCATGGTCTCCCCTCCTGCCACCCTGCCTTCTCTACCCCAGCCTGCACTGATGGCCTCATGGGGAGTTCCCTATGATCACTTGACAGAGGAAGACAAGACTAGGGCCTGCTTCACGGATGGTTCTGCATGATATTCAGGCATCACCTGAAAGTGGGCAGCTACGACATGACAGCCCCTTTCTAGGACATCTCTGAAGGACACCAGTGAAGGGAAATCTTCCCAGTGGGCAGAACTTCGAGCAGTATACCTGGTTGTGTACTTTGCATGGAAGGAGAAATAGCCAGATGTGCAATTATATACTGATTCATGGGCTGTAGCCTGTTGAGGGAAGTCAAGGATCCAGAATGGAGAGACCGGCAGAAGCTGTGGCAGAATAACATAAATTGTGAAGATTTAACGGACATTTATCAGTTCCTAAAATTAATACTTGTATAATTTCTTACACCTGTCTTTACTGCAATCTTTGAACATAAATTGTGAAGATTTCATGGACATTTATCACTTTCCCAATCAATACTCTTATGATTTCTTATGCCTGTCTTTACTTTAATATCTTAATCCCAACATTTTCATAAGCTGAGGATGTAGGTCACCTCAGGACCCTGTGATGATTGCGTTAACTGTACAAATTGTTTGTAAAACATGTGTATTTAAATAATATGAAATTAGTGCACCCTGAAAAAGAACAGAATAACAGCGATTTTCAGGGAACAAAAGAGATAACCACAAGGTCTGACTGACTGTGGGGTCAGACAGAATAGAGCTGTATTTTTCTTCTCTCAGAAAGCATATAGCCGGGTGTGCGAGTAGGAGAAATATTCTGAATTCTTTTCCCAGCAAGGAATATTAATAATTGATAGCCCTGGGGAAGGAATGCATTCCTGGGGGTAGGTCTACGAATGGCCACTCTGGGAGTGTCTGTCTTATGCGGCTGATATAAGGACTGAAATATGCCCTGGTCTCCTGCAGTACCCTAGGATTGGGAAATTCCAGCCTGGTGAATTCTAGTCAGACCAGTTGTCTGCTCTCGAATCCTGCTTCCTGTTAAGATGTTTATCAAGACAATGCATGCACAGCGGGACACAGACCCTCATCAGTAATTCTAATTTTGCCCTTGACTTGTGATCTTTTATTGCTCTTTGAAGCATGTGATCCTTGTGACCTACTCCCTATTCATACATCCCCTTCCCTTCTAAAATCTCAAATAAGAACTTGCTGGTTTTGTGGCTTGGGGTCGCCATCACGGACCTATCAATATGTGATGGCATCCCCGGAGGCCCAGCTGTAAAATTTCTCTCTTTGTACTCTTTCTCTTTATTTCTCAGACAGGCCGGCACTTAGGCAAAATAGAAAGAATCTGTGTTGAAATATTGGGGGCTGGTTCCCCCAGTAGTGGTCAATGGTTTGGCTGGATGGTCAGAGACTTGGAAGAAGCATGATTGGAACACTGATGACAAAGAAATTTGTGGAAGAGTTATGTGGATGGACTTCCCTGAGTGGTCAAAAAATGTGAAGACATTCATATCTTATGTGAGTGCTCACCACTGGGTGACCTCAGCAGAGGAGGATTTTAATAATCAAGTGGATAGGATGACCCATTCTGTGGACATCACTCAGCCTCTTTCCCCAACCACCCCGTCATTGCCCAATGCGCCCATGAACAAAGTGGCCATGGTGGCAGGAATGGAGGTTATGCATGGGCTCAACAACATGGACTTTCACTCACCAAGACTGACCTGGCTATGACCACTGCTGAGTGCCCAATTTGCCAGCAGCAGAGACCAACACCAAGTACTCGATATAGCACCATTCCTTGGGGTGATCAGCCAGCTACCTGGTGGCAGGTTGATTATATTGGACCTCTTCCATCATGGAAAGGGCAGAGATTGATTGGTCCTCACTGGGTTTGTCTATTCTGCATGCAGTGCTTCTGCCAAGACTACCATCTGTGGACTCACAGAATGCCTTATCCACTGTCATGATATTCCACACAGCATTGCCTCTGACCAAGGCACTCACTTTATGGCTAAAAACATGAGGCAGTAGGCTCACACTCATGGAATTCGCTGGCCTTACCATGTTCCCTATCATCCTGAAGCAGCTGGATAGAGAGAAAGGAGGAATGGTAATCCCAGTACTTTGGGAGGCCGAGACGGGTGGATCACGAGTTCAGGAGATCGAGACCATCCTGGCTAACATGGTGAAACCCCGTCTCTACTAAAAAAATACAAAAAACTAGCTGAGCGAGGTGGCGGGTGCCTGTAGTCCCAGCTACTTGGGAGGCTGAGGTAGGAGAATGGCGTGAACCTGGAAGGCGGAGCCTGCAGTGAGCTGAGATCCAGCCACTGCACTCCAGCCTGGGCGACAGAGCGAGACTCCGTCTCAAAAAAAAAAAAAAAAAAAAAAAAAAAAGAAAGGAGGAATGGCCTTTTGAAGTCCACAATTGCAATGCCAACTACGTGACAATACTTTGCAGGGCTGGGGAAAAGTTCTCCAGAAGGCTGTGTATGCTGTGAATTAGCATCCAATATATGGTACTGTTTCTCTCATAGCCAGGATTCACTAAAATTCAGGGACCTTCTACCTCAGTAAAATTTCTAGGGGTCCAGTGGTGTCAGGTCTGTTGAGATATTCCTTCTAAGGTGAAGGATAAATTGCTGCCTTTGGCCCCTCCTACAACCAAGAAAGAGGCACAGTGCCTAGTGGGCCTATTTGGATTTGGGAGGCAACACATTGTTCATTTGGGTTTGTCACTCAGGCACATTTATCGAGTGACCCAAAAGGCTGCCCATTGTGAGTGGGGTCCAGAATCAAGGGGTGGAAGTGGAAGTGGCACCACTCACCATCACTCCTAGTGATCCACTAGCAAATTTTTTGCTTCCTGTTCCTGCGACATTACATTCTGCTGGCCTAGAGGTCTTAGTTCCAGAGGGAGGAACACTGCCCCCAGGAGACACAACAGCAACTCCATTAGACTGGAAGTTAAGACTTTGGGCTCCTCCTACCTTTAAGTCAACAGGCTTAGAAGGGAGTTACAGTGTTGGCTGGTGTGAATGACCTAGACTATCAAGATGAAATCAGTCTACTACTCCACAGTGGAAGTCAGGAAGAGTATGCATGGAATACAGGAGATCCTTTAGGGTGTCTGTTAGTATTAACATGCCCTGTGGTTAACTACAAATGTGGTCAACTACAAAATGGAAAACTACAAAAGCCCAATCCCGGCAGGACTACAAATGACCCAGACCCTTCAAGAAAGGAAGTTTGGGTCACTCCACAAGGAAAAAAAATCATGACCTGCTGAGGTGCTTGGTGAAAGCAAAGGGAATACAGAATGGGTAGTAGAAGGTAGTCATTAATACCAGCTATGACCACATGACCAGCTGCAGAAAGGAGGACTGTAACTGTCATGAGTATTTTCTCCTTATTTTGTTAATAACATGTTTGTGCATGTATACACTTGTACTAAGAAAATATCTTCATTTTATTTCTTTCTCTTTTATCATGTGACATAAGATTTATTGACTTCACATCAGCATGTAAGTATTGTTAACGTTAGGTAATAATATTTGGGTTGGGGATTGGTGCGTTTCTGGTTGTACAAAGGATAATTGTATCACGTTAGGCATAATTCTGACCTTATTATTCTCTTTATTTGAAGATTATATATAATCTCAGGAGATGAGCATGAGTTCAGTTTGACAAGGGGTGGACTTGTGATGGTTAATACTGAGGGGCAACTTGATTGAATTGAAGAATACAAAGTATTGATCCTGGATGTGTATGTGAGGGCATTGCCAAAGGAGATTAACATATGAGTCAGTGGGCAGGGAAAGGGAGGCCCATTGTTAATCTGGGTGGGCACAATCTAATCAGTTGCCAGTGCAGCTAGAATATAAGCAGCCAGAAAAATGTGAAAAGAGAGACTGGCCTAGCCTCCCAGCCTGCATCTTTCTCCCATGCTGGATGCTTGCTGCCCTCAAACATCAGACTCCAAGTTCTTCAATTTTGGAACTCAGACGGGCTCTCCTTGCTCCTCAGCCTGCAGATGGCCTATTGTGGGACCTCATGATAGTAAGAGTTAATACTTAACAAACTCATATGTATGTGTGTGTGTATGTGTATATATATATATATATATATGTATTCAATTAGTTCTGTCCCTCTAGAGAACCCTGACTAATACAACGTAAAAAAAAAGAAAACATTTAGCTGGGTATGGTGATTCATGCCTGTAGTCCCAGGTACTTGAGAGGCTGAGGCACGATGATCATTTGAGCCCAGAAATTTGAGGCAGCAATGAGCTATGATGACACCACTGTACTCCAGCTTGGGTGACAAGGTGAGACTTCGTCTTTTAAAAATGATGTAAAAAATTACATGATTCCGTCATGAGGGTTCTGCCCTCATGAAGAAATTAATGCTATTATTGTGGAAGTGAATTATCATGGGAGTAAAACATATCCTGATAAAAAGATATTTTTGGTCCAAGAGTTTGCCCTCTCTTGCACAATAGCTTCTGCCTCCTATGTTTCCCACTACCAGAGACCAGTGCCATTTTCTTGAATTTCCCAGCCTCCAGAACCATGAGGCAAATAAACATCTTTTGTTTATAAATTACCCAGTTTGTGGTATTCTGTTATAGGCATAGAAAATCGACTAAGAAACTGGGTAAGGTAATTTTTTTGATTTGTTTGTTGTTTGTTTTAACCATGAGGCTATCTTCTCAGCTAAAAATGAAAAAAAGGTCTTTTATTCTACAGAAAGGACAGAATATTGATGGCAGTTTCGGTCTTCAATTCATAGGGCAGTATAATTGAGCATGATGATTCTCTTTCTTTAGAGTAGCTTTGAAACTCTCCTGACATCTTCTTAGAGGAGAGAAAAATGCTGCAGCAATGAGGACTTCAGATGACTTGAGTTAAATAAAATGTCCTTATATTGCATGGACATTAGCTTTTTAAGTCAATATTTTGATAGTAGGAGTGTTAAGCAGTATTCAGTTTCAGCTACACAATTCTGTTTTAATGAAACCTTTTCCTGGCTGGGTTTAAAATATGCTAAACATTTTACAAATTATTTAGCATTTACTTTTAATGGAAAAAGTGTATGAGCATATTACAGGAAAGATTTTAACTTAATATAAAATAAATCCAGCCTTTATTATACTACATTTTGCTGAAGGTTACATTAGGAATGTGTTAACAGGCACAGGATGATTTTCAGAAATTGAAAATCCTATAAAGTACACACAACCTACTATCTACTTTTAAGTGCCACTTAACATTGTCCATTCATACTGGGGTTGTAAAATAAATTGGCAACAATTTACAACAGTTGCCTAATTTTACAGTCTTGGAAACTGGGGGTCAGAGAGATTAAAAGACTTGCTAAATAAAAAAAAGAACCCAACAATTAATGGTGGCAATAGGAGATGAGTCTTCTAATTTCTAGATAAAATGCTTTGTAAAAAATAAGACTATGAACACAGCAACTGAGCAGGGCAAGTTAATTTTATGAACCCAGCCTTCATATATTTTTCAAATGATGGTATTGGAAGGAGTGGAGGGATGAAAACTAAAATACCAGTAGCGGGGTTTAAACCCACACAGGCAGTACCTCACTGGATCTTAAGTCCAATGCCTTAACCACTGAGCCAAATCAGTGATTTTTGAGACTGGCTCTTAATCACTATCCTTAAAATACCAAACTCAAAAGCAAAAAACAACTCAAGACATTCAAGTACTATATTAGTACATATTTGGTTCAATGTTGTATGAGTATTCATGTCTTTAAATACTTTGGGCTTTTTAATATTTGGGAACATAATCATTTTTATTAGTGTTACAGGAAAAAGAAAATAAATGTGATTTAAGTATCAATAAAAAAAATGTCCAAAAGAAACACTTTGCTTCATGGAAAGATAAAAACATCTTGACGGCTTTGGGCTTTTTATATTTTACACAAAACATTTAGCCTTGAAAGCCATGCCAAGTCTCAGAGAGGCTTTGAAACTTTAAGTTAATGTATCCAGAAGAAAGGTTAGTGCTTATTCTTAGTGCATCACTGGTCAGTCAGTCAGTTGGTAAATACCAGTTGTTAAAAACTAAATGTGTTCATGGAACAGCTTTGGGATTGTTAAAGACATAAATGCTAGCTTTGTTTCTCTTATCAGAGCTGTTAATTATCTTAAGGATGACTGAGAACACTTGCAAATGAAAAATTTGAAGTGAAATAAGACACAAGTATATACAAATCTAATAGCAGACCTCTTGGCTTCTGTACATAAGAGCAGAAGGATCACTAGACTTACTCATAGACGAAATTTTAGTGGCCAATTGAAATCAATTAAATCATGAGATTCAAAAGAATGTCCTGGTCTTGGGCAAATGAGGCTTAGTTTGTGTGGATTATGCCTATTTGTTAGTTTAGAAGAAAGATGTAAGGATACATGAGAGTAAGTAGATGTTACAGAGAATAATGTGGAGGCAGAAGGCAGGAAGTATTGTGGCTGGATAAAAGGGCAGGGACCAATTATTAAAGAATCCCTAGGGTCACATTTTCAAGACTGGCCTTTGTCTTGTGGATGATGGTGCAATATTGGGAGCTTTTAAGAAACAACGATATGACTTCTTACCAACTCCAATAACTCATAGCATATCTGAAGCCTTAGTATAATTAAATACAGGTAGGAGAAAAAAAAAAGAATGGAGAGAATAACAAAAAGAAGGAATAAAGGAAAGAAGAACAAGAGAAAAGGCTCTCTTATTATTTGCCCCTAAAACCAAGGTCGCCGCTCAATCCTGGCAATGCCTGTTTTGCTGATGGATGGGTTATACAAAGTGTAGTTGCTAAAAGCCTACTCACTGATAATGATAATAAAATTACAGTAATGATCTGATGTATACTTTCCAGGATTAAGGTATGACTTAAAACTGTTTTCACAACCTCTATGCATTATGCTGTGCTAATTTCAAAAGTAGCTTTTTTGTTTGTTTTTTTTCAAATCAAATATCTGTATTCTTAACTGAGTTTCTCTCAGACCTCAGTACTCTATCCTTTAACGGCTGTGATCACTATGTTATGTTACCATGATTACTATCTGCCATGGTTTTAATTTTCACATAATATTTACTGTTATGATTATGAACTAGCAGCTGGGGAGACTAATTTATTACTTGGCTATTACTGTTGAAGGTCATGTAACTTCAACTTTCTGCTAAAGCATTTGATCACATCCTGCATGCTCTGCCAGGAAGCCTTTCTTCTGGCAACTCCTCAGGCTTCTGTGGAATTTATCACTTTTTCAACCAGGGAAGTTGAAGCCAGTAGGTACTTATTTCTGGTAGCTGCCAATGAAGTATCTGATTTCTCAAATGCCCTCTGTTCTTATACCCAGCATTTCTTTATGCAGTAGTTATAAGAAATGGTATTCACAAAAATTCAGCTACCTACAGAGCCAACCTTCACATATCTGTTGGAGACTGACTTAGTTCTAAATATTACTTGAAATCTCAACTAGGACACTTCACTGTGTCATTTAAGTATATGGAAGAATATGTTCAAGTCTACCTGTGAAAAGTCTATTAATATTGCAGGTGCAAGTTGTGGCTTATAGGACAATTTTGAGACAAGCAGAGGAAGACTCTCTCTCTCTCTCTCTCTCTCTCTCTCTCTCTCTCTCTCTCTCATTCTCTCTCTGTCTCTTTCAAGTTGAGTGGGTAGTACAGATTGAAATGTAGAATTTATAATGGAATAATGCAAGCGGTTAAGTGTCAATGCCCTAAATGTAAGAGAAAAGACAGTCAGGATGCACTTCAGCATACAGAAGAGCATAGAGGTTTTAGTAACCTTTCCTAGCGACCATACATAACTTCTCAGTTAAATATAAGTTTAATCTCAGAATTGTCCTTAATATTGAAAAGGCAAATGGAAATCTAAAACATCATTTTTATGAGACAATTTGCCTATCAACATTAGAGTATTTGTGACCAAAACATAGCATCATTAAACATTTGTGAATGAGAAAAAACAATATATCTTCAAGATAAGCCTGACTTCAACTTCCGGTTCTGTAGAACATTGAGGAAGGACTGCAAATCACACTGGCAAGCAAGTTGGCATGTAGGAATGGTGTCCTATGGCACAATTTGAACATCACTTACAATACAAAGAGCTATACAGAAGAGCTCAGTTTTTCCTGGATAAGATGTCTGAGTAGTGATGGTGATGCCATATTTCTGGAAAACTTATATGTATCATTTTCAATGGCAAGGATAGACAACCGAAGATATGTAAAGTTTTACGAAATGACAGGTCGGATTAGAGAGGGGTAGGAATATCCTGGAGGTAGTTGAAATAGTCCATTCAGGGAAGAAGCAGGGTTCAAATGAAAATTCTTTTATAAAAGAAATGTCATGGAAGGAGAGATAAAATTTAGGATGGACCTAATGTCATTGAGACCCATGTGGTTATAATCCTGGAATGGACAAGAGAGTGGTGATGCTGACAGTGCTGACATTAAGAGCACAGGCATATAAGGAAGATAAAAGTATACACTTTTGATATTTTGAATCAATAAAATGTAAGTATATAGAAGAGAATGAGGCAAAACCCAGAACTCTAGAACATGTGCACTTTTAGGAGTTAGGAAACAAAACCATCAAAGCAAGCAGAGAAAATTAGAAGGATGGAGGGGTCAGAGAGAAAATAAGAATAAGGAGAGATAAAATAAAAAGAAGTTGGAAGTAATCAGTAGAGAATTTTAAGAAAGATAGGTAGTCAAAAGGGCCAAATGTAACAGAAAGAAGTTCAGGAAGAAACAGCCAAGACAAGGTCCTGGGAACTAGAAACCTTAAGTAGCCAGAGGAGGAAGTCACATCCAGGAAAGGTGGGGAGAAGGGGGAGGCAATAAGTGTAGACCATCCTGTGGAAAAGACTTTCCAATAAAGCGTTTCAAAAAATGAGGTGTTAACTCAAGAGTAACAAGGGAAGTATTTTAACATAAAGAGAAATAATCACGGTGTGTTGTTGTTTGTTTCTTCAGAGGGAGAAAAATCTAAATGGAAGTGTCTAAAGAACTAGAGAAAGTAAAGGGTGATTTATGGGGCGAGTTCACAGGAGGAAAGATACAACGAGAATGTGATTTCTATGTTAAAGCTATAAAGTCACAGGCTCTGTGAAGCATTTTTGTCATCTTATGTCGCTTAATAAATACATTTATTTTTGCAATTCTTTAACAAATTAATAATGAGAGAAAGATGGACTCTAAATGCTTCTTCTGACACGGCATAAATAATGGTTCTAGCAGTGTCAGCTTAAAAAAACGTATTTTCCTTTTCTTTTATTTCTCCCTGCTTTTAAAAATTCCAATTTGGGGATGTAGGGGTTGGCTTCCTCCAGTTTTCCAAAAGCTCCTTGCTTGTAGATTTCTGGTTTGTTTTGGTCTGTGGTGCAGTCATAGAATGTCACTTGTGAAAGCCATGTGGGACTCCAAGGAGATGCAGCTGAGAAGGCTTGCAGAGGCCTCATAGATCTCACAGCTGTTTCCATCAGGGTATAACAGTCGCTTGCTTTTCTACAGATGCTTAGATTCTCAGTTTGAACAGAAACATTATATCTTTGGTCAGAACCTTCAGTCAAATAAAAATTGCAATGTAAAGAATGCCCAGTTGGGGTCCCTGACTTTGACACTCACCAGTTTGTCTCAGGTGTCATGAAAGTTTATGTTCTCAGGCCTTTGCTCCTTTCTAAGACACACATCTCCGTTTACTAATTTTATCTGTCAATGTGGGTTTATTTTATTTGTATACTGATGACAACAGATTAATGTTATAAATTTAGCCTTAATGTTCTCTCTGTCACATCTCTGCTATATGCTTGCCAAATTGATGTCAAGGATATGGTATCTAGAATGTTTTTTCAAGTTATCCCTACCAAAATGGTTGCTTTTATGAAATGCAGGTAGCCCTGTAACCCTTCAGGTTTTCTCTCTCATTTTCTTTAAACTTCATGTTAGAAAACAACATTTTGAACATGAGAATATCAGACCCAATAGAGTTCTCTCTGTTTTTACTGTTGCTGTTGTTAAAACTTTATTTCTGGTAAAAAATAACAACAACATACACACACCAGAAAACCAGAGACATCATGCTCTAGCAATCTTAATAGAGAAACGATACTTTACTTCTACTTCAGAAAGCAAATGCCAGAATGATGTGCCTTTCCATCTTAAACCTTTTTTTTTTTTTTTTGATCAACATTGAATGGCTCAAAAACTTTAATAACAACTAACTAACATTTGAACAGGGCTATGAAGGTTTCAAGGGATATTTATGTACATAATCACTTTTAATTCTAGAAAAACCTTGCAAGAGAGTCATTATTATCACTCTCAGTTTGAATCCAAGGTCATAAAGAACAGAGACCCCAAATAATCTCTAAATCATCATCCATAAAGCAGGTAGCTGAGCTTCTGGGTTCAAACCTCAAGATCTTTCTATAATTCCACATTACCTCCAAGGTATATGTTACTGTTTCTGGATACATTTATGGCTTCTATTGCAATAAAACTTTGTCCTGAACCACTAAAGTGAGAATAGAATGATACTTTCCTTTCTCAGAAAGTGGTTAATCCCAACTTAACTTTTAAAAGCTTGTAGAAGTAATCATAATAAAGCTGAATGCCAGGAAAATTATATTTTTTCTTAGTTATAAGAACAATGATCACACACCAGGAGCTCTAGTGCTTTAAATATCTCATTTAATTTTCATAATAGTATTATGCAGATTATTATTACTATCCCTATCTATCAATGTGGAAGCTGGCAATGATAATTTAACTTGCTCAAGGTCATCCAGCTGACTTCAAAAACAGTCTGCTTCTAGAGCCTGCATGGTTAACCTCAGTAAGTACTCCTTCTCAGTTAAAATACTTGGAATGCAGTTGGTCTATTGAAAAGCTTTTCCTCCAGAATAGTAATGTAGCCCCCAAGGAAGTGTTAGCAGAGATGTGCTGAGCAATGAAAAAAAAAAGTGAGCGAAATAAAGTTTTCAGAGTAACTCTATCCACTCTAGAGATATTTACTGCCACACCCATAGCTGTTCCAAAGCCCATCATCAGTTGGTGTATTTCTGCTTCACCTCCACTGGCGTCCTTGCCTGCTTTGACAGAACCAGGTAATGGACCTGCATTTAGTCACATGCTCAGTTGCTCTGCATGTCTCATCATTTGCTCCAATGAGCCCGGCACTTGAGCTTGATTCATATTAAATGGTCAGATTTCTTTTGGATTTTGATAGATGGTGTGATTAGGATGTAGAAAATGATATCAATTAATTAATTTCCAGTACATTTTGTATATTTACTGGAATCACACTATATTTAGGCATCGTTGACCCACTTATTCATTTATTAATTAATTCAGTGGATTCTTAGTACAGTCAAAATAAAATCTAATCTCTCCAGATGACTATATGGCCCTACATGATTTGGCCCCTGTTAATCACTCCAGACTTGTCTCTTACCACTGTTTCCTTGGGTTCCCTTATTTGCTTTCTTTCTGTTAAACATTCTGAATTTATTCCTGCCTTACAGCCTTTGCAGGTGCTGCTACCTTTGTCATAATGACTTGACCTCTCCAATTCTCAGATACTCACTTTATTCAGGTATCTGCTCAAATACCATTTCTCAGATGCCTGCCCCATCGCCTTATCCAAAACATCACCTTATCATCCCACTCTCCATCTTTTCACCCTGCTTTTTCTTCATATCCGTTATTCTAAATAATAGCATAGTGTTTATATTCCTATTTTTCTACACTGTAATATAAAATCTTGAGAGTAGGGGCTTTATCAGTCTCATTCATCTCTTTATTACCAGCACCCTGCACAGTACCTGGCTCATTTCAGGTGCTTGTCTTGAGGGCCTAGTTTTTCTTAGGCACTACTCTAGATTCTGTGATACAATTACGAATAAGACCAACAAAGTCCTGCTCTCACAGAACTTACATTTTAGTACGGAAAACTGACAAAAACAAATGAATAATTTTTATTATATCAGATGGTAATGAATTAATAAGCCAAATACCTACAGTATATATCACTATTAAGAGGTTCAGAAACCCAAGTGGAAAATATTATTCTTACCCCGAGTAACTTGAAATTATTCATATAAATACAAAGAAATCAAATAGTATGAAACGATAAAGGAATGACCAGAGAGGAATAAAGGTATTAGGAAGCCAAAGGAGGTAAGTTTTGAATTAAGTAAGAGAGGGGAATTAAGGAATGGAATTAAGTGGATAGGCACAAAGGGAGGAAAAGCACCACGCACATAAAACTAAATATTTTGCAAACTACTTCATGAATCCTCCTTTGTCTTCTTTTCTTCCAGCCTTTAAATTGCTTAACCTCTTACCTTTGCTTGATATTATACCTACCTCAGTAAAGTACCTACACTTGATAATATTTATAATATGAAGGTTTAATTTACATCTGACTCCAAACATTATCTAAACCTCAATTGTGCAACAAGAAATACATGACAGCAGGGATCCAAGAGTCCCACATTTTAAACAGGTGAGTGGAAATCTGTGGCGATGTAAATTGTAAACATCTAATATACTATATTTATGTCCTTTCCATTAATTATTATGCTCATGGATATATGTGTTTGTATCCATTTTCTTATTTTGAAATCCAAAAATGAGTGAATATTTTATCAGGGGATTTCAATTAAGTAGGTAATTTAAAAATTCAACAATGTAAAAAAAAGTCTTCACAATAGTAATTATGAAGAACACTTTGTTTTAAATATTTAGGCTCCAACATAAATCCTGTTACTATAATACACATGTATATGCAATATTATAAACACCATATATAAAATACCTACATTTGAAAAATTAAAATGTTAAAATATTTTTGTTCTTGAGAAAATGGTAAATAAACTAGCAAATAAAAACACTATTAAATATGAAAACAAGGACTAGTAAGTTGACCAGTGAATGTTCAATTCTGACTAAAATATACTAGCAGATTTTTAAAAAACCTCTTGTCTTGCCCTTGATGGAAACTAAGTGTGATATTAATATTAATAATATAATAAGAGACATAGACACCCACACATATACATATTGATATAGCTGGCAAAGTGCAAAGTGAAATTACTTCTAATTCTCAGAGCAAATGAGCAGGATGGTATTATCTCCATTTTTAAGATGAAATATTAGGGCTCTGAGAGGTAAAATAACTTTCCTGCAATAATGCACTCAAATTCTGATATGTCTGACCCTAATGCCTGTGCTCCTTCTACTACATCATACTGCCTTCATTAGATGACAAATCACCCTTTGTGATAAATCAAGGAATTACCTCTTGAAATAAAAGCAAAACAAATGAACAATAGAGACCTTACTTGCTCTGCTCTCTCATTATGTAAGCATTACAGACTGAATCATGTTCTCCTAAAATTAATATATTGAAGTCCCAACCTCTAGAATCTTAAAATGTAGTTGTATTTTGGAGATAAGGTTTTTAATAGAGGTGATTACGTTAAAATGAGGTAGTTAGAATTAAAAGTTAAGTTACAACTTGGGTGGGACCCTAATCCAATATGGGCTGGTGTCCTTATAGGAAAAAGGATAGACACTTGGGATGCAATTGCAGAGAAAAGGCTATGTAAAGATAAAGTAAGAAGATGGCCATCTGATAGCAAAAGAGAGGACTTAGATGAAACAAAACTTGCTAACACCTGGATGTTGAACTCACAGCCTGCGGAAGTGTGAAAAAATAAATTCCTGTTGTTTAAGCCATGCAAACCCTGGTACTTTGTTATGGCAGCGGCCAGATAATACAGAAAGGCCAGCCTATTTACCATTTTATGAAGACCAACGTGACGGATCTATTATTACATGGAAAACTCTCATTAGGATGCTAATTCATATGAAATTGGCAAAAAAGGACATTTTTGTTATGTAAAAATTTATGACTTTATGTACCCATGCATTACATTATAAACATCATAAGATGAATGCAAAGTTCTTTTCAAAAGTAATTTGAGATTTTTTCGGCAGTATACAACTTTTATCAGTAGACTATTCATTTTTTTCTGTGAAATCAATAGTTGTTTCCTAAACTCCAAACTCTGAAAAGATAAATAAGGCCTTGTTATGGCAAATTTATGCTTTCGTGTAGTATAAAAACAGGACTTGATTTAAACTGATATTGAGAAACATGGCATAGGCCAGAGAGACAGAAAGATAGAGACTATGATTTCACCAGGACTTTGTTCAGTTTGGCCTTGAGTTAAAAATCAAAACAAAACAAAACAAACAAACAGACAAACAAAAAAAAAACCAAAAAAACTTTGTGTATTGGTTTCTCCAAATGTAAAAGCAATAAATGAAAACCTGTCCTTGCTCACAGGATATAAAAATAAATTGTAAGAAGAAAAGCCAGAGAATAGTGGTAAAACTCAGGGATTTCAATTGCTTCAATACTTTATAAAGATTACTCCAGTGTCTCTCTTTTTTTTTTTTTTTTTTTTTTTTTTTGAGACAGGATCTTACTCTGTCATTGAGGCTAAAGTGCAGTGTGCAATCATGATTACTGCAGCCTCCAACTCCTGGGCTCAAGCGATCCTCCCACCTCAGCCTCCCAAGTAGCTGGGACTAGAGCAAATTTATTTTTTAATATTTATTTTTATTGTTTGTAGAAATGTGGTCCACTATGTTGCCAGGCCTGGTCTTGAATTCCTGGGTTTAAGTGATCCTTCCACCTTGGCCTCCCAAAGTGCTGGGATTACAGGCATGAGCCCCTGAGCCCAGATCACGTAGTTTCTTAAACTTCTAAGAGTAGCATCTGCAATTTGTACAATTTTGAAATATTTCCATTAATGAAACTCTGAATATTGAAGGAGTTCAAATCTGATATTTCCAACATGGATTCAGTGACAGGTGGACACAAGTGGAGTAGCTTGTCCTTAAATTCCTAGGATATTTGGGTGTCTTTCTCTCCACTTCTACCACTGCACACCAACAGTAAGACCAAAGTATCTGCTGACTCAAACTTCTTTACAAACACACACCCATCTCTAGCCATATGTCCATATGATAAATACAAAATATTAGCAGCTAACATTTACTGAATGCATGCTATATACCAGGGACTGTTCTCAGCACTTTATATGAAATAGCACATGAAAGTCTCATAATCCTGGACTCTTACTACTTTTAGCTGTACTGTGGCAAGAGATGCTAAGTACCTAAGGTCACACAGCCAATAAGTTTACAGTTGGTTTCAAACCTAGGCAGAGTAGTCCTAGAGGCTCCACTCTTAAATTTTAAGCTCTGTAGGCTCTAATAATAATACATTTGTTTATATATGTTTTGAGCATCAAAATTCCTTGTTAAGTAAGATTAAGAAGTTAACCTTACTAGAGGTTACAGCGATTTGATAACCATCACGTGACTCATAATATAAATGGTGAAACCAGGTCTAAAAGCCAATACATCTCACTTCCTAGCCCATTCTCACACAATCAAAACTGATTTTGGCAACAGAGAATGGAACTCACTACTAATTTACTCTTTTATCTTAAGCTGCCAAACTATGCTCTTATCAAGAAGGAACCAGCGAAGTATTAAGAAATTCTGCTGATTTTCTGGAAAATCTGAAGAGCATCTAATCACAGCATCCAGCTCCAAAGATGAAGGCTGTCTCAGCAATTGTATAAACCTGGCCAGTATCACTATTACCCAATATGTACAAGTCCCTGAGGGGAAAAGAACACTATACTACCTGCTGTACAAGGCACAGTTAAGTGAAACCCCACACACTCTCAGATCCAGTCTATCTGAGATGCTATATTTTACTGCTTTTTTATTTTGGGTAAGATTTCCTTCATATGACATATATTTTAAAAAATTAAAATTAATTTAAGTTTATTTTGTTTTAGAAATGTATGGCTACACCGGAGGTAAATAGAGAAATAAGAGAGGAAAATTCTGAAATGGAACTCACTAGTTTAAGGATTTAAAGAGAAAGATGAGAAGAATGAGAAAGGGAGAGGAAGACTTTATGAAAATGAAAATGAATATAGTAGATGAAGAAGACAGATGATGGATAAAATGGTAGCTGGAAAACATTAGAGCCAAAGAGCAGAATAAACTAGAGCTTCAACTTTTTGCCCTGGCTTCAATTTGTTTTTCTACCAGATTTGACCTGGGTTTTCATGATTCAAGTCCTGAAATAATGTCATCTTTATTAGTGCTGTGCCTTATAGTTCACATAATATTTCCTGCCCTTAGTTTACAGAAAAATCCTATGATATACTTAAAGCAGGCTATTATTTTACGTTCTAGGTAAAAAAAAAAAAAAACGAAAGAAAAAAAATTGAGATTCAAAGGGTTAAGTTGTTTTCCAAAGGTCATACAGCTAGTTAGTGATAGAACCCAGGTGTTCTAATTACTAACTCAATGTTCTTTTTACCGCATGATGCTACCTCTTCAATGTGTTATTTAATATGGTGTTATAGTGTCAGGACAGATGAAATTGTCTACTTCTCTTAGTTCTCAGAATTTTAATGTCTTTAGCTTGTGCCGCTGCCTTCCTCATTTTCTATGAGACTGAGGTGGGAAGAAAGGCCTGAATAAAAGTACAGATGCCGAAGCACATCCACACCCACTAACAGATATTATTTCCCTGCATCAAATTCTTTGTCATCAAGACAACAAATGAGAACAGACTCAAAAAAAAAAAAAAAATCACAGAACAGTTTTTGTTTTAGTTATTATTTTCTTGCTGACAAGTACCTGCAATCTAGCCATCACATTGCTTCATATCACACCTGTGTACTCTCTAAGACATAGACAGGAGCTGGCAGAAGATGGAATGTTGAGTCAGAGGAAGACATGACTACATCTGGAGAGGGAAATTGACTGTGAGAGAGGAAAGGATGAATGAGAAAGATAGGAGCAGGCAGTCCTGAAGAAAAACTGGCAGATGATCCTCTATACAAGTATCTCAAACCTTGATTTCAAAGCAAAGAGGAATATAGATAAAGGTAACTTGACAGTTTAGGACTCATGATATTGAAAAGTAAGAAAAAGAACGACCATCAACTTGATTTCCCCTATATATAAAACTCCTAAGAAAATAATAACTTGGCTAAGTTTATGTTTCCCCTCAACACTAACTGAATTTGTAGCAAAATGTTGTAATCAGCAGTGAAAAATAGTGATAAATATATGTAGATAAAAGCTCTAAGCAGGCTGGAAATATGTCTTGTTCACTGTTGTATTCCTTCCACTTACGTTAATGCAGAATATAACAGACCCTCAAAAATATATGTTTAATGAATAAAAACACAGATAAGTTTTATAATGCTTAACAGATAAGCAAGATCTCACAAGAAGAAATCAATACTATACACACAAAAACTGAGATAAGAATTACAAACTATTAGAAGACAAAGTTTAGAACCATTTTACCATTTTATATTATTATAGATAAGAAAAAGCTCATATACAAAATGTGATGGTTAATACTGAGTGTCAACATGACTGGATTGAAGGATGCAAAATATTATTTCTGGGTGTGTCTGTGAGTGTTGCCAAAGGAGATTAACATTTGAGTCACTGGACTGGGAGAGGCAGACCCACCCTCAATCTGGGGGACAACATCTAATCAGCTGCCAATGTGGCCAGAATAAAAGCAGGCAGAAAAATGGGGAAAGACGAGACTGGTTTAGTCTCCCAGCCTACATCTTTCTCCCGTGCATCCACTTCCTGCCCTGTAACATCGGACTCCAAGTTCTTGAGCTTTGGGACTCTTGGACCTTCGACCCCAAACTGAAGGTTGCACTGTTGGCTTTCTTACCTTTGAGGTTTCGGGATTCCAACTGACTTCCTTGCTCCTCAGCCTGCAGACAGCCTATTTGGGGACCTCACCTTGTGACTGTATGAGGCAATACTCCTTAATCAACTCCTCTTTATATATACTTCCATCATATTAGTTCCATCCCTCTAGAGAAACCTGACTAATACATAGATATTCACAAAGGGAAAGATTAAGGCTAAGGATTATTAGATCAACAGGACCTTGCCTTCCAAGTTGCCCTTCCTTCACTCCCCTCAATCTAGTTTTTAATTGCCTACTCTAAAATTAAACAGTCACTTACAGTTGTCTCAGAAGTGCTTGCGCCTTGCTTTCCAACCCTCAAATCCTATACTATCCAATCATCTTGATGTATTATGATTACTTTTTACTTGTTTCATGGTCTCCCCCACTCCTTCTACTTAATCTAAATTTCTTTGTCTCAGTCAAGGCTATGTCTTGCTTATTTGCAGCTGTATTTTCAGCACATAGGAAACTGACAGCACATAGTACGCACTCAACAAATAACTGTTGAGTGGAATAAAATGTATTTCAAATGCACTTCTCTTTCCAAACTTTGTAATCCCCAAAGCTTTCTCCATTAGATTTATATTCTATAATAAGCACAAAATAATTATTTCAGATAACTTGTTAAGACATATTTATTATGCAACCATGGGTATAAATAATTTTAATCATGTAAAAGTAATATATTTGAATCACTTCTTGACTTCACTATATCAGAAGTGAGTAATTTTATTTTCTTAATATTAATGCTAATTAAAGAATCAATGAAACTACTGTATTGGTGTATTTGCCAAAATAAATATTTTATCAAAAATCCTTGAAAATATATAATTTTCATTATTATTAATGAAAATACAAAAGGATTTATTTCTAGTTGAATGGTTTATGGAGCTGTAGCTTTTATCTAAAATCCATGAAAATAATGAAAATTATATGTATGCTATATATAGAATATATAATATATAATAAATCCTTTTGTATTTAAAAAGGCTCACATTATTTGCATTTGAAGTTGTTGATATTGATTACAAGTGGAAGCAGCAAGCTGTTATGGAAGAAAACATTGAACTAGGAGTGCAAAGCAATGAGTTTTAGTCTAGATTTATTATAACTACATGTGTAATCTCGAATCATAATATTTGGAGGCTGGTATTTTACCTCCAATAGGAAGTAACACTTGAGAAGATCAGATAGGATTTAGTATATGAAAGTATTTTGTAAACTCAACAACACCATACAAATACAGTCATGTGTACTTAATGTAATGAGGAAGATACATTCTGAGAATTATATCATTAGGCAATTTTGTAGCACAAACCTCATAGAGTGTACTAACACAAACCTAGGTGGTACATAGCCTACTGCACACCTATATGGTACAGCTTATTTTCAGGCTACAGACGTGTGCAACATGTTACTGTACTGAATGATGTAGGCAATTGTAACACAATTATAAGTATTTGTGTATCTAAACATAGAAAAAAATAGTAAAAATATGGTATGAAAGATAAAGTTAGTACACATATATTGAGCAGTCACCATGAAGGGAGATTGCAGGACTGGAAATTGCTCTTTTGGGTGAGTCAGTGAATAAGTGGTGATTGAATGTGAAGGCCTAGAACACTATTCTATACCACTGTAGATTTTATATAAACACTGTACACTTAGGTTACACTAAATTTATAAACAATAATTTTCTTTCTTCTTTCTTCAATAATAAATTAACCTTAGTTTATACTGCAACTTTTTTACTTTATAAACTTTTAAATATTTTTTAACTTTTTGACTCTTTTGTATTGAGACATAACTTAAAACACAGACATATAGCTGCACAGAAATATTTTTTCTTTATATCTTTATTCTGTAAGATTTTCTCTATGTATTTATTTACTTATTTAAGTGTTTTGTTGTTGTTGTTAAAAAACTAAGATAAAAACACAAACATGACCCTAAGCCTACACAGAGTCGGTATCATCAATATCACTGTCTTCCACCTCCAAAGGTTGTCTCACTAGAAGGTCTTTAAGGACAATAACACGCTTACAGCTGGCATCTCCTATACAATATCCTCTTCTGGATATCTCCTGAAGTGACTTCCCAAGGCTACTTTATAGTTAACTTCTTTTTTAATAGTAGGAGTACACTCTAAAATAACGATAAACAGTATAGTATACATAGGCCAGTAGCATAGTCATTTATTTTCAGTATGAAATATTATGTACTGTACATAATTGTATGTGCTCTACTTTATATGAAAGACAACACAGTATGTTTATTTCCAGCAGCATCCCTATAAACACATACTGCCTTGCACTAGGATGTTATGATGGCTCCAGTGCAACTAAGAGATTCAGATTTTTCAGCTCTATTATAATATTACAAGGCCACCATTGTATATGTAGTCCATCATTGACCACAATGTTATGCTGGGCATAATGGTATACAACATTACTATGGTAACATTCTGCAAAGGACCTTTCTATTCTTAAACAAGGTTAGATGATATTAGTAAATAAAATTCAATATTCTCTGTGTACCTCACAAAGCAAAGAGACAAAATTTTATTGATGAGCAATCTAAGGTCAACTGCTGACTCACTTTAGCAGAAATTGGCTTACATTATAATAGATGTGCCTATTTATAATTCTGAGAGACTCCCTAAGGAGAATCATATTGAACTAGATGGCATTTTCACCAGACAGAATTCGTTTCCACAGAAATAAAAGTGAATGTTAATGAGTATGACTCCAATCATAGTCACATTAATAATTCCAAAACATTTTTAACAAACAATAATAAAAAACGTTTACCCATCTTCTCATGCCGAGTCAATAGTAAATCGAGGTATCTTTCATCACTGATTCAAAATCTTTAATATGAAACAGCACCAATGTGGACAAAAGTAAAAATTTTCAGCATTGAAAGTGCTGGTTATAAACGCAAACATCAAAATATAGTTGAACTGATAATGAGCCTTAGGTGAATAGTTCCCAAAGGAATTGACCTAGAAATACTGGAACAAATACTGGTGAACATTCAAGTTCCTGTTTTGACTCCACCACAGAAAATATGCTGTTATTAACTAACTTAACAGTTTCTGACATTCATATGTTATCCCCAGATTGTGGAACTTCAGTTTTGTTTTCATTTCTAAGTGTTTGGAAAGTACACATAGTGTTCCAGAAGAAATGATGTTAAACTCATTGGTTATCATTTCACAGAGTGACTGTGTGGAGAAAGAACACAGAAATACTTCCTGTTTAATTAAGTTTAAAAATCTATCTTTTACTGTAAAATACTAAAGAGCATTTGTGATATTATTTTTATTTTATTTTACTGCAGACACTTTATTTTACTGCAGATACATATAAAAAGGCACTTATAATTAAATTTCAGTATTTGTGCCATCCAAAGAGATATATGCGAAGACATTAAATTAGAAAAAGATATACGGAGACAAAGGATTTCTCCAGAGTGCACATTCCAAACAAATGTGTCTGCTATAATACAATGAATTTTAAAAAATTATTAAGCCCAGACACATAGATATTTTTAAATGAGTTCCATGTTTTTCATCTTTGATATGAAGGCTTTGAACATGCAATTGTACCAAAAAAATATAACTGTTGTGAAAAGTCATGAAACATAAAGCTAGTAAAAAGAGATTCCAGGGTCAGGTGCAGTAGCTCATGCCTTTAATCTCAGCACTTTGGGAGACAAAGGTGGGTGGATCGCCTGAGGTCAGGAGTTCGCAACCAGCCTGACCAACATGGTGAAACCCTGTCTCTACTAAAAATACAAAAATTAGCTGGGCGTGGTGGAGGGTGCCTGTAATCCTAGCTACCTGGGAGGCTGAGGCAGGAGAATCTCTTGAACCCAGGAGGCAGAGGTTGTAGTGAGTGGAGATGGCGCCATTGCACTCCAGCCCAGGCAACAAAGAGCAAAATTCCATCTCAAAAAATAAATAAATTAAAAAAAAAAAAAAAAAGGAAATTCCAGGATGGAGACATAATGAAAATGTCTTGGATAATAACTCCCAGAAAAAAAAAAAAAAAAAAAAAAGCATTTTATGGAGAATAGTCCTTTTCCTATCAGGGTAAAAGCAAAAAACAAAAAATAACCTTTTAGTTTTATTGGAATGATTAACTTTATGAATCTGGGCCTCATTCCATTCTCCAATAATATCTAAAACAAGGCACTATTAATTACCTAACAGTTATCTGATAATAGAAATTTAAGAAAAATATCCTTTTACAAAATAAATCTTATCTCAACATGATTTCTGCAATGAACTAGTATTGATATTTTACCAACTGTTTAGTCATCACTTGGACAAGTCCCAGAATGATTTATTTTCAGAATGACCCCAAATTAAAGGGACTTGACAGCCTCCAGGTTCTTCTCCATCTTTGCTGATTTTAGAACTATCTGGGCAAGCAGAACTTGGTGACCAGCCAATGCCTGGCTCCTATGGTATCTCTAGCTGCTTTTCCCTTTTACATCCACTGTGCCTCCAATCTCCTTTCAAGAGCCAGCTCTGTCAAAAGCTGGGAAGGCTTCATAGATGGGTGAGTTCTTGAAAGCCCCTACATGCAGAACATCTACCTAGAAAACATCCCCTGATTTGTGTTGAAACAGAAGTAATTGATTTCCATTCTGCTTTTAAGTTGGCTAAACTCCAAGAAACAAAACCCACTGGGTAACAACTTCAAAGGGGATGATAAGCCACAATATGAATACTGCTACATGAAATTATTATTGATGGTATATTTCTGCCTGAATTTAAATATCACAGAAGTCACATAATTTCACTTTGAAGATGAAAACATCATTCAGCAGAGACCTGTAATACAGATTATTGTCTAGTAGTACTGCCAGATACCATGATTATACAGATGTTCTATTGTAATTTTAGTGCATCATCAGAAAGTCTCATACAAACAATAGCAGTTGTTATCATCCTAAACCTCATATCTGGCAAAATTCTTATCTCTGGCCCTGAAGGCTTTAGATCCAATATTATAGGGAAATATGTTATTTTTCACATTTTAAAATTATTATTCAAATTAATTCATCAAAAAGGTTTTTAAAGGCAAAAATCATTTCATTCTCTTAGTCTTACTCTTTCATTCACTCCCATGTACACAAACATACACATATTGTAAACATGCAGCAATATAAATAGTATAATGAAGTGAGTATTGTTTTTGAGTTCTTATAATTTCAGAAAAACATGAGGGGGGATCAGAAAGAAAACAGTCACGTTTCAAATGTTATGTTTACCATTCTAATTATTGTCGTGTAATAGCTGAACCTATATATTGAAGAATCAACTCAGCTTCATGCTTTGTCAAAACAACAACAACAACAACAACAACAAAACTTGCTATGAGTATACAGAGGATTAGTGGCCCAAGCACTGGTAATAGTACTTCTGTATTAAAAAAAAAAAAAAATGTATGCACACACACACACATATACACACAAATTCAGACTCACATTGAGCATTGACCTCTGGTTTTACATACTTTACAGACTGAAATTCAGGTTGGTGCTGGTATACATCTGAAAGGCAGATTTGAAGAAGAAGATTTTTGGTTCAAGGTTAATACAATAACTTGGAGATTTTAGTTGATTCTGTTTAATACAGGTTTATTCAAACATGTATTAAAAATAGTGAGTGAGATTTTATTATGTGTCAGGCTTCTCTTATTTTCTTCTATTTTTTCTTTTTTCTGGTGCTGGGGGTGTAATAATCAGAAGACAGATTTGCTGCTTCTGCATTACTTGTATTCTTGTTCTATACTTGGAAGAGAATAAATGATGCTGGGTGGGGAGGGGAGGTTTTACTGAAGTAAGCGTATGTTCCATCCTTGCAATGAATTATACATTTCTGAGTGGCAAGAAAGTAAATGCTGCTTTCTAATGTTGCCTTTATGAAAAATACAAATAAAATGCATTTAGATCTATTACTCTTAAAATAAGAAGCACCATGCCTTTTAGCTTATTTGTGGCCACGGACAAAGATAACATACAAAGTTTAATTTATTCAGTAAAGGATTTCAGGCCAACTGACAATTTTTTTTTTGCTATTTCATTTGGTGGCATAATTGAAAAGTTACTTGAATGTCCAAATGAGAATACTCAGTTTCTTTTCCCCGTCTGAGCTGGCTTTACTCAATTCTACATGTCAGAACAAATCCAACAGAGCTAATTGGTTACCAGCACTACTCCCACAAATGCACACATGCATGCCCTGTGTGTTTTCAAATTTGAAGCTCTGATTTTCTTTGTTTTACCCAGATTGATCACTTTGATCCATTTGGTGTATCTTGACTTACATATACTACTAAAAAAAAAAAGACTTAATATACAGATTTTTTATTGGAAATATAAATTCAAAATGCATTAGATGCCAGATTCTTGTGTAAAGCTGTCATTTAATGTTTGGGAATTCACAGTATGCTAATTGCTTCTCAGAACATACAGAAGTCATCATGTATTCTTTGCAACTTAAAAGTCAATGATAAGTATGTCCTGCCTTTGAAATATAAGGTACATACACATATTTTATTTCCTTTAATTACATGAATCAAGACCTAAATAGAATCTGCTGAAATAAGATCAATGTATATTCCTTATAAAAGAAGTGATAAGAATGAATGTAGTCCTTTAAAAAGTTCATTTCATTCTTCAGAGGGCATAGAGTGTGAATAGTGGTAGATAAAATGAAAACAGAAATTCTAAGAAACAGTACTCTGGTACTTGTACCAATACGCCATGTTCTGTTCTGTGCTGAAAATGTTCCTGGCTCTGCTCTAATCTGCTGTTTCAGTTACACAGTCGTTTTTCTTTCATGAAAGATGTGGGAGGGTTTAAATATTCTCTTAGCAGCCTCATGGCTAAAGAAGTGAAGGCCAAAATTGTTAATCAATAGATCAGTAAATAAGACTTTGTAAATGTACAAGAAGAGTTTTTATGCTGTAGTCTTCTCTGTTTCAGCTAGGTCACCTGCATTTTTTTCAACATGAGAGCTGGATGAGGTAGGATATAGGTACAGTACTAGTATAGGTTTTTGAATTTTCATTAAACTCAAAACACCTGAAGTTATACTTACTTCCCTTGTTCCTACAAATGTAAGATATTGTCTTGTAGAGAAGCAATTTGAAGGCTAATCCTAGTTTAGAAATTATAGAAGAATTTATGTAATATTAAAAATATAATGAATTAAAGATGTGAACTCTGAGAAGTCTAATTCTATGTGTGTCTAATGCATGGATGGCCTCTTGTGCTTAATTTAAAGCAATCACTGTCATAGAATATCCCTTCACTCTATTGCATATGAAGAAAATGATTCAAATCTTTAAATCAGACATTTAAAAAATGAAGCTCAAGTAATCATCAAGTAAGTTTTATGGCATATTATTTTCCACTAACAAATCTGCCCCATAAAGGATATTGCTATGCCCCAAGGATATTTTTTCAGAGCATTTTTATTTACCTTATTTTCCTTTCCCTTAGGAGGTTTTCTTTTGGGCTCATATGAAAGTATCTTTTATTTTTTTCACAGATCCATGTGCCTCCTGCTCTTTTGAAAACACTAATAAAACAAAATATCTTTACAAAGTCCAATTTCTCCAGTAGGACAATAACGCCAAGCTAGTTTATAATTGTAAAAATAAAAATAATTCTGATTTGGGATTTTATACATGTTTTAGGATGACAAATTTTATGTCACAGAAAATTATAAAACTTTATGTACAACTAAGCTACATGTACATATTAGTGATATATTCTGCCTAGGTCTTTTTCTTTTAAGTTATTTTTTGTCTCTTATTTCTTTGATGTTGGCAGCCATTATGGTGGTGGCTTGATTTTTATTAGTGTTGGAGGGAAGAAAAACTACACTTACATGTTTCCTCAAGTCATTTGAGAAAAGGCAAACTATCACACACATTTGTCTGATTCCTATGGCACCTGTGTACTAAATGATGGGAATGACATTAGAAGCCAGCTGATGGGGACACTTTTTGTTTGTTTGTTGTAATGGATGGGCCTATAAAGAGTCAGTGATTTCAATCATGACTTGCTAGAGCTACGAGCAGATGAGGGTGCCATAAAATTGATGTATCCATTTCTTTATTGGATAGACAAACATAAAATGTCATGGCCACCAGCCTTAATTGTTATTTGAGTTATGAAAGTTAAAAATTTTTTACCCTCTCATTTGTTTACATATCATAATATGTTCTTAAGTTATCACACTTGAGCTTTTGTGAACTCTGTTTTATTTCAGCTTGAATAAAACTACTGTATTAGTTAACTTTCCATAATAATAATTATAGTACAAGGAAGATTAAGGGCACACTAATTTATTTACATTGTTCATGTCCCTGAAACTCAGAGTAGGATACTGAAGTGTTTTCTTCCATAAAAATGAGTTTGTTCACGTCTATGAAATTAATTTACATTCAAATCTTTTCAAGCCTGTAGTGTTTTGGAAAATCTGATATCAACTTGTATATCTTAAAAAAGTTAAATTTGAAAGGTGTAATTTGTAATTTAAGGTTAAAATATGGATTTACTTTTATTTTTTACATCATTTAAGTTTGTTCTTCATTGCAGATTCAAAAAAATGAAATCAATAGTCTGGCCATGTGTTCTGAGAATTAGTTCAAGGATTTTTAATGCTTTCTAAGTACTTTGGTAAGGAGCTCTGTACCAGAATCTTCAGTCTAGAGCATTTAGCTATTTAAAGTTACTGGAGCACTTCAGAAATTGGAATTCCAATTTGAAAGAATGAAGGTCTCCTAAAAACCTGAAGCACTCCAATAATTTTAAATTATTTCTACTTTGGAAGTTTACAGTCCTCATTACTTATAAAGAGAGGCACTTATAACAAAAGGGAAAGTACCACAAAAATTTCAAATCACTTTGTATAGTACAGGGCAATTTTAAGTCACTGAAGTACTTATAGATTTTGCCATTTCATTTGAAGGCTTTCAATCTGAAAGGAAGTAAAGCAGCTCTTATAACATGACAATTCAAAACACACTAAGTAATTTCAAAATTAACCAAAACTATGGTGAAAAGTAGAGTACATATAGTTAGAAAAAATATATAAAAATTAAATAATGTGTATCCTTTAAAATATAAGAGGGAGTTAAACTGTCCTATACATTGCTTAGTTGGCATAGAATAGCAGGATGTGGGTAAAGGGTAACAACCATATGATGGTAGTGCCATATTTTAAAATTAATAACTCAGAAAGTAGTTATTGAATTTTATGAGGAAAGATTAAAAAAACAAGATTGACATGCTTGGTTTTAATATTCCATCCAGTGGTATACTGGAGTCTGTTCATAAAGGCTCACAAGAATCGACTGTGCATATATCTCTTCCCAGTTTTTTTACTGTTCAGCAATGTTATGATGATAGCCTGACATCAGCCATGGTAGGAATATTTACACCATGGAAGTTGACAAATGCTACAAATTAGGGCCTTTTTCCTTTTGAGAGTCTATTGTGAACATTTACCAGCTTACCAATTGTTATATCCAATTTATTTCTATGGTAGGTGTTTTCAATTTTAAGGGAATGGGACTCACTCAGTTTGCCTCAAGTAATACAGAAATAATGGCAATAATGAAAAAAATAAGGGAAAAAATAATTCTCAGCCAAGATAAAGAGTCTCAGGCCAAGTGGGAAGAATAGAACAAACAATGAAAAGTTAAGACTATCACTGAATGACAACTCAGAGGTCAGTGATTCAGAATCCAGTGAGGCTCTAGGTTCCTCAGAAGCAGCATCTTAGCTTAGGATATGTTAATTAGCCTTCTTTTTTTTTTTTTTTTTTTTGTTGTTGTTGTTGTTGCTGCTGTGTTGTTGTTGTTTTATTTTTATTTTATTTTAGTTTTTTGCTTCCATAGGTTTTTGGGGAACAAGTGGTGTTTGGTTACATGAGTAAGTTATCCAGATTTTGGTTATGTAACTCTGTGATTATCTTTCCATTACTAACTGGTTTCTTCATACTCTACTCTGCAATTTTTCTCTATGCCATAGTTTATGTTTACTTGTGATTCTTGCACCATTCATAACCCAGTTTTATACATGACTCATAAGACCCTCTCCTGTCTCATGGGTGCATCTGCGTGCCTGTGCATCCCTCCATTTTCAGTCTTTGTTGCCAAACGAGTGATTTTTTGGCCATATTTCCAAGTCAAAAGTTCTGAGGTTGGGAAATCTGGTGAGCCAATTTTTGCGATGAACAACTGTCATAAAGATCCTCTCATTGGAACTACTGAATTTCATACAATTTACTTGTTTATTGAGTACCTTCTTTAGGTATTATTGGAAACAATGCTAAGTAAGATTATCCCCAAACACAAGAAATTTTTAGTCTAGTTGATTATAAAATTCTAGTTGACTAAATGATTATAGTAAAAAAATGAAATAAGTAAAAAAGAAGTGCAAATATAGTACTATGAACTTTCAAAGAAAGGAGAATATATTTATGGCTACATAAAAGCAGTTTCCAAATAGTTTAAAATGTTTTTGTAGATGGTAATCATTGATGAAACAAAGCTTAAGAAGACAACATTCTAGGCAGAAGGTGGAAAGAAGAATCTGGACGTTATTTATGTTTATGTTTATTTGATAATGTATACGCAAGAAGCAAAAACCATTTAAAAAATATTAATGTATAAAAGCCTCCACAAAATTCAAGGATAATTTAGCTTCTAGGTAACAGAATTAAAAATATTTCCAATTCTACATGCTTTACCAACTCAGATGTTTTTATAATGCATATATAGTGCATTTATAGGTTTTAAAAATGAAATTTAAACAAAAAATGAGTATGAATTCAACCCGTCTGACTAGAATAAATGTAGATTTTTTAAAAAATAAGAATATTGGCCGGGCGCGGTGGCTCAACCCTGTAATCCCAGCACTTTGGGAGGCCGAGACGGGCGGATCACGAGGTCAGGAGATCGAGACCATCCTGGCTAACACGGTGAAACCCCGTCTCTACTAAAAAAATACAAAAAATTAGCCGGGCGAGATGGCGGGCGCCTGTAATCCCAGCTACTGGGGAGGCTGAGGTGAGAGAATGGCGTAAACCCGGGAGGCGGAGCTTGCAGTGAGCTGAGATCCGGCCACTGCACTCCAGCCTGGGCGACAGAGCGAGACTCCGTCTCAACAACAACAACAACAAAAAAAAAAAAAAAAAAAAAGAATATTATGAGGAAAAGTAAATGTGATGGACATAGATCATGATTAAAACATTAACACTTTTTATTTAAAGATAGTGATTAAAGGCAGGCCTCAGACCTTAGAAATAGTAAGATAGTGCATAAAGAGAAACTCTATGAGCTGTATTTTAATAAGGGAAATTGAAATCCACCAGAATCATAAAGGAAACCCCACATCTCAGAAGAAGGATGCAGGCAAACAGCCCCTGTGACAGCACCCAGTTGATAAAAGTGAGTGAAGTCCCAGTATGTGAGACAGACGGAGAGCTCTCTGTGACTTACTTTTCTGCTGGGGATCTGAGCAACCCAGTAGGCTGAGCGAGTACATTTTCTTTTCTCCCAAGCTCTGAAATTGACTCGCAGAGCGGACTGGGTACTCTGTGAGGGAAAGACACCAGGAAAAGCTGCTGGAATTTTCCCAGAACCAGGAGTAAGAGGAGCAGGATGTCATTTTTAAACCAGGGACATACAAAACCAGCCATTCTGTGGTGATCCAGCAGCCTGGTTGCACAGGCATTTTAGGCTTTGGCCAGAAATAGAAGTACCTACTCTGGAGCTGCGTAGGGGCCTCCACAGTCAGAACTGTGGAAAGCACCTCAGCAGTAGGTGTTCCAGTTATGCTCTCTCCATTGCAGGCCTGGGGGAGAAGGAGAGCTGCTACAACTGCAGTTTCTCCTGGACTGAGACTTGCAGCCAGGGTCAGCTTGGCAACTTGGAACTGGTCTATGTGTGTCACTGTTGGCTGCTCTAGCCTGCTCTCCTGAGATAACAGTGGAGCAGGGCTCTCTCTACTCCATGCCTAGGCAGATCTCCAGGCATTCAGAGCAATAATTCTCCTGGTTCAGCAGCCTGAGCTGCCCCACCCTTCCTAGACACAGGTTGTGGTACAGTGAAGACCTCTTCACTCCACACCTAGACAGATTCTCTAGGCATTTTGATTACCCATTCACCTGCATCAGCAGCCTAAACTGCCTCACACTTCTTTTGTATAGATTGTGTTGCAAGAAGGCCCTTTCTACTCCATGCCCAGGCAGATCTCCAGGCATTCAAAGCACCTGCTTGCCCAAACTGATAACCTGAGCCACCCCACCTTTCATGTGCAGAGATCCTAATGTAGAAGGTACTGCTCTACTCCACACCCAGGCAGATCTCTAGGCATCTGGAGCAGCTGCTTTCTGAATTAGGAGTTTAGGCTGCTCCCATTTCCATACAGAAAACTCAGGGCCAAGGAGATTTCCCAGCTCCATGCCTTGCCACCCCTCTGGAGGCTTAATAGCCATCCACTGGATATTCCCTCAGTATTGGTGCTTGTGCCTGCCATTGGGGAAACTGTGGGTGGTCATGCCCAGTTTGGCCCTGCCCATCTGGCACCTGCACTCAGGGGCTGAGGAGAGAACTCAGACCACTGTGTACTTCATGAATCAGCCCATTGCCTTAGGGAACAGAGAGCTTCTTCAAGTAAGCAAGGATCAAGTATATATGCCTAGTCATAACGGCCACAGACAGCACTTACCCGTAAGTGTCACCTACTGGCTTGTAGGTCAAACTGTACAGTCCAATATAAAACCTGTTGACAGAAGTACATAGGACTACAGAAGCCAAGCCAAAAAACCTTACCCAGCATTCCCTACAGCCACACCCCCTAAGGAAGGAATGAAAGGGAAAGAAGAAACAAACAATAATATTATCTAGAAAAAGCCGGGCGCAGTGGCTCAAGCCTGTAATCCCAGCACTTTGGGAGGCCGAGACGGGCGGATCACGAGGTCAGGAGATCGAGACCATCCTGGCTAATACGGTGAAACCCCGTCTCTACTAAAAAATACAAAAAAAAAATAGCCGAGCGACAAGGCGGGCGCCTGTAGTCCCAGCTACTCGGGAGGCTGAGGCAGGAGAATGGCGTAAACCCGGGAGGCAGAGCTTGCAGTGAGCTGAGATCCGGCTACTGCACTCCAGCCTGGGCGGCAGAGCAAGACTCCGTCTCAAAAAAAAAAAAAAAAAAAAAAAAATATTATCTAGAAAAAAATAGTGCTACTCACATGAAAAAGATGACAAAAGCTAAAAGTGTCAGCATCTCCAGGTGAGAAGGAACAAGTTCAAGAATTCTGGCACCATGAAAAAATGTGAATGTAGTGACACCACCAAAGGACCACATGAGCCCTCCAGCAATGGTCCCTAACCAAAATGAAAATTCAAATGACAGACTAAAATTTCAAAGCAAGGATTGTAAGGAAGCTCAATGAGATCCAAGACAAGGTCGAAAATCAACATAAATAAACTTTTCAAGCAATTTAGGAAATGGAGAAGGGATACACATCTTAAAAAGAAATCTATCAGAGCTTTTAGAATACAAAAACTCACTTAAAATTTTTCAAAATATAAATGAAAGCTTTATTAATGGACTGGGCCAAGCAGAATAAATAATTTCAGAGCTTGAAGACCAGTCTTTCAAACTAACCCAGTCAGATAAAAATGAGAAAATAATTTTTTTAAATGAACTTCTTTGAATTTAAAAAATAAATTTCTTTGAGAAATATTGGATTATGTAAAGTGAACAAACATACAAATTACTGGCATTTTTGAGAGAGACAGAGAAAAAGAAAACAACCTGGAATACATACTTGAGATAATAATTTAAGAAAATTTCCTTAATCTTGCTTAAGAGGTAGACATCCAATTACAACAAATTCAGAGAACACCCATGAGATACTATGTAAGAGAGACATCACCAAAGGATATAGTCACCAGACTATCTAAGATCAACAATAAAGAAAAAATCTTAAAGGCATTTAGAGAAAAGGTCAGATCACATACAAAGGAAACCTCATTAGGCTCTAGACTTCTCGGAAGAAACCTTATAAACCAATAGAGACTAAGGGCCTATTTTCAGTATTCTTAAATAAAAGAAATTCGAACTAAGAATTTCATATCCTGCCAAACTAAGCTTCCTAAGTAAGGGAGAAACAAATTTTTTTGAGGCAAGCAAGTGCTAAGGGAATTCATTACTGTCAGACCAACCATATGATAAATCCTTAAGGGAGTTCCAAACAGGGAAATGAAAGAATGATACCTGCTACCACAAAAATACATTTAAATACATAACTCAAAGCCCCTATAAAGCAATAGAAAACACAAAGCAACCAGCTAACAAGTTCATGATAGGATTGAGACCTCACATGTCAATTTAACTTTGACTATAAATAGTCTAATTGTCCCACATAAAAGGCACAGAGTGGCAAGCTGGATTAAAAAATAAAACAAACAGACAAAACAACTAAGACCATTTGTCTACTGCGTTCAAGATACCCATCATACCTGTAATGTAATGACATTCATAAGCTCAAAGTAAAGGGTTGCAGAAATATCTATCATGCAAAATTGAACACAAAGAAGAAGCAGGGGTCACTACTATTATATCAGATAAAAAAGACTTTAAATCAACCAAAGTAAAAAAGGACAAATATGGGCATTACACCATGATAAAGGGTTCAGTTCAACAGAAGTCTAACTATTCCAAGTATATATGCATCCCACATTGGAGCACCCAGATTCATAAAACAAGTACTTCTAGACCTGTGAAAAGACAGCTATATAAAAACAGTAGGGTACTTCAACATCCCACTGACAGCATTAGACAGATCATTGAGGAGGAAAATTAACAAAGAAATTCAGGACTAAACTTTGACACTTGACCAATTGGACCTAATAGATATCTATGGAATACTCCACCCATGAACCACAGAATATACATTTTTCTTACCTGCACATGGACCATACTACAAGATTGACCACATGCTTGGCCACAAGGCAAGTTTCAATAAAAAAATAAATAAATTTAAATCATATCAACCACACTCTCAGACCATGGTGGAATAAAAATGAAAATCAATACCAAGAAGTTATTTCAAAAGCACACTATTATATAGAAATTAAACAACTTAGTCCTGAATGACTTTTGGGTAAACAACAAACTTAAGGCAGAAATAAACAAAAAATCTTTGAAATAAAGAAAAACAGACATAACACACCAAAATATTTGGGATGAAGCAAAAGCAGTATTAAGAGCAAAGTTTACAGCACCAAACACCTATCTCAAGAAGTTAAAAAGATTTCAAATGAGTAATCTAATGTTACAGCCAGAAGAACTAGAAAAACAAGAAAAATCCCCAAACCCAGAAGAAAAGAAATAATGAAAATCAGAGCAGGACTGAACAAAATTGGGACCCAAAAATCTATACAATGAATCAACAAAACCAAAAATGGTTCTTTGAGAGGATAAACAAGATCTATAGATTACTAGCTAAGTTAGAAAGAAAGAGAGAACATCCAAATAAGCAAAATCAGAAATGACAAACCTGACAATACAACCAATCCCACAGAAGTACAGAAAATCCTGAAAGACTATTATATATACGTATATGCAGACAAACTAGAAAATCTAGAGGGAATAGATACACTTCCAGACACATACAGTGCCCCTAGATTGAACTGGGAAGAAATTGAAACCCTGAGCAGATCAATATTGAGTTCTGAAATTAAATCAGTAATAATGAACTTACTAACCTGATGAAAAAGCTGCAGACCAGATGGATTCACCATTGAATTCTACCAATGTTCAAAGAAGAGCTGGTAACAATTCTACTAAAATTATTCCAAAAAATCGAGGAGGGGCTCCTCCATAAATCATTCTACAAAGCCAGCATCACCTTAACACCAAAACTGGCAAAGACACGACACAGCAGGCCACTACTAGTGATAGAACATGGACACACACACACACAAAAATCCCCAAATTACTAGCAAACTGAATTCAGAAGCATGTAAAAAAGTTAATGCATCATGATCAAGTAAGCTTCATTCCTGGGATGCAAGGTTGGCTTAACATACGCAAATTGATACATGAGATTCATCACATAAACATAATTAAAAACAAGAACTATATGATCATCTCAATAGACATGGAAACAGCTCTTGATAAAATCTAACATCCCTTTATGATCAAAGCTCTGAAGAAACTAGCCATCGAAGGAACATACCTCAAAATAATAACAGCAACACATGATAAACTTGCAGCTAACATCATACCGAATGTGCAGAATGTGGAAGCATCCTTCTTGATAAATGGAACAAGATAAGGATGCCCACTCTCACCACTCTTATACAACATAGTGCTGGAAGTCCTTGTAAGATAAATCAGGGAGAAGAAAGATATAAAAGGCATCCAAATAGAAAAAGAAGAAGTCAACTCTCTTCTTATTGATAATGAACTGATAAACAACTTCAGTAAAGTTTCTAGATACAAAATCGATGTACCAAAATCAGTGGCATTTCTATACAACAATGACTTGTATTGCCATGTTAAGAACCAAATCAAGAATACAATCCCATTTACAATAGCTGCAAAATAAAATACCTAGGAATATATCTAGCCAAGGAGCTGAAAGATCTCTACAAGGAGAACCACAAAACACTGCTGAAAGAAATCACAGCTGACACAAACGGAAAAAACATTCCTTGCTCATGAATTGGCAGAGTCAATATCATTATAATGGCCATACTGCTTAAAGCCATCTACAAATTCAATGTTATTCCTATGAAGCTACCAATATAGTTTTTCAAAGAACTAGAAAAAATATTTAAAAAGTCATATGGAACCAAAGAAGAGCCTGAATACCCAAAGCAATCCTAAGGAAAAAGAACAAAGCCAGAGGCATAACATTACCTAACTTCACACTACTATAAGGCTACAGTAACCAAAACAGCATGGCACTTGTACAGAAGCAGACACATATACCAATGGAACAAAATAGAGAACCCAGAAATAAAGCTGCACACCTACGGCCATCTGATTTTCAACAAAGTTGACAAAAATAAGCAATGAGAAAAGGACTCCCTATTCAATAAATAGTGTTGGGATGACTGGCTAGCCATATGCAGAAGAATGAAACTGGATCAGTACCTTTCACCACATACAAAAATCGACGCAAGATGGGTTAAACACTTATATGTAAGACCTAAATTCCTCTAGAATTCTTATAGTTTGAGCTCTTACATTTAAGTGTTTAATCCATATTGAGTTAATTCTGGACATCAGCCTTGGAAAAGAATTTATGACAAAGTCCTCAAAAATGATTGCAACAAAAACCCCCCAAAAACTGACAAATGAGTTCTAATTAAATTAAAGAGCTTCTGCACAGCAATAGAAACTATCAACAGTGTAAACAGACAACCTACAGAATGGAAAAAAAATACTCACAAACTATGCATGTGAC
Source organism: Trachypithecus francoisi (assembly GCF_009764315.1). NCBI lineage: Eukaryota > Metazoa > Chordata > Mammalia > Primates > Cercopithecidae > Trachypithecus > Trachypithecus francoisi. The sequence continues at coordinate 66,211,962 of NW_022681455.1, read as the reverse complement.
AAAGGTCTAATGTTGAGAATCTATAAGGATTTTTTTTTAAATTTTTTATTATTATTATTATACTTTAAGTTCTAGGGTACATGTGCATAACGTGCAGGTTTGTTACATATGTATACTTGTGCCATGTTGGTGTGCTGCACCCATCAACTTGTCAGCACCCATCAACTCGTCATTTACATCAGGTATAACTCCCAGTGCAATCCCTCCCCCCTCCACATGATAGGCCCCGGTGTGTGATGTTCCCCTTCCCGAGTCCAAGTGATCTCATTGTTCAGTTCCCACCTATGAGTGAGAACATGTGGTGTTTGGTTTTCTGTTCTTGTGATACTTTGCTAAGAATGATGGTTTCCAGCTGCATCCATGTCCCTACAAAGGACACAAACTCATCCTTTTTTATGGCTGCATAGTATTCCATGGTGTATATGTGCCACATTTTCTGAATCCAGTCTGTCACAGATGGACATTTGGGTTGATTCCAAGTCTTTGCTATCATGAATAGTGCCGCAATAAACATGCGTGTGCATGTGTCTTTATAGCAGCATGATTTATAATCCTTTGGGTATATACCCAGTAGTGGGATGGCTGAGTCATATGGTACATCTAGTTCTAGATCCTTGAGGAATAACCATACTGGTTTCCATAATGGTTGAACTAGTTTACAATCCCACCAACAGTGTAAAAGTGTTCCTATTTCTCCACATCCTCTCCAACACCTGTTGTTTCCTGACTTTTTAATGATTGCCATTCTAACTGGTGTGAGATGATATCTCATTGTGGTTTTGATTTGCATTTCTCTGATGGCCAGTGATGATGAGCATTTTTTCATGTGTCTGTTGGCTGTATGAATGAATGTCTTCTTTTGAGAAATGTCTGTTCATATCCTTTGCCCACTTTTTGATGGGGTTGTTTGTTTTTTTCTTGTGTAGGTAGTACCATTCAGGACATAGGCATGGGCAAGGACTTCATGTCTAAAACACCAAAAGCAATGGCAGCAAAAGCCAAAATTGACAAATGGGATCTAATTAAACTAAAGAGCTTCTGCACAGCAAAAGAAACTACCATCAGAGTGAAGAGGCAACCTACAGAATGGGAGAAAATTTTTGCAATCTACTCATCTGACAAAGGGCTAATATCCAGAACCTACAAAGAACTCAAACAAATTTATAAGAGAATCTATAAGGATCTTAATTCAACAAGCAAAAAACAAGTACTTTAAGAAATGGGCAAAAGACATGAATAGACACTTTTCAAAAGAAGACATGACACACAAGTGGTTAACAAAGTGAGAAATTCTCCACATCACTTATCAACAGAGAGTTGCAAATCAAAATCACAATGAGATATCATCTGACATCAGTCAGGATAGCCATTATTAAAAAGTCAAAAAACAACAGATGTTGGTGAGGGTATGGAGAAAAGAGAATGCTTGTACACTGTGGTGGGAATGTAAATTAGTTCAATTACTATGGAAAGCAGTTTTCAGATTTCTCTGAGAACTTACAACAGAACAACCATTTGACCCAGTAATCCCACTGTGGAGTAATACCCAAAGGAAAATAAATTGTTCTACCAAAAAGACACATGAACTCATATGTGCCTCACAACACTCTTTACAATAACAAAGACATGGAATCAACTCAGGTCCCATCAACAGTGGATTGTATTAAAAATGTCATATGTATACACCATGGAATACTATGCTGCCACAAAAAGAAATGAAATCATGGTCTTTGTAGCAATATGAATGCAGCTGAAGGCCATTATCCCAAGCAAATTCATGCAGGAACAGGGAACCAAATACTGCAGGTTTTCACTCATAAGTGGGAACTAAACATTGGGTACTCAGGAACATAAATGGCAATAATAGACAATGGGAACTACTAGAGGGAAGAGGAAGAGAGGGATGCAAGTGTTGAAAAACCAACTATTGGGTACTATGCTTAGTACCTGGGAGACAGGATCAATTATTCTCCAAACCACGGCAGCAGGTAACAAGCCTGCACAAGTATCCCTGAATCTAAAATGAAAGCTGAAATTATTTTTTAAAAATTATCTTAAAAAAAGAAAAATAAATAAAAGTACATGGGTAATTTCCTTTAAAACAATGAGGGTTTTACTACTTTACAGCAAGTGATGGAAGATCCCTTTCTTCAAACCTTCATCCTATTAGCTAAAGTATTTTCTATATGAAGAGTTTGGATAAGATTTTGAGGTGAACAAATTCCCATTCTTGCATGTTCTCCATTACTTTCTGCTTTGTCCTTTTCCTACCCAGTCATAAAACCCTCTGGGGTGCTCCCATCATTGTGTCATTTGCTTAGCATCCTCAGACTGTGTTTTAGGTTTCCTGAGTTTTCTCACACAATCATATTCTCTGACCTTTTTTATCCACCTGTCACTATTTATCCATCATTCTTCCATTCCCTCTAGGTCCTGCTTTCTGCTGGACAAAGACAAAGAGTGGCAATGACTTATAATAAGATAAAAAAAAATCAATGCTACAAGGTTAATCGACTATTATAATATCCTTCCCATTTACCCAATGCTTTAATTGTGTAAAAACGCACATATCCATCTTCATCTCCATCACTCTCATCTTACTCCAAGTTACCATTCTTTCTCATTTAGACTGCTGGAAATAATTTTCTTACACCTGTCTTATCCACTGAGTGATACACAAAGATATAAATTCAGAAGTAAATAAAAATGAATACACAAATCAGATCACTTAGTCTTTTGTTTAAAAAAGAAAAGTCAGTGGCTTCAAAGTTCTCTAGAGAAGAATTCAAATAACTCTCCTGGCTTGGCTGGGTGCGGTGGCTCACACCTGTAATCCCAGGACTTTGGGAGGCTGAGGTGGGTGGATCACTTGAGGTCAGGAGTTTGAGACCAGCCTGGCCAACATGGTGAAACCCCATCTCTGCTAAAAATACAAAAATTAGCCAGACGTGGTGGCACAAGCCCATACTCCCAGCTACTTGGGAGGTTGAGGCAGGAGAATCACTTGAACCTGGAAGGCAGAGGTTGTAGTGATCTGACATCATGCCACTGTACTCTAGCCTGGGCGACAGAGTGAGACTTCATCTCAAAACCAAAACCAAAGCAAAAAAACCCACAAAACTCTCCTGGCCTAAAGTGCCCTGACTGATCTAGGCCCCGCCTATAGCTCTTGTCTATTTACCACCCTTTGTCACTCAGTGTATTCCAGACATACCAGTATTCTTTCTTTCTATTTCAGCCATTTTGCTCTGTCTGCTCTCTCAGCCCAGAGTGCCTGGATCAAATCTTCCTGTGATAGGCTCCTTGTTGTCCTCAGGCCATGTCTCTAATGTCTGCTTCTCAAAAAGGCCTCCCCTGACTGCACAAAGTAGCCTCTCTTATTGCTTCTGTCTCTAACAAGAAGTCTCTCTTTTGCTTGTTTATTTCTTTATTATCGCTCTTTCCCTCTACTAGGAAAGATGTCTCCTGATAGCAGGGATCTCGTCCATATTAGTCACTGCTATACCACCAGAAGTAGACATAATTAGGTTTGGTTTTTCTATAATATAAAAGACCAAAGTATACAGTTTCTACAGTGGTTGTAGACAAATAGATATTTATTCCTCTCGTATAAAAGAAATGTGGGGGATAAGTGGTCAAAGCTCATATGATATCCCCCATGATCTTATTAAGAACACAGGCTCCAATCTTACTGCTCCACTATCCTCAAAAGACAAACTCCAACTGCAGAGTCACGCCATGGTCAAGAAAGCTGCTATTGCACTAGTCCTGAGTTACCATACTTCCAGGAAGACATATGTAATAATTCCTCTGCATGTCACTGGCTAGAAGTAGTAACATGGCCATACCTTACTGCAAAGGAGGTTGGGAAATGAGGTACTTATTTTGTGTGACAATGTAGAATCAAACATCAAGCTGCATTACTGAGGAAGAAAAAAATTGATATTGGGTAGCAACATCTTCCACAGGATATAAGGTTAGTTAGATTCTGTAGTTTATTGGAGTAATAAAGGGCTTTATTTTGACCCTATTCTTTCTTTATGCTAAGTAGTTGCAAGATGACTGCCTAAAATTCCTTTGTTCACATCTAGGGGAAGACAGGGAATGAGGCTGAGTCACCTCAGGTTGTTTTCTCAATAGGGAGAGGGGGCTTCTTTCTTATACATCCCAGAAAATGTCTCTTCTAATTGAATGGATCATAACAGAATCAACAATTATGCCTAAGGGAAGAGACTAAGATAAATCACATGCATCTTTATAGAACTAGAAGTTTGAGCTACCTTACCCCATAGCAAATGAATTATGAGTAGGAGCTCTGGATACCTGATTGGCAATCAGAATAGCTATCACGAACAAGGGCATGGAAGTTGGCCAGGCCATTTTTGGTGGCGCATGTTTCTCAACTCAGATCATATCACATATACATGTTGAGTAAAAAGACAACCATCTTCTAATTTTTTTCATTTTCTTCTTTTCTTGTTCTTATCAACTAAAATCCATATAAGTTCAACAACTATGCTGGCTAACATGGAAGTCATTAGCTACATGTGGCTATTGAGCATTCGAAAAGCAGCTAGTCTAAATTGAGGTGTGTTGTAAGTGCAAAATACACACTGGAATTCAAAGACATTATGAAAAAGAGAATGTAAGTATCTTCCTAATACATTTTAAACTGATTACATGTGAAAATGTTAATATTTTACATATATTGGGTTAAATAAAATATTTTTTAGAATGAATATATTATTAGAGTTATAATTACTAAATTTTAAAATACCTTTTTTTACTTTTATTATGGCTACTAGAAGATTGCAAATTGTGTATGCAGTTTACATTATATTTCAGTTAGACAGCACTAATTGATAACACTTTTTCTGTCACCTTACATGAACTCTCTACCTTGAGTTCATCTACCTTCAAGCAAAATTGAACTATGTGTTACTAACATGCTCTAATTCTATATCTGAATTCCCCATCTCTACTTACCTTTCAAGCTCTTGCTCCAACGCCATCTCATCAACAAAGACTTATTATGATTCCTTTACAACTAGAAGTCGTATCTTCTTCTTCTCCAATACCATACAACTTTACCTGTGCAGTTTGATGGCAGAGAACACTTTTTCTATATATCAGAGTGAATTGTTTACATGTTTTAACACTTCTATAGACCTCATGCTTTCTTTTCTGGGGAAATGTGGTGGTTCTGTATATTTGTATTCTACCTTAATTCCTTGACTGTGATAGGAGTTTAACAAAGCATCTGTGGGTGACAGAATATATAGTGCTGCTGTGAAAAACACAAATGGACAGATAGGCCTATTCTAGAAAGAAGGCTGAAAATAATAGAGTGAATGCCGGAGAAATAGCAAGGGCCAAGAAGGCTTTTGAAAGTGATGAAATACTAGTTGTGTGCCATAAAGAAAAAGAATACTTCCTATGAAAGCAAGGAGTATGCTGTTGAGAATCCACATCATTCAAACAGTCTAGATCTAGGCTTTTAAGCAAATGCTTTATTTTCAATATATGCTTGAACTGAAATGGTTCAAGGAAAAAAAGTCTCAGAATTGGCCTTATCATAAAAATTTGGAAAATTACTTCTGAGTGTCTCAAATCAATTCAGTCTAAAATGCTAGTAAAGTGTTCATGACATTTTAGCATTCAGGGGTCCCTTGAGAGCAGGAGTAAAGAAAATCTATCCAAAACTTCTTCTTAGGGTCAATTTCCCTTCATTAATTGTACTTAGAACTACCAGTGCTTCCTAAAGCCTGAATGGTTTTCTCAATCTGACTTTCCTGGTAGAATTGTTAGGTTCCAAGAGTCCTCCAGAGAGCCTTCTAGCTGACTCTATTTTTCTGCACTTAGCTAGCCAAGGACCTCAAGGCTGTTAAGACTAAATAGAGACTATTTAGTCTAATTCAAGGTCAAGCTCGATAGTCTAATTCAAGGTCAAGCTATAAACTATCTTCTATCGGGCCACAGTTGCCAGGAAAAAAGTCCATGGGCATTAAAACATTAGAAATGGTTGAATATGGCCGGGCGCGGTGGCTCAAGCCTGTAATCCCAGCACTTTGGGAGGCCGAGACGGGCGGATCACGAGGTCAGGAGATCGAGACCATCCTGGCTAACATGGTGAAACCCCGTCTCTACTAAAAAATACAAAAAAAATTAGCCGGGTGAGGTGGCGGGCGCCTGTAGTCCCAGCTACTCGGGAGGCTGAGGCAGGAGAATGGCGTGAACCCGGGAGGCGGAGCTTGCAGTGAGCCGAGATTGCGCCACTGCACTCCAGTCTGGGCGACAGAGCGAGACTCCGCCTCAAAAAAAAAAAAAAGAAATGGTTGAATATTCCCGAGCACTTAAATTGGGAACCAATAGTTATAGAATATTATTCTTTAGTTTTTCCTCAGAAGATCTTGTTTACATTTAAGGTCAAAACTATTATCTTCAACAGATTCAATCTGTACTTTTTGTAAGATTCTCAATACCTATGGTATTTAATTTATTTAATTTATATCATTTAATTGATAATTAAATTATCATTTAATTATAATTTATAATTATATGATATTTAATTATGATAATCATATAATTTAATTATAATTTATAATTAGTTTAATTTATATCATTAAATATTATTTAATTTATATCATTAACACATTGGTTACTCATTGTAACTAAAGTGTTCTGAAATAGCTTGCAGCACTGTCAGACAAATTTAAAATAAGTAAGAAAATTGGCAAAATTAGATAAGTAAACTCTAATATGAAGTTATACTGAGCACAGCATGCATACTGTGAAGACCTATATACTTGCTAGATGTGGGCTACATATTTCAAAATAAACTACATTTTCAGTAGTCAGTTGTAAAATTGCATAATCAGAATTTATAACAAGTGGGCATTTGTTTTCCAATCCATCTGTCAATGTGATATAGTTTCTCTCTCTTCAATCATTTACTCTCTTTTTAAGGTATATCTGTTTCCCAGGCAGAATGGCTATAGAGGAACTATCTTTTTTCCCTACATAAACTTCCACCTGCTTTATTTAGAACAGCAGATATTCATTACATTATTGGAAAAAGTAACTGAAAGTGAAGGTAAATCCCTTTAAAACACACCAAATTTTTATGGTAAATAGTATAAAGCAAGAATAAAAAAATAAAAATAAGTTAAATTGAGATGTTAGTAAAAAAAATTATGATATATTTATTTTTATTTAAAAAATGTGTTTGTAATTTAACTTTACATCAATTCTTAGAACTGCAGACTGAATTACATGCTGATTTTTCCAACCAAAAATTAAAAGGGACAAAATGATATTCTGTCAACAATGTGGTATGATATAAGTAATTCTACAACATTTCTTACAGAAACTATGAAATCATATCTTGCAAAAACTGAATTGTAGTTTGCAATTGATTTACATTAAAATTAAATTTTAAGTTAATTTGAATTAATTTAAAATTATGGCTCATATCCACTATAAGCCATAATAAGAAGATCTGGTTGGACTGGTGGGGATAAATGCTACTGCAAATTATGTGGGGTGTTTAATGGAGACTAGTTTTAGAAAACATTAGTTTATTGGAGAATCTTTTTCCTTTAAAGCAACATTTAGTTCTCCATCAATGTCATACTTGGGTACTTAGTAAATATTCAGGTAATTAGTAGGCCCTTACATTAACTAGTTAATTAACTTTATTTGTTGCTTTTTGATAGATTTTGTTTTCCCATGCTAGAATTCTGCTTTTAATTCCACATTTAATTATTCAGGTAGCTAGAGTCACATTTTCTCCAAACTGCTTTTTAGCTGATGAAATTGAACCCAGCATTCTCTCTGTTCTCGCCTACTTGGTAATATATTGTACCTTTCTATTGATTAAGTAACTTTCCTTGGTAGGCATCGACTCTTATAATTTATTAGATTCTAAACTATGCACCAGCTCAGAATTTCAGGTTACATAGTTAGCTAAGAACAATGTGTAAATTTCTTTTCCAAAACTTAATTTCTAATAAGAATCTCTGTTCTGCATCAAAATTCCAGAGACTTATATAATCTCCCAGTATGAGGAGATCATCCATTGTTTCTCATTCTGCAATACAAGGTCACTCTAAATAAAACTTCCTTTTAGAGATTTATTTGTTTTTTTTTTTTTTTCCTGGGCACATAGGAAAAAATTCCATTGCTGTAGGAAACTCATTGAGGCTGCCTAAAAACATGAACCACTCCAAAGCAAGTCCCCCTGCCCCTTACACTAGCAACTAAGGGCTCTGTGATGTTGGCTTAGGCCTTCTATTGAGCGCTAATACAGGCTAACCAGCTATTTCTGTGGTACAGCTTCTGCACCTTGCTGGAGAACAGGAGAACTCTGGGGTCTGGTTATTTTTCTGGACTCTTTTCAGGAATATAGCACATGGCCTTTCTGCTCTTACACCCCCAAATATATCTGGGGAAAGTGTATTATTCTCTTACCCTGAAAGACATTATTTAGAATTGGCGTGAGAAAGAAACCAGAACAAAAATGGAAAAACCCAAATCTCTAAATTTAGATGTTTGGTGAGAAAATCCAGGACAAAGCACTGAAAAATTCTAAATCAATTGAGACTACATACATTGTATAAATTAGAGGAATGGAGGCATGAAATAGAAATTAGGATTAGGTTCAGGAAGAGACAGTTTTTTTCATGCATATCTGAGTTTTTGCCCTGAAATTTGTTCCTTTTAATACACATATCTAATTATGTCATTTCTTGTTCTAAAACCTTCAAGGACTTTCTACCATATATAATACAGAATAAAGTTCATATTCTTTATAGTGGTTCTCAAAATCCTTCTGGTTAGGCTTCAAGCTTCATTTTTAGACCACTTCTCTCTATACTATAGGCTACAAACACAATTATCTATGCAATTTGCAAACAGAGAAGCATACATACTTCTACCCTAGCTGCTCTCTATAAGTGATGCATGGGATGAGCAATAAATGCCCAAGAACTTGGGAAGAGAGAAGTACAGCCTCCTGCTCTGTGACAGTCAAACTCTAAATAAACATACAGCAGAACAAAGATGTACAAAATATTCTTAAAGGAACAAAATGTCATCAGATTAAGATTTGTATAATCTAATTGTTAACTTGAACATCACCAAAAATTTTTCTTAAATCTTTAGCAGATTAAAAAAAGATCAGTGATGGAGCACTGATAGAAAAGAGAAAGCTAGGGAGAAAACATTGACTGAGACCCTATTGTACTGCTCAAAAGAGAGTGCCTTGTAATCACAATTAGCATATAATTAAGTTGTTTCTATAATGAAGATGGAAGGATACAGCTACCAGACCTAATGATACAATCCTGGTATTTAATATTTGTGAGAATAGGACCTTGTTTTTTCTCTTTCATTGTTGATTTCCTCAGTGCCTACAACAGTGCGTGGCGGATGGATGCACTCAATATTTGTTGGAGAATTAAGTCTCATTAACCGCTACAGCTCCAATTCTGTGTGTTCCTAGCCATCTTTTAATTATGATGTAACTTTTTATATAGTTTTGACAACAAGGAGCGAATGTACCTATCAGTGAATATATTATGAATTTATAAAGTATCATTCTACATTTTATACATTGGTTTCTTGTTAATTTATTTAAATTGAATCAATCTTCTAGAGACTGATGATTCTCGAAAGCACTAATATTCAAACTTGTTAATGTACAAAGCTCAGAGTGAGAGAATGTGACCAACCAAGGTTCTATTCATGCGGGGATCCTTCTAAAAGGCCATGTGGTCTTCACTAGATGACATACCTCTATCGCACTGCGTGCTTTCTTCGAGCTACAAACCTGATGATACTCTGGTTTTTGCCATACTCACTCACAGATCAGCTGTTCTAAGTAGTCTTCCCTCTTCTGTATTGAGATTGCATAGAACTTCCCTGGTATCAAAAAATTAAATAGAAGGTCTGCTTCCCTCATTCTTTTTTTTTTTTTTTTTTTTTTTGAGGCGGAGTCTCGCTCTGTCGCCCGGACTGGAGTGCAGTGGCCAGATCTCAGCTCACTGCAAGCTCCGCCTCCCAGGTTTACGCCATTCTCCTGCCTCAGCCTCCTGAGTAGCTGGGACTACAGGCGCCCGCCACCTCGCTCGGCTAGTTTTTGTATTTTTAGTAGAGATGGGGTTTCACCGTGTTAGCCAGGATGGTCTCGATCTCCTGACCTCGTGATCCGCCCGTCTCGGCCTCCCAAAGTGCTGGGATTACAGGCTTGAGCCACCGCGCCCGGCCGCTTCCCTCATTCTTAATGGTGGGAAGTAACACCTGCCTTGCCGAAATGTTGTGAATCTTAGTGATAATATACTGTAAAATTCTGAGTACAATGGTAAGAGAAGTCAGTGCTCAGTAAATGGAATCTATTATAAGTATTGTCTCAATAATTTGTTAGTATTTCTATTATAATACTGCATTTCAATTCCATTCATTTTAACAAGTATGTTTTCAGGTAAAGTTCTTTTTTTTTTTTTTTTTTTTTTTTTGAGACAGAGTTTTCACTCTGTCGCCTAATCTCAGCTCACTGCAAGCTCCGCCTCCCGGGTTTACGCCATTCTCCTGCCTCAGCCTCCAGAGTAGCTGGGACTACAGGCGCCTGCCACCTCGCCCGGCTAATTTTTTGTATTTTTTAGTGGAGACGGTGTTTCACTGTGTTAGCCAGGATGGTCTCGATCTCCTGACCTCGTGATCCGCCCATCTCGGCCTCCCAAAGTGCTGGGATTACAGGCTTGAGCCACCGTGCCTGGCTCAGGTAAAGTTCTTAACTCAGAGAATTAAAATTTAGTCTCGGCCGGGCGCGGTGGCTCAAGCCTGTAATCCCAGCACTTTGGGAGGCCGAGACGGGCGTATCACGAGGTCAGGAGATCGAGACCATCCTGGCTAATACGGTGAAACCCTGTCTCTACTGAAAAATACAAAAAAAAACTAGCCGGGCGACGAGGCAGGCGCCTGTAGTCCCAGCTACTCGGGAGGCTGAGGCAGGAGAATGGCGTAAACCCGGGAGGTGGAGCTTGCAGTGAGCTGAGATCCGGCCACTGCACTCCAGCCTGGGTGGCAGAGCGAGACTCCGTCTCAAAAAAAAAAAAAAAATAAAATAAAAAAATAAAATAAAATTTAGTCTCTTGTGCCTCAGTTTCTTCATCTATAAAATAAAGATAAAAACAATACCCTCATAGAGTATTTGTGAGATTTAAATTACCTTATACATATAAAACGGTTAGAACAGTGTCTACTACATTTGTAAAATCTCATTAAATACTAACCATTATTATTAGTAATATTACTAGAATTTAGAGAAGAGACAGGTGAGTAAACTATAAAAACAGTAATATAAGCAACCCTAGAGTATGCAAAAGAACCAGAAATAACCCAAAGAAATAAGGGATGACGTTAATTAGGGTGTGTTAGTTGAGAGGTTTCCTGGAGGAGGCAGAATGTGAGCTTGTTTTTGAAGGCTGATTAAGATTCACCAATTAGATAAGGGCTTGAGGTTGCAAAATGAAAAAATCAACTCCAGGACGACATATGGCATCCAAAAGAGCATGGTGTGTTTGTGGAAGTAAACCAAACAATTACTTCGCTGGGGTGTAAAGTGAGGTTGGGGAGGATGGCTGCTGTGGGAGAAGGTAGTTCCCAAGGAAGACACAGAAATGACAGATATCTTGTGTCCTACATATTTTGGATTTTATCCTGAGATTCTTAATTTAGGGTACTTGCACCTCTATCGAGCTGATCATAAATACCTAGAAATTGGGCACCAAGTCTTGCGTTGTAGATGCATTTTAAGTGGGGGAGAATGTTCAAAGCATTTTAATAGATTTTCAAAATGATCTGTGCTGTCAAAATGAAAAACCACTGTTTATTGTTGAGGATGAGATTAAGGATTTTAAACGGGATCAGGTTTAGTTTTGGAAAGGTCCTCCTAGTGGCAATGTGAAAGAATGCTGGCTGGAAGAGATTTGGAGTGAGGAGTAAGGAGACTGTGTGAAGCGTCCAGGCAAAATAAAGGTCTGCGGGAGGAGGGAAGGGGCATAGAAAGAGGAGAATGTCCACTCTCCATTAGGTATGGAATGATTTGTTCTTCCCATTAGGATCTGCGAGATGTTTAATATGTGCCAGGCACTGTGCTAGCTGCCAAGAATAGAAAACTCCAGCCCTTAAAGAGCTTTGAAACTAATAGAGAAAACAGACAATGGAAAATTATCTAATTATAATCGTGTAACTGCTATGCCTCCCCCTTAAATTGAGGTTTCCAGAGTTTGGGGACCCTGTCTCATTCATCTCACAGTCTTCTAACTGGCCCACAAGAAGTGCTCAATTAGTCCCTATCTAATAGAATACATATCTTAATTGTCCCTTGCCTGGTGGACTCTTATGAGTGCTTATCTCTACTGACAGTAAACATACCTACATGGGCTTCTAGTCTGGTGCTAATGCTTGCCTTCTTACCTTTAATATCAAGATCCTGCTCAGAGATGAATCTTATGCTAACCTGAAGTTTGCAAGTTACAAAGTAGTACATTCATTTATTCAAATTCTTCATGAAATCACTTCAATGTCTGGATATGTGATTACATCTGCTTGCCTCTGATTCTACATGTTTTTAATCATTAAATTAAAATGTAAGCTTTTTTTTTTCTAACTTGACAAAAAAGAGTAGTAATATTGTTTGATTTGTCCTGTTTTTCTTTTGGTTTTCCCCTCTCCCTTCATTCAGCAAATATATTCAGTGCCTGCCATGTGCCAGCACTGTGATAGGTGTAGGCGGAAAAAAGATAAATGGGAGCCAGGTCCTACCCACAGGCAGTCCTCAGCTTAGTTTGCAATGACAAATACACATGTGGACAAGTAGATACGATCAAAAAAGCAGTTATGCAAACAGAGGAAGAGAAGGGTGACTCCTTTCACCTTGGGAAAAAATACTGGAGATACAAAGCTGAATTAGACAATACCTTACCTTCAAAGATCTCACTAGAGGGAACATTTTGCAAATGCTAATTAAGAGGGGCAGGGAATTTTTAAGGAGGAGCAGCCTTATCTCAGGCACTTAAAAATACTAACATAAAACTTAAAAGAAAGTCATGGTTGAAACTAGAAATAGTTCAAATAATGCAATACCTGAAGGACCTACTCTGAATGCAACATGCAAATTTTAAAAAGATAATTATACAAAGGATCAGTGGGTTTCTCTCATAGAATGAATGCAAGATACTTCTGTATGAAGTATAGGTTGCTTAATTACTTTTAATGTAGTTACTGCAAAACCTAGGGATTCTACCTTGAAAGGGTTGTTCAGTATTTACAATTCAACCAGCTTCTTAATCTATCCCTAGAAAATCTTGGTGACTGGCACCTACCTGCCCATCCTATTTCACCTGGGCTTTGGGTCACTTCCAAGCAATTTATTATATCTATGATCTCCTATCTGAACTGATTAGCATTTGCAAGACCAAACTGAAAATACAGCTTTTCTCTGCCTTAATTTTTTTTCATATAATTTGAATGGCTTTACTTGAAGGTTTTCTGAGTAGCATTTAACCTTTTCAAAATTATGTCCATTTGTAATTTGCAGAGCAAATCATTTGTCCCATGGTTGTATAGGAAGAGGGGTACTTGGTTGTAATAGAAGTAGAAAAAAGCTGCCCAATTAAAGTAAAGAATCAGCTATTTTATATACTTTTGGATGTCTGAACTAACATTTCCATTGGTGGTGTTGTGGCTAAAGTAGTAGTAAGGAAAACACACATTTCAACTTGAGCTTCTGTCTGGCGAATGGATGACCTGAAGCTGTCTTGGGCTGATGTGATAGGTAGTGGTTAGGGCATCTCTGCTTCCTTCTCTCTCTTTGAGATGATTAAGAGAATTGATAACATGTTGAACTAAATGTCAGCCAAAATCAATAACCAGGAGGTAAGAGCAGGTTGAGGCAAGTGAATTGACTCAGATAAATAAGCAGGCCAAGGGAACAGAATCCTCACAGCTGGAAAGGCTAAGCTGCCTCCTCCTGCTATGGCAAAGAATATGAAACAGGCTGTTGAAACTAGATGTCCCCAGCTCCCACAGTCTGTGTGGGAACCGTGATGGGGTCAAGCAGGCTGCCTTTCTGCTAAGACGACAGCTTAGAGTCTCAACTGGACTGGCAAGCTTTTGAGAAATACAATTAAAGCACCATGTACTCCCATGCAAAAAAAGATATTAATTCCATGAAAATAATGTCTGAGTCTATTTTAAACAGTTTCCCTCACTTTTAAAATCATTTACTTCTACCTTTAAATTAAAATTATTTTCACTCATTTAATAAAATGTTGCTTTATTTTTTATGTTGATTCTCCTGGCAACTTTAAGCTATTATGTCCTTGATCATATTATTAACTTGCTAGGTGGTCTAAGCTTTTAGACAGAGAGAAAGAGAGAGAGGCATTTGAATGTTTGTACTTACGTATTTAGAACCACCAGTTGCCTACAGAATGAAATGTAGTTAGTGGTGAAGTCTAAAATATATTTCTTGTTACTCTAGGCTGCGCTTCTCTCTGTCTAAATGCATGCTTAATTGTAAACAAAGGGACAATATCATACTGAAACCCTTAATGGAATTTAGCTCCACACAGTTCTGTTTATATACAAAATTGAAGGTATACTTGTTTAAAATATTGATTAAAAAGAGTATTAATTTTGTAAACATACAATAATTGAATTATCTAAACATAAAAGTCATTATGAAAGAGCTTCTTAACTATTCTCACCTTGATTTTCAGTAGCAGTCCATGTTAGAACCATCCATGTTACATAGTTGCTTAAAATTTTTTATAGCATATAATTTTCAGATTATAGCCCCCAAGCCATCACCACAACCACCACTTTGGCCATCAGTGGTTCCTGATTTCTGGTATTTATACCTTATTGAACCCCTTCCCACTGAGTGTGGTCTGGATTTATTGACTTACTTCTGCCAAATAGAATGTGACAGATATAATAGGACGTGACTTCCAAGATTAAGCTACCAAATTTCTGTGGGTTTTACTTTGGGGACTATCTCTGACTCTCTTGCTTGCTCACTCTGATTGATGCCAGCTGCCATGTTGTGAGTTGCTCTATTGAGAAGCTACCTGATGAAGACTTGAGGAAATCTTCAGCTAACAGCCAGTAAATAACTGAGGCTCTCAGCTCAATAACTGTGAGTAACTGAACCATGTCAATAACCTCATGAGTGATTTGAAAGTAAATCCTCCTCCAGTCAAAACTTCAAATGAGACTATATCCCTAGCTGATACCTTGATTGCAATTTGCAGCTGGATTCTTGACCCACAACAACTGTGAGATAACTGTTCATTATTTTAAGTCAGTACGTTTTGGGATGATTAGCTAGGCAACCATAGATAATGGATATAGCTGGAACTTGTTAGACCTACTGAATCAGAAACTTTAGAAGGGAAGCCCAGTAATTAGTGTTATAGCAAGCCTCCTAGGCAATTCTGATGCATGCTGAAATTTAGAAACCACTACTTTACAGAATGAAGTCTAAAACCATTAGCTAAGCCTATAAGATCCTTTCTATGGTTCTTTTATTTTGATAAATCTTTGTTCTCTCATCTTGTGTTATTCATCCCTAAGAATTCTCCATTCCAACCAATTTCAGCAGTTGCAGTTGAGGAAGCTTTAGCAGCCACTGACTGTCTTATGAGCTGCCTAAACAATGCTGTTAAACTATTCTTATTATTTAATTTAGTTATAATAATTATAAAAGAAATGACAGATACTAATAGTTGAGTGCAGACTACATATTAGGCTTTATTATAACCATTCTATGTATTATCTTATAAGAATTTGCTGATAAATCCCTATGAGATAGGTAGTATTACTATTCCCATTTTACAACTAAGAAAAATAAGTTTTAGAAAGATAAACTAACTTGCGTGATATCAGTTACCATACTAGTAACTGGTAAAACTAAGATTTGACATGAGTCTGAGTGTTGAGTTGGCATATTGAGCTAATGGGCCACAAGCCTCTCAGAACATTGCCTCCAGGTCTTTGAGTTTTCTCAAGTCTCTTGGCTTTCTCACATCCCTTGGCCTCTTTCATGAAACTAAGTTCAGAGGTAACTGCCTATATAAAACTATTCTTGACTCTCTCTAGAAGAGATATATACAGTTCATTTATCCATTCCACAAATATTTATTGAAAGCTCATTATATGCCTATAAACATTCTAGATACTACAAATTTAGTGCTGGAAGAAAAAGCAAATAAACCTACAGGTAAAAATTATTGCTTTGGAACTTACATTCTAGCTGGGGAAATAAAAAACCTGAAAAGAAATAATTGAAAAATACAAATAGCTATGCTAGATGATAATAATTAACATAAAGGAAAGATTGCATTAAATGCAATGGTTAAGGAGGCCAGCACTGAAAGATAACATTTGAGCAAAGTCTTGATGTAGGTTAGGAATGCAGTTTGTGGCACTGATAAGTGAATGTCATGATTAGATATGAGCAAGTGTGAAGGTCCTGAGATGAGAGAGTGCCTACCATATCAGAGGAACATCCAAGAGACATGTATGGCTTGAGTGGAGTGAGTGAAAAAGGGTAGCTAGCACATGAGGGCAGAGATGAAAGGCAGGAGGAGAGATATCAAGAAGGACCTTGTAATCCATTGTAAGGAATATAAGTTTTTCTCTGCATGAGATGGGAGGACATGGAAAGGTGTTGAATACAGAAAATGACATGGTTTAATTTCTACCTCAGCAGATCACTCTGGTCGATATGTTATGAATAGTCTATATGGCAAGTGTTGAATCAGGAAGACCTCTTAGAACAATTAGAATCCTATGTCAGTAATCTAGGGTTTAGACAATTGATCATGAGTGCTTGGGTCATGATAATAGCAGTGAAAGTAATAAGAAGAGATTAAATTCTGGATACATCTTGAAGGTGGAGTTGATAGTATTTTCTAAAGTGTTTGACATGGGGTGTGAAAGAAAACATTTTGGCCTGTGATCAGCTGGAAGGATAGCGTCATCTTTTACCAAGTTAGGAAAGAATGTGTGCATTATAGGTTCCTGAATTTGGGTTTGGAATGCTAAATTTATAAAGCATATACGCTATTCAAGAGTTGTCCGTGTGGAAATCAGGTGTCCAGGGAAATTCAGAGGAGCAGATGATGGTATAGATATTAATTGGAGAGTCATCAGTTTATACACAGTATTTGTAACCATGAGACTGGATGAGATCATTAAGAAAACAAATATAGATAAAATCATTGGGACTCCATGAACAAATGCATATAATCATTAGAGCTTTCTCACTCCTTCACTTCCTTTTTAAACATTTATAAAATATTTACTACATGTCTGACAAACAGCTAGACCTGGTTTGTCTGCTTGGCTTATTTCTCTTTCCAACTAGAACTCACTGAGCCAGGGTTCAGTTCATTGACATTCATATTTGCATTTCAGGTACCTGACAGATAATAGATATTTTATTGATTTTTAAAATCAATCTATAATTAATAAATATAATCAATTCTGTTAATACTTGAGGCAAGAAATAAGATAAGAAAAATTTTAAAAATAAATTATAGTTTATACATAAGAGTATGACCACAGTTAAAATGTGAATGGAATGTAAGAGAAAGCCATTTATTTTAATTTGGAACACATAAATTCTACTTAATAATGAAAGGCATTTTTTAGGAGGTGAAACATAAAAGTAGATTAGGAGGAATGTGAAAAGAATTTCAGGGACAACTAAAGGAAATATATTAGAAGGAGCTGAGGCCTAGTAAGTTATGAGTGTCTACATTTCAGACTCAATGTAAGAAGCCAAAGGACATTTAGAAACTTCAGACATTAGACTAAAGCCACAGTTTCTCAGTGTTCTGCACCTGATGAAATATGAGAATAATTTCATGAAGTATGGTATAGAGGTGGCGGGGACAGGGGAGTTGGATGCTGGAGGAAATAAGAGAAGATGAATAATGGTATAATAAAATATAGAATAAGGAGCTTGATTCTGACTTATTCAGATCCTCAATAAGATTGAAAAATTGTGATAATCAAATGATATTATAGCCTGCATTACTGTATTCTTCACTTTGGAGTTGCAAGAAGACCAGTTCCCTCTGGAAAGTGCTCTTATGATCACTTTGAAGTAGAAGAGAAACAGCTGAGTGGAGGCAGATGAAAAAAATATCTTCAAGCAGGGTTCAGAGACAGCTGTCATAGTACTTTAGTAATAATGTTGAAAGACTTATGAAATGAGGGCATCCTCCCCCAATATCCTGTAATGAGTAGTATTAATAATAAAAGTTTATCAATAATGTAAATTTGAAATAAAGTTTATTTTTTTATTTTCTATTTTTGTAAAGCCATATTTCATTTGATTGAAGTGTAATTCTTAGCCAGAATGTCCTTCAATTAGAGTAATACATTCATTTACATTGATTCTGAGACTGCTTAAGCCTCATTTTGTATTTCCTTTTCTTTTGGCTGAACTTTAGCTGAGGGTGAGTAAATTAATACTTAATGTAATATGTGTTTTTCAATCTAAGTTTAATCATCTTAGGTTATATGGAGTCATAGCTATGAGAGATGGGGAAAGGAAGATGCAATTATCCAATGCTATTTGACACAATTTAACAAACATTAATCAAGTTTATTTGGTACCCAAAGAACTTCAGCAGGTGTTGTGTAGGTGTGAGGGGGAAAATAAATAAAAAAAAAATTTCTAACTAAATTATTTACAATATGGTAGGGAGAAATCATAGAAGTAAACAATGAATAAGAAAATCATAAATGCTACCAGGGTTTATATATCTTTTACGTGTATCATAAGACTAAGCAGGAGATCTGGCATAAGATAGATCTAATTAATATTTGTTGAAAAATGAATGATAGCAGAGAAGATGATTCTACAGTAAGTAACAAAATACCAGTCCAAGAAACCTAGACAAGAGGAATTTATGTTAAAATCGCACTTAAAAAGAGCTCTTGATGTAAGTAGTTCTGCACTTGGATAATTCAGCAGCTCAATGATGGCAGAACTCTAGTAATTCTACATACTGTTATTATACTCTATAATACATTTAGACTTCTTTTACTGTCATAAGTTGGTTGCCACCATTCTAACCATCAATTTCTCATATCAAAATATCCAAAATCATGGAGGGGAAAGGGAATTGTCTCAGGAGTATTTCTTTTTTTTTTTTTTTTTTTTTTCAGAGAGGTATTACTTTCAATGGCAAAAAAATGCAATTAAATTTGCACCAACCTATCATTTATTAGAAACTTATCCCTCCTCCCCCTCTGCCCCACATACATGTTCCCCACAGGCCTTTTCTAGAATCACAGAACCAAAGCCAGAAATGAAGTCTGGGATAGAATGTATGTGATATTTGAGCTTTTGTTGTGAGGTCTACAAGAAAAATGAAAAGGAAGAAAAATGGCTCTAGGTTAAGAAGCCAAATAGTAGATGCTCTTGGAAATATTACCATCAAGTAATTTCTTTAGGCAATGTACAACCTTCATCTTTTCCACTACTGAACATGCCCTCACAAGTGCTCCACTAGGTACAGAAGCTCCTCAAATACCTGTGTCCCCAGGTTCTTGGCACCTGAAGCTCGCAATATTTGTGTATCAGTGTCCTATTGTTTTATTTTTTAAATAATTATTTTACAGTAATTACCTGGTACTGTTCTTAGTCCTTTATGAATTTTAACTCATGTAATTCTCACATCAACCCTATAGACATTATTATCTCTACTTACAGATGGGGAAACTGAGGCCCAATGAGGTTAAGTAATCTCCACACAGTTGCACAGCCAGTAAGGTGTGAAGGGTATGAAAATCAAGATGTTTGCATCCAGCATGGATGCCTTCACCACTCTGCTGTGCCACTTCTTCAGTGGCTTAGGGAAACATAGTGTCTTCTCTGACCTGCAAGCTCAGGCCTGTTGGAAGTCTAGTTTTACTAAGAGTGGTAACAAATATTGCTACGAATCAGCTTGATCAAGTACTGAGCTGTATTACCTAACACCCTGAGGTTTAGTTTCTTCATCTGTAAACCAAAGAAAAATAGAACTTCTAAGGTCATTTTCATCTTTAACATTCAGTGATAAAATTGACAATTAGCTGGTGTAGCTTTAGCAAAAGTTGAAAGTCAGCCTTTTATTTTCCTAATAACATTGGACTTTCTGTTTTCATTCTTGTCTCTTTGCAATCCATTGTATACATGGAACCCGAGAGACTGTGCAAAAAATCAAACAAATCAACCATCATGTTGTTCTCTTGGCTAATGGGTCCATATGAATTCTCATTGCTTTCTGAACATATCCCTACTCTTTGCTATGGCCTAAAGACCCCATGTGAACTGACCCCAGATGAACTCTCTTTTCTTATCAAATATACCTAGCAAGGTAAATCTTTGTTTCATTCTTTGCCACATTAAGCTGTTTCCTGCCTCAGGGCCATTGTCTTGCTATGTCCTCATCAGTAAGCTTTCCTGTCCCATCTTTTCACAGGGCTCCTTCTCATCATTCAGATATCAACTAAAATATTACCTCCTCACAGCGGTTTTCCTAACCATGCTGTCTAACATAGGGCCTCTGAGAGTCCTGCTGACGCAGTCATTCTTTATCATACTATCTTGCTCTGTTTGCTTCACATAATATAACCATTTTCTGCCATTACCTTGCTCATTAACTTGAGGGCAGGAACCATGTTCATTTTTTAATCATTACACGGCCAATATGTGGAATAGTGACATTTTATTGAAAGAAAGTTTCTAATTTATGTAAAAGACAATTATCATATTCTGGGTTTAATTAATTGAGACTAGGTTCTCAATTAAATATTTTAAATGAAATTAATGAGCATATGTAAAACTAAATTAGTCTTCTAATTATAATTATTTTTGTGTTTGTTTTAAAACTTTCATTAAATATATATAAGAAAGATAAGAACAAATATAGACACAGTCATATTGCCATATCAGTGAAAATGGCTAATTTTTGTTCGCCTTTTAAAAAATATTTTAGTACTCAAATGCTTACTATTACATTATTTCTCTCTTTTGAAGCTTCTAAATGAAGAAAAAATATTTCTCCATTTTGTCAAACTACTATCTTCTTTTTCTAGGAAGCAGCTGATTTTGTGTATTTTTTGGAAATATGCTGGCCTACAAAAATTTTTCAAATGGTAGAGGTAACCTGAACTCAGCATCTGCTTTAGAAACAGCTCCAACATTAGATGACAGCAGTAGATTGACTGATTGGGATTGATGGTAATAAGTGACTGCTCTTAATTCCCTATTCTATGATGATTCAATTCATTCCTGCATCTAGTAATCCTTTAAAAATACTACTGGGTTAAACTTTGTAATAATCTACAGTTCGCAAAGTATCTTGATAAAGAACAAAAGGTATTCCCTGTGGTACATGACGGCATAATGTTGAATTTTGTATTTTCCTGAAATTTCTTTTCTTTTCTTGGAAGTAAACAAAATACTGTGGATTGTTTTTTAAGTTTGGCAGATGAAAACAAGCACACAAAACCTTTTTGGTGGCATATACCAAAATGTAGATATAGATCTTTATCTTGTCTTGAAGTTAATGGAGAATGAAGGTAGTATTTGGGGCGATGTGGCTGGGAAGAGCAAACATTGTCGCGGCATGAAATATTCAGTTTATTCCTTTCTGTCTTCTTATTAGATATATTGGATATCTCTCTCCATATAAGGCAATTTGTCACCTTAGGTTATTAGCTGTATGAGAATTAGCTCCCAAATCCAACTTAATAAATCAGGTCTTGAATTTTAGAATACTTGTAAAACCTATTAAGTGTTTCATTGCTACTTAAATAATCAGATGTGGGCAAAATGCATTTTCAGTGTTCTTTGTTCAGTTTATCACTTTTAAACTGTCAAAGCCAGAGAATTTTAAAACTTTAAAGCTAGTTAGTTTTCACTTGTAAGAATATGCTATCTTAGCAAGTAGCAAGGGCCTTGGTAAACAATGTGAAATTAAAAACTGTTGCTTGAATGAATAAATCAATGAATGAATATATAGATGGGTGAACGGATAAATAAATATATTGTGCAGACTAAGGTATACTATGCAACTCAATAGACAATCAGCATCTACTATGCGGGTAGGCATTGTTTGAAGACTGGGGAAATCAAGTTGAAGGGGAAAATCTTTGACCATTAGACCTATACGTTAGCAGAGGGACTGTCACTAACACAAGCTCATTACCGCGTGCTATGTGGTAGGTAAAGGGTGCTCTGGGAAAACAGAAGGCAGGGACTAGAGATGTGATCTGAATTTGCCAGGCAAAGAAGGAAATATATGAAGAAAATTATTCTAGGCAGATGGAATCAAAAAGAGGAAGGTGCAAATCAGTGTGGTGTGTTGGGAAAATTGCAAATGGCTGACTACTGTAATGACAAGGCAGAGGTACAGAAGGGAAAGAGAAAATGATGCAAGATGAGGCTGGATCATGGAGGGCTTCATAAATTATGCTGAGAAATCTGCACTCTATCTAATGAGGAGCTGGGAAACAACCAGATGATAAAATATTCTGGTATTGAAAGTGAAGATAGATTTAAGAGTCAAAAGCCAGGCAAATTATGTCTCCTACTGCAATTATTGAGTATCAAAGCAAATCTCTCATCATCACATGGGAACTAGGATCCCTCCTAAAACACTGACATTGATCTGTGATGGAGACAATATATAAGCATGAAATTGTGGGCAGAGGAAGGGCATATATAGAAATTGACTATAAAGTCACGAAATACCAGTTTCAAAGTGTGGTTTCAAGAGTCAGGTTCATTATTGCATCATTACAACTCATTTTGTTGTATTAAAATTATGTAACGTCCACTTTTACTGTTATATTTCTAAGGTAATTAGGCTCTTACCAAATTTCAATATAAAACTTTTTTAGGGGGAAGAGGTTTCACAGATAAATGATCTTTACCTGATGGATCCCATTTGAAATTTCCCACATTTTTATATGGCCATAATATTAAGCTTGATGAACTTTTCTTTAGGACCAAGGCTATGCTCTCATACCTTGTTGAAAAAGAACTACCTATTTCTGCGAAAGGGACTTATAGCATTTTGGAGGTCAAAATGTCAACCCCTTATTACTCTCCATTTATTTTTAGCCTATTACTCTACAACGTTTCTCAGGTTTTCCTCAAACCTCTTTTATCCTTTGTTATTCCATTAGCTTGTATATCTTTAAGAGTCATTGACATTATCAAGCTTGAAAAAGACAACAATACAACTCCCTGGATCTCAAAGGTATGTGTTTGGAAGCAGGAAGAAGGGTGGTGTGTAGGCTTCAGGAGTCTTTAAGAACAACTTTATAGTTCTCTTTTTTTTCTGCCATGGGTTAATCTTCGCCCAAACACTATGTTCTCTATAAACTTTTCTTACCTTTTAACGTAACTTAAAATTGAAAATCCAACTGTTTTGCATGCAGGGTTTCATAGGTTTCCTACATTTTAAACATAGTATTTTTAATATCTGAGAGGACACTTCATGTGAAATTCACTTCTATAGCTACATGTTACTGGGTATGACTCTAAGCTTAGCACTTGCACATGTCTTGTAATCATTTCCTTAACACTATGACTTAAATAGTTATTAGAAAATAAGTGAGATCATAAACTGAGTACATCAACGCAGTTCCAGGATCCTCAATTTAGTCATAGAGATATAAATAACCTCTTTTACAATTTATTTAGACATTTCACATACTATTACAGAATAGTATAAAAATATACATAAATACATTTTCTTTCATCTGCTTTTTGGACATTCAACCAAAGACTGTTGTAAAGTAGTAGATAAAATCAATGAAAATTGTTACTAAAAATTTTCTTAAATGTGCATCCTTTGTGACGGGTCAACTTTGATATTTATAAAACAACAGCATATACCCAGTTCTACTTATGTATTTAGGCACTTAACACATGTGGATTTAAAAATTGTGTAGCCAACACAACTGCCCTTATGACTGACTTGGGACACTTAGAATTAGCTATTTGTGTTCTTGTGATGAAGGACAAGTCACTAACAGCACCTGTAATTAACCACCTGCTCACCTAATTACAGAATCACAGATTAAATATTCTGGAAAGCAATTTGCTTTCTACATTTCAGATTAAAGACATAGATTTACATAATAGGAAAACATTTATCCCACTAATGATTTCTAATAAATTTGTACTCAATTTGCATTAAGAAGAGTCACATTGGGACCTGAATTTAAACACTACATTTTCAAGATTTCTCTCTGGATGTGTGAAAACTACTAGAAGCAATGACTTCCACAAGATAATTTCCATTTGAGGAAATAATTATGGAATAATGCATAAATTTTTGAAACATAAAAATTAGATTTAGGGCTTGAAAGAAATAAGACTATTCTTGCTTCACCCCAAAAGAAAATAAAATGTACTTGTATATTAGTCTGTTCTCATGCTGACATAAAGACATAGTAAGACTGGGTAATTTATAAAGGAAAGAGGTTTAATTGACTCACAGTTCAGCTGGCTGGGGAGACCTCAGCAAACTTACACTCATGGCAGAAGGGGAAGCAAATATGGCCTTCTTCACATGACAGCATGAAGGGTAAGTGCCAAGCAAAAGGTGAAAAAGCTCCTTATAAAACCATCAGATCTCATAAGAACTCACTATCGCGAGAACAGCATGAGAATAAACACCCTCAGGATTAAATTACCTCCCCCTTGGTCCCTCCCATGGCACATGGGGATTATAGGAACTAAAATTAAAGATGAGATTTGGATGGGGACACAGCCAAATCATATCAACTTGTGAGTTTTGGTCGGGTCTTTTTGGATAATATAAACAAATAGCAAAACCATTTACAGTATCAGAAATATGTGGAAAGGACTGCTGATCACAGGGCAGAGCAAAATGGCCAAATAGAAGCTTCCACTGATTGTCCTGTCTGCAGGAGCACTGAGTTTAACAGACATCTACACAAACAAGTCCTTCATAAGAACCAAAATTTAGGTGCGTGATCACAGTGCCTGGTTTTAACTTCAAATCACTGAAAAAGGCACTGAAGAGGGTAGAAAAGATAGATTTGAATGACTGATGCCAACTCTCCCCCTTTCCCCAGCAGCAACCATGTGGTTCAGAGAATCTGTATGCTTGGGGATGGTGGAGCACAGTGACTGTGGGACTTTGCAATGGAACCCTGACATAGTGGAAAGCAACACCAGGCAGAACTCAACTGATGCCCACAGAAGGATCCTTGAGATTAGCACTGGCCAGAGGGGAATCATTCATCTCAGGAGTCAGAACTTGAGTTCTGGCAAGCCTCAACACTCTGTGATAAAGGGCCCTGGAGTTCTAAATCAACTTGAAAGTTTAGTCTAGGTCACAGGACTGCAACCCCTAGGCCAGTCCTGGCGGTGTGCTAGGCTTGGAGACAGTGGACTTGGTGGGGCATGCAACCTAGTGAGACACCAGCTGGGGTTACTAAGGAAGTACTTGCACCAACCCTTCCCTAAACCTAGGCAGTGTAGCTTGCAACTCCAAAAGAGACTTCTTCCTTCAGTTTCACAAGATGAGAAGAAAGCATAATGTGGACTTTGTCTTGCAACTTGGATGCTAGCTCAGCCACAGTAGGACTGGTCAGTGGGCAGAATTGTGAGGCCCCCCATTCCTGGCCCTAGCTCCCAGAGGACATTTCTAAACATACCCTGTGCCAGAAGGTAATCTACTTCTTTGAAGGGAAGGACTCAGTCCTGACAGGATTCATCACCTGCTGACAAAGAACCCTTGGGTCCTGAATAATCAGCAGCGATAGCCAGGTAGTACACGCTATGGGCCATGGGTGAGACATGCTACCTTCAAGTGTAATCTAGCATATTCCCAGCTATAGTGGCTACAAGGACAGCCTCCTTTTGTTTAAGGAAAGAAGAGGTAAAAGTGAAGGGAAATTAGTCTTGCAGCTTAGCTACCATCTCAGCCACAATTGGGCAGAGCACCAAGTGTGTTCTTGGGGGTCCCCAATTCCAGGCCTTGATTCTTGAATGGAATTTATGGACCTGCTCTGGGCTAGGATGTAGCCCACTGACCTGAAAGATGACTCCCAGGCCTGGAAGCATACACCACAAGCTGACTGAGGAGCCCTTGGGACTTAAGTGAACATTGACAGTAGACTGGAGGCCCTTTCTGTGGGCCTGTGACAGTGGTGGTTATGGGGAAAGACTTTTCTACCTGTGAAAAAGAAGAGGGAAGAATGGAAAGGACTTTGTCTTTTGGTTTGGGTGGAATCTCAGCTACAGTAGACTAGAGTATCAGGTAGATGTCTAAGGTTCCTGACTCGTGGCCCTGGCTCCTAGATGGCATCTCTGGACCCACCTGGGATCTGGGGAACTTGTTTCCCTGAAAGGAAAGATACAAACCTGACTGGCTCCACCACTTGATGACTGTAGAGTCCTACAGCCTTGTGTGAACATAGGCAGTATTCAGGTAGTGGTTACAGTGGGTATTGGGTGAGACAGTGCTGTTCTCGCTTCAGGTCTAACCCAGAGAAGTCCCAGTGGTTGTGGCCACAGAGGTGCTTGCGTCACCCTTCCCTCACCTCCAGGGATCTCAAACACACACACACATACACACACAGAGAGAGAGAGAGACAGAGAGAAAGACAGAGAGAGAGAGAGAGAGAGAGAGAGAGAGAGAGAGAGAGAGAGAGAGAGAGAGACTCTGTTTGGGTGAAAGTAAGGGGAGGAGAATAACCCAGGAAATTCTCTCCGATGCTACCCAAGACCACCAAGTTGGTCTGCAAGAGCCCCAACATTACTCTGTGTGGGGTGCCCTCTAATGCAGATAAGGCTGCAGTGACCCAGACTTAGGCCATAGCATCTAAGTCCCTTCAAATATCTGGAAACCCCTCCAAAGAAGGATAGGCAGAAACAAGCCAAGACTGTGAAGTCTACAATCAATACCTCACTTTTCAAATGCCCAGACACTGACAAACATCCACAAGCATCAAGACCATCCAGTAAAGCATGCCCACACTAAATGAAGCAAATATGGCACCAGGGACCAATCCTGGAGAGACAGAGATACGTGACCTTTCAGTCAGATAATTCAAAATAGCTGTTTTGAGGAAACTTGGAAATTCAAGATAACACAGAGAAGGAATTCAGGAGCATGTCAGATATATTTAACAAAGAGATTGAAATAATTAAAAAGAATCAAGCAGAAATTCTGAGTTGAAAATGCAACTGACATACTAAAGAATGCATCAGAGTCTACTAATGGGAAAACTGATCAAGCAGAAGAAAGAATTAGTGAGCTTGAAGACAGGCTATTTGAAAATACACGGTCAGAGGAAATAAAAGGAAAACTAATAGAAAAGAATGAGGCATGCCTAAAAGATCTAGAAAATCACCCAAAAGAGCAAATTTAAGAGTTATTTTCCTTAAAGGGGAGGTAAAGAGATGGTGTAGAAAGTTTATTCAAAGGGATAATAACAGAGAACTTCCCAATCCTAGTGAAAAATATCAATATTTAACTACAAGAAGGTTATAGAACATCACACAGATTTTCCTCAATCTAGTTAATAATCTAGATTGTCTCAAGATACCTAGGCTATCTTGAGACAATAATTAAACTCCCAAAAGCCAAGGATAAAGAAAGGATCCTTAAAATAGCAAGAGAAAAGAAACAGATAACATACAATGAAGCTCCAATATGTTTGGCAGCAGACTTTTCAATGAAACCTTACATTCCAAGAGAAAGTGGCATGACGTATTTAAGGTGCTAAAGGAAACAAAACTTTTAACCTATAATAGCATATCTGGTAAAAATATCTTTCAAATATGAAGAAGAAATAAAGACTTTCCTAGACAAACAAAAGCTTATGGATTTCATTTACACCAGACCTGTCCTACAGGACACGCTAAAGGGAGTTTTGTAATATAAAAGAAAAGGACATTGATTAATAGGAAGAAATCATCTGAAGATACAAAATTCACTGGTAATAGTAAATACATAGAAAAACACAGAATCTTATGACACTATAACTGCAATGTGTAAATTAGTCTTATCTTAAGTGGAAAGATTAGAAGACAAACCAATCAAAAATAATAACCACAATTTTTCAAGACATAGTACAGTATGATACAAATGGAAACAATAAAAAGTTAAAAAGCAGGGACATGAAGTTAAAATGTAGAGTTTTTACTAGTGTTCTATTTGTTGTTAGTCTGTATGTCTATGCAATCAGTGTTGTCATCCGTTTAAAGTAATGGGTTATAAGACATTGTTGCAAGCCTTATGGTAACCTCAAATTAAAAAACATATAATGGATATACAAAAAATAAAAAGTAAGAAATTTAAAAATACCATCAGAAAAATCACATTTATTAAAAGGAAGAAAAGAAGGAAGAAAAGACCACAAAACAACCAGAAAACAAATAACAAATAGCAGGAGTAAGTTCTTACTTATCAATAACATTGAATGTAAATAGACTAAACTGTCCAATTAAAGGGCATAGAGTGGCTGAATGAATAAAAAACAAGACCCAATGATCTTTTGCCTACAAGAGACACACTTCACCTATAAAGACACAAATAGACTGAAAATAAAGGGATGGAAAGAGATGTTATATCCCAATGGAAACTGAAAAAGAGAAGGAGTAGTTATATCAAACAAAATAGATTTCAAGATGAAAGTCATAAAATAAGACAAAGGTCATTATATAATAATAAAGGGGACAACTCAATAGGAAGATATATCAATTGAACATATATATGTGCTGAACACTGGATCTCCATATATATAAAACAAATATTATTAGAGCTAAAGTGAGAGATAGACCCCAGTACAATAATAGCTGAAGACTTCAATACCCAATTTTCAGCATTGGACACATCATCCAGTCAAAAAAATCAACAAAGAAACACCAGACTCAGCTTCACTATAGACCAAATGGACCTAATAGATATTAACAGAACACTTCAACCAACAGCTGCAGAGCACACAGTCTTCTTCTCTGTGTGTAGTTTATTCCCAAGGACAGACCATGTGTTAGGTTACAAAACTAGTGTTGGAACATCAAAAAATTAAATCATATGAAGTGTCTTCTCTTATCACAATGGAATGAAACTAGAAATAAATAACAAGAGGAATGTTGGAAACTATACAAGAACAAAGAAATTAAACAATATGTTCCTGAATGACCAGTGTGTAATAACAAATTTAAGAAGGAAACTGAAATACATCTTGAAACAAATGATAATGGAAGCAAAACATACCAAAACCTATGGGATACAGTGATATCAGTACTAAGAGGGAAGTTTGTAGCTATAAGTGCATAACTCAAAAGGTATGCACTTATGGCTAATGCACTAATGATGCATCTTAAAGAATTAGAAAAGCTAGAGAAAACCAAATCCAAAATTACTAGAAGAAAAGAAATAATAAAGATCAGAGTTGAAATCAATAAAATTGGTAGAAATAAAACAATACAAAAGATAAATTCAACAAAGGCATTTTTTATAAAAGATAAAGAAGCCTTTTGCCAGACTAAGAACAAAGGAGAAAATACCCAAATAAATAACATCAGAAATGATAAAGGAGATATTACCACTGATATGCAGAAATTCAAAGGATCACTACAGGCTACTGTGGGCAACTATATATTAATGAATTGGCAAACCTACAAGAAATGGACACATTCCTAGACATATACAATTTACCAATATTAAACCATGAAGGAAGAGGTCCAAAACTTGAAAAGACCAAAAAAAAAAAGAATGAGATTGAAGCCATTTTAAAGTCTTCCAGCAATAAAAAGCCCAGAACTTGACAGCTTCACTACTGAATTCTACCAAACGCTTAAAGAATTAATGATGGCAGTGGCAGCCCATCTAGAGTGGCCACTGCCATGACCCTGGCTGCAGTGTGGGAGGCATGGCCAGGGCCATGCACTCCAAGGAGCTAGTGGTAGCTGGGAACAGGTGGAAGTCTTGCCACCTTCTGAGTTGTCAGGGTGAAAGCCTCATGTTCCCCAGGTGTGTCTATGGCCGCCCAGTTGAGGCTACAGACCTGGGCATCCCTGTGCTCTTGGGGGCTGGGAGCAGGCAGGAGCCCCACCCTCTGAGATGCAGCTGTAGCCACCCAG
Source organism: Trachypithecus francoisi (assembly GCF_009764315.1). Lineage (NCBI taxonomy): Eukaryota > Metazoa > Chordata > Mammalia > Primates > Cercopithecidae > Trachypithecus > Trachypithecus francoisi. The sequence continues at coordinate 66,181,757 of NW_022681455.1, read as the reverse complement.
CCATGGCTGTGGACCCAGGCATCTCTGCACTCTTAGAGGCCCAGGAAGGCCCTCTGCCTTCTCAGGCTCAGAAGAGACTGTTCCCTCTGTCTGGATTCTCCCCACTCCCAGTGCCCACTCCGATCTTTGAGCAAAGTTGAAGCCAAGCCTAGGCACTGTCACAATGTGGCCAGGTGTACTCATGCTCAGGGCAGCACTGACATGCCAGCCTCCTGCCAGCTTAGACCTCTCCAGACTTTAGGTGCTGATGAGCATGGGAGTAAAGCTGAGGGGAGGGCTGAGGGTAGCTTGGCACTGACCTGCAGGTGACCCTTAGCACTAACAGCCTGGGCACCATAAAAATTGGTAGGAGGCAAACAGGCTTTTGGGCAGAAAAGGGAGGGTCCCTGGTGAAGTCCTACCTTCAAGCTGGGGAAGGCCTGAAGCATGGAGGCCAGGCTGGTACTCCCGTGGACTAGAGTGGGAACTTATGGTGCTTTTCCCAGGTCCACCCATGGCTGCCCACGAACTAATAAGCACACACTTCCTCCCTTCTGAAGTGCATAAAAACCCCAGACTCAGCCAGACATGAAGACAGGTCAGGATGAGCAGCTGTAGCTACCCACTCCACAGTCTCCTCTGCTGAGAGCTGAGCAGATGTAAGGATGACCAGCTGCAGAGAAGAGCTACCGACTCCAGGGTCTCCTCTCTGCTGACAGCTGAACACTCATTGGGATACCCTGGCTGCAGAGAGGAGCTACCCACTGCAGGTCTCCTCTGAGCTGTTCTATCACTCAATAAAGCTACCCTTCATCTTGCTTATCCTCTACATCTCCACATATCTCATTCTTCCCGGACATGAGACAATAACTTGGGATCCACTGAATGGTGGGGTTGAGAGAGCTGTAACACAAAAGGAGCTGAAACATGCCCCTTGCTTACCACAATGCAGACAACAAGAAGGAGAGAAGAGAGAAGAGCGGCAACCCTTCAGGTATTCCAGACCTAGGAATTTCTTAAGCCAGGGCTGTGATACCCCTTTGGGGGCTCTGCAGTTCCTGGCATCTCCAACTTTCCAGGTGCCACCACATTCCCCAGTGCCAGCCATGGAAGCTGTTGTGGGACACCTTGTCCAGTTGCAGCCCTGCTGGGAGCCGGCACCCATACCAGTGCCTGGAGCTGCCCACCCTGCCACAGCCAGCATGCCTGGCTATACACAGTAACCAGACCCCATGCTTACTTGCTCACACACTCCTTGCTGCTCCACATGCTTACCAGGCCTGGAATCCAGGCCAGAAGTGCAAGCCAAGTATGCTTGTCAGGCTGAGTGGGCCCAGTGGGCCCAAGCAAAACTCAGGCAAAGGTGCCACTGGCCACAGAGGTTTCTGGCTAATGAAGTGACACCCAAAGGATCCCGTAACACTAATACTAATCCTACTCAAACTATTCCAAACGATATAGGATGTGAGGATAATTTCAAACTCATTCTATGAGGCCAGATTACCCTGAGAGCAAAAACCAGACAGAGATGACATATCCAAAAAAAAAAAAAAAAAAAAAGGAAGGAAGGAAGGAAGGAAGGAAGGAAGGAAGAAAGAAAGAAAGAAAGAAAGAAACACACAAACAAACTACAGACCAATGTTCCTGATTAACATTGATGCAAAAATCCTCAACAAAATACTAGCAAATTGAATTCAACAACACATTAAAAAGATCATTCATTATGGCCAAGTGGGATTTTTTCTGGGGATGTAAGGATGGTTCAACATAAGCAAATCAATCAGTATGATACATTATATCAACAGAATCAAGGATAAAAATAATATGATCATTTCAATTGATGCTGGAAAACCATCTGATAATATTCAACAGCCCTTTATAATAAAAACACTAAAATAACTAGGTATAGAAAGAACATACCTCAACATAATAAAACCCATTTAAAACAGACCCACGCATAGGATCATACTGAATGGGGAAAAGCCAAAAGCCTTCCTTCTATGATCTGGAATATGTCAAGGATGTCCACTTTTTCCACAGTTATTTAACATGATTTATTTATGCACATTTATTTATACACAGTTATTTAACTGCACATTCTAGCTACAGTAATCGAACAAGAGAAATAAATAAAGGGCATCTAAATTGGAAAGGAAAAAGTCAAATTATCCTTGTTTGCAGATGATATGATCTTATATTTGGGAAAAAGTAAATACTCCACAAAAAAAACTATTAAAACTAATAAACAAATTCAGGATTCAGGATTCAGTTTCAGGATATAAAATCAGCATACAATGATCAGTAGCATTTCTATATGCCAACAGCAAACAATCTGAAAAATTAATTTAAAAAGTAATTTCATTTACAATAGCTAAAATTAATCTATACAATAGCTACAAATAAAATTAAATACTTAGGAATTAACCAAAGAAGTGAATCATTTTGACAATAAAAACTATAAATCATTGATGAAAGAAATTTAGGAGGACACACACAAAAATGAAAGGTATTTCATGTTCATGGATTGGAAGAATCAATATTGTTAAAATATCCATATTACCCAAAGCAATCTACAAATTCAGTGCAATCTCTTTCAAAATCCCAATGATATTCTTCACAGAAATAGAAAAACAATCCCGAAATGTATATGGATCCACAAAAGACCAAGAATAGCCAAAGCTGTCCTGAGCAAAATGAACAAAACTGGAAGAATCACATTACCTGACTTCAAATTACACTACAAAGCTGTAGTAACCAAAAAAGCATGGTACTGGTATTAAAACAGACACACAGACCAATGGAGTAGAATAGAGAACCCAGAAAAAAATCCATACAACTATAGTGAACTAATTTACCACAAAGATGCCAAGAATATACACTGCAGAAAAAAACAATCTCTTCAATAAATGGTGCTAAGAAAGCTGGATATCCATATGCAGAAGAATGAAACTAGACCCTTGTCTTTTGGCATATAAAAATATCAAATCAAAATGAATTAATGACTTATATCTAAGACTTCAAACTGAAACTACTACAGAAAAACTTTGGGGAAAATCTCTCGTGACATTTTGGGCAAAGATTTCTTGAGTAATACTCTACAAGAACAAGGAGCCAAAGCAAACATGTACAAATGAGATTACATCAAGTTAAAAAGCGGAACAGCAATGTAAACAACTATTAAAGTGAAGAGACAACCCACAGAATGAGAGAAAATATTTTCAAACTATCCATCTGACAAGAGATCAATAACCAGAATATGTAAAGAGCTCAACCAACTCTAAAGGAAAAAAAAAAATCTATGAATTCAATTAAAAATGAGCAAAACACCTAAATAGATATTTCTCAAAATAAGACGCACAAATGGCAAACTGGTACATGAAAATGTGCTCAATATCATTGATCATCAGAGAAATGCAAATCAAAACTACAATGAGATATCATCTCACCCCACATAAAATATCTCTTATCCAAAAGACAGACAGGTAATAACAAATGCTGGCTAGGATGTGGAGAAAAGGGAACCTTTATCCACTCTTGGTGGGAGTGTATATTAGTATAACCACTATGGAGAAGAGTTTGGAAGAGGTACCATATGATCCAGCAATTCCACTCCTGGGTATATACCCCAAAGAAAGGAAAGCAGTGTACCTCAAAGAGTTATTTGCACTCCCATGTTTATTGTAGCACTACTCATAATAGCCAAGATTTGAGAAGAACGTAAGTGTCTGTCACCAGTTGAATGGATTAAAAAAATATAGCACATATACTCAATAAAGTATTATTTGATCATAAAAGGAATAAGATCCTGTTATTTACAATGACATGTATGAAACCATAAGTCATTTTGTTAAGTGAAATAAGCCAGGCACAGAAAGACAAACTTCACCTATTCTCATTTATTTGTGGAAGCTAAAAATTAAAACAATTGAACTCATGAAGGTAGAGAGTAGAATGATGATTACCAGAAGCTGGGAAAGGTGGTGGTGGGCACCAGGAGGAAGTGGGGTGGTTAATGGGTACAAAAATATATTGGATAGATTGAATAAGATCTAGTATGTAATTGCAAAACAGGATGACTATTGTCAATAATAATGTAATCACACACTTAAAAATAACTAAAATATAGTTGAATCATTTGTAACACAAAAGATAAATGTTTGAGGTGATGGATATCCCATTTACCCTAACGTGATTATTACACATGGTATGCCTATATCATAATATTTTGTGTACCTCATAAATATACAAATCTACTATGTACTCACAAAAAATAAAAATAAAAAAAGAGAAAGATACGAACAGGAATTCCTAGATAGGGTTAAGAGTAATTCATTTAACTTATTCATTCATTTACTCACTCAACTATCACTTAGTAATAACCTACTTGGTTCCAGGCACTGTTTTAGGTATAGCAATAAACAAAATAGACACAAATCCCTCCCCTAATGGCACTTTCAAGGGGGAAGGGGAAGAGTAATAAGCAGGACAAATAAGTGAAATATACAATATTTGGATAGTGAATGCTAAGGAGAAAAAAATAAGGTGAAAGAAAGAAGATAGGAAGTCAGTTTGGGGCAGGGATATTTCACAAGGGTGACCAAAGAATGCCTCACTGAGAAGGTGATCCTTGAGTAATTAACAGAAATGAGAAAGTAAGCCATACAGTTATCTAGACAGAAAACATTCCAGTCGGTGCAAAGGCTGTTTTGGAGGGTACCTAGTGGGTATGAGGAAATGTGAAGAGGTCAGAGTGACCTGGAGAGCAGCAGGAAGCCAAGTAGAAAGGGGAAGTGGGAAGTAGGCAGTCCTTGTGGAACCTTGAAGATCATCATAAAGACCTAAGTTTCTACTTTGGATGAATAGTCTGGGAGGAACTTTGTTAACTGATGTCATGGGGGAAAACAGGCTGTGGAATTTCTGAAATTAAGAAATTTAGAAATTGGTGTATTTTAGTTATGACCAAGTTCAAGTGCTCCATTTTAAGATAAGAAAAAAGAAAGAAAGAAAGAAAGAAAGAAAGAAAGAAAGAAAGAAAGAAAGAAAGAAAGAAAGAAAGAAAGAAAGAAAGAAAGAAAAAAGCACAGGGCAGCTGAGATTTCCCCATATGTAGCTAGTAAGAAGCAGGGTTGGGTCCAGAAGCTAAATCCTAACTCAGTCACATATATTGTCTCAAAGGGTCACAGACATGGCTCAGGATGGAGTATATCTTAGCTGTAAGAAGAGCTGAAATTAGTATTGATGAGTTTAGAATCATAAACCCTAAGATGAACAATCATTAAGAAAATGATGGGGGAAAATGGAATTCTCTAACATTATGCTTTGATCTTAAATTTGGCACTTTTAAAAAATATAATCTCTTTAATTAGAGTATGTTCCACAGGAAGATTTCAAGTATTAAACCGATCTGTTCCTTCATTTTCTTTTTGGAGGTTAATTTAGAATAGTCTCAAAAATTGGTCTGGGGACCTACAATGGTCCTCTGTGATTTGCATAATAGAAGTAAGTCTGCCTTTTGTCTACAGTTGTATATGAGTGCATTTGCATAGGAAGGGCTTCATGCATGGCCACTTAGTTTAGTTGGTTAAGGTTTGAAGGTAATTAAGTTGAAAGCATGAGGTCTTTCCTATATGGGCTTGTACCTTGGCCCTAACAGCTGCAGAATACATCCCACACCCTGACCACCTGTCTTGAAAATTCATGCTTTTGGTTATAAGGTCAGGGCCACACAAGCCTATCGCTGAGGATGAAACAGATTGCTCAAAGCACATACCATACTGATAGTATGCCAGCTGCTTCCTCTTAATACATGGGCAATCCACTGATTAGTCTTGAGCTGGTATAAGGCTGGTTACTTCCCTGGCTCATGACAACAAAGGCAGATGAACAGCAATTTTGTTTCACGATGTGAATGTCTCCTCATGTCTGTGGGGGGGGTCTCTGCTGACAGTTCCTCTCAGTAGGTCTCTTCATATGGGAGTATGTACATATTCTAATCTTAGATCTGATCAAGTAAGATTGCAATTTTTTCTTTGTTTGTTCTTTCCTGTGCTCTTCTTGAAAAGCTGAGTCCAGCGACAATTCCCAAGAGCCATCATATTTAATCTTATATATCAGTTGTTAGAGACTTTTGAATTCAAAGTATAAATTCACCAATGTAATATTGTCAATTAGTATATTGCTATTAATCTTATAATTTTTCCAAGTTTTCCAACATGTTATGCTTGCATCTAAGATGCTAAGATGCTGAAATGACAAGTTTTGAAAGAGATATTTTTCTCTAAATGGCATATTCAGCGAATTATCTAGGCTACAGTATAGGAAGTGGAAGGCAAGAATACAGACTCTAGTTCTAGTTTGTGCTATGCTGTCCAGCAGTTAGGCTACCTTGAAGTAAGAGCATTTAATTTCTATAGGTCTTATTAAAATAATTGCTTTAGATAAGGTGACTTCTAAATTACCTTCAAAATAGAAAAATATTCTTACTTATTCTCTCTATATTGAGAGTTGAAGCAAAAATACATATTTTAGTCAGGATACAGTAGTTGTGGTTAAGACAACAGACAGATCTGTGTTCCAAGTGTATTTCCCACTTACTGGTTGGATAAGCTTGTACAACTTACATAACTTTAAAAACATATCTCTCCATTTGTCAAAGGTGAAAATCCATAAACAGATTTTGGGAGGATTCATTTAGGTAATACATAAAGTACTTGGAGAAGTGAATGCCACATAATAGTAAAAAATGGTTGCTAGTGTATCTCCTTTTCTGCATATTTCTATATATAGTTTATAATGTAAGAATAAACATAAACCACTCCTCACATGAAATGCAACTTTATCCAACAGATGCGTGTCTTTATTTGAGAAACAATGACGATACACCCACAATAACATCTCTCACTGAGTGCAGAATGCCTGAAATTCCTGTATCAGCAGTTACTTTTTGTACTAACAGGGTACTAAAGAACCAATGAGTCTGAATATCAGTGAGTCACACAGGCATTTATTGGCATTTGAGTGCCTGAGGGGACAAGTCCTTGTGGGACTGCTGCCAGGCTAGATGAATGTTGACAGCAGGAGAGGAAACTGGGTGAGTAGAGGTGAGCAGCACTGGACCAGCTAAAAGGGCAGCCCCGGTAAAGTGCTACCTTGGGAAAGCTCCAGACTATTAGGTGCAACTGGGTACCTGTCTAGGGAGGTGGTAGGTGAAAGGGCATGAAAATAGAGTTGAACAACTCATGAACTGACACTCAACACAGCCATCTCATTTTGAGTAATTTCTCTCAGTATTGGTCAGTTTTTAAATAGAAATTTTGAGGTTTAGGGTAAACATAAAAACCAGGATCTGATTACTGTGAATAGAGTCATGCACTAGTTAACTTTAAAAGTCAAATAATATTTCCCTCTAGAGTCTTCTGACAGGCATAAAGCAATTTTTCTCAATTTACATTTTTTCCTTTTATAACCTTTGCTTCTCTTAGTTATTTGAATTATGATGTGAATTTATTCATTTAGCTGTTCTTTTTAGTATCAATGGCAGCTTTACAATGAAATACTCTTATTTCTCATTATAATTCGTTAACCTAGCATTTCATAAACTTAATATTGTAAATCTCATTAATTTAGAATTCAGGAAAGAAAAAAATAGCACCTCCAATAAAAAAGCATTTATTGTACCTGATAATTCATTTTCACCACTGAAGAACCTGACATTGAGCCAATTTCCTTTTCCAAGAAATAATTTATGAAAGAATCAAATGACTTGAAAATGGGTATGTTGAGCATGAGGGTTATTAAGGTTTATTTTAAATCTCACTTTTGTTTTGGCACATTTGTACAGTGAACACCTGAACACTGGCTGCCACTGAAGTTTATCAGTAACCTGTTATGATAAAATGATGGTACCACGTCAGAATCATTACATAGCTATGCCTGAGCCACAAGACGGCTCTGGGAATTGGCAGTTGAATATACTTTGGCAACACTGAAGATCTTGAAATAGTTAACCACACTGCCTGTAGCTAGTGTCTTCCTACAACATTTTTCTGATGCTGGAACAGTATTGTTGAATAAAGTGGATGCGGCAGAGACTGCCAGCTAGTCTCCACAAGTTTTTTCTTCTTCCTGGGAACACAGTAAGCCATATATTCCAGGCTTCTTTCTTGAAGTTAAGTATAGTTTTGTGGGATACAGTTTTGAACAAGAGAATCTCCATGGAAATGACGGGTACCATTTCTAGGTCTGGGTAATTAAAATCTCCCACATTTGCTCTTCCATGTTATTCTGTACTTCCTGTTGTCTAGAATGGGCCTGACCCCAAGGCAACCACTGAAGACATACTAAAGGTGCCAACATGTTTATCAACTGAGTTGCTGACAGCATGGAGGAAGGTCATTCTGCCAACCTTTTCACCTGTTTGTTAACATGAAGTAGAGAAAGATATCTATTATATTTAGACATCGTACATTAAGGGGCTATTTCTTTTCTTTTCTTTTCTTTCTTTCTTTTTTTTTTTTTTTTTTTTTTTGAGACGGAGTCTCGCTCTGTCGCCCAGGCTGGAGTGCAGTGGCCGGATCTCAGCTCACTGCAAGCTCCGCCTCCCGGGTTTACGCCATTCTCTCGCCTCAGCCTCCCAAGTAGCTGGGACTACAGGCGCCCGCCACCTCGCCTGGCTAATTTTTTGTATTTTTTTAGTAGAGACGGGGTTTCACTGTGTTAGCCAGGATGGTCTCGATCTCCTGACCCCGTGATCCGCCCGTCTCGGCCTCCCAAAGTGCTGGGATTACAGGCTTGAGCCACCGCGCCTGGCCTTTTTTTTTTTTTAGACAGTGTCTCGCTCTGTTGCCCAGGTTGGAGTGTAGTGGTGTGATCTTGGCTCACTGCAACCTCTGCTTTCCAGGTTCAAGCAATTCTCCTACCTCAGCCTCCTGAGTAGCTGGGAGTACAGGAGCCTGTCACTGTGCCCGGCTAGTTTTGTATTTTTAGTAGAGATGGGGTTTCACCATATTGGCCAGGCTGGTCTCGAACTCCTGACCTTGTGATCTGCCCACTTTGGCCTTCCAAAGTGTTGAGATTACAGGAGTGAGCCACCACACCCAGATAAGGGGCTATTTCTTACAGTAACTAATATAGTGAGCTCTCTAGTTTTGGAAACTGCTCTTTTAAGCTACTGATCTATTTATTTATTTATTTATTGTGTGTGTGTGTGTGTGTGTGTGTGTGTGTGTGTATGTGTGTGTTTGATTTGCCACAGCATCAGCTAGTCCATCTAGATGATCCAAAAAAACACAGAATATGTATGTTCATAGGCTTATTTTATCATTTTGTGAATTAATGGGGGTATTTAGCAAGTGATAAAATCACTGAAAAAGTATTCAAATATAACCAACTGGGCAAAAGGTAACTTTTTTTGAGAGTAAAACAAGTCTGCATAGAGACAAGAGGAAAGGACTTTGGATAAACGTTTGCATTAAGATTCTACATTGGAACTCACAAAATTCAGGAGTTATAATAAACCACACTGGTCATTTATTTTAATTTCACATTTGAGGCTCAAAAAGATCTTACCAAAAAAAAAAAAAAAGAAACACCACTGCACCTCTGGGATGAGAAGTAGAAAGATATTTTCTATTGGAAAAAGATAATGATTTTTAAAACAGGAAACTAGCAGTGAGGGATTGAAATCGGTTCTGTACCCAATGACATCATTGACCCTGTAGAAAATATTATCTATTCATTGTACGTAATGTGTTTATACAAACAGAAAGTGCCATAAAAATCTGGGCACTATTCAAAGTAGAAAGATAAATTTTCTCTTCTATCTAGACATGCATGTCACCAAAATAAGCTGCTATTGGAAGTCCTGGGTTTTAAATATGGCTATGGCTACTAAAGGAAATAAAGAAGTTTCAAAGCAAAGGAACTAAAATGATCAAAGGAAAAAGGTTGGAGCTTCTGAGCAAGATGGCTGAATAGGAACAGCTCCAGTCTCCAATTCCCAGCGCGAGCGACACAGAAGACTGGTGATTTCTGCATTTTCAACTGAGGTACTGGGGTCATCTCACTAGGGAGTGCTGGACAATCAGTGCTGGTCAGCTGCTGCAGCCCGACCAGCGAGAGCTGAAGCAGGGCGAGGCATCGCCTCACCTGGGAAGCGCAAGGGGGAAGGAATCCCTTTTCCTAGCCAGGGGAACTGAGGCACACAACACCTGGAAAATAGGGTAACCACCACCACAATACTGCGCTTTAAGCAAACGGGCACACCAGGAGAATATATCCCACACCTGCCCGGGAGGGTCCCACGCCCACGGAGCCTCCCTCACTGCTAACACAGCAGTCTGCGATCTAATTGAAACGGCAGCAGCGAGGCTGGGGGAGGGGCGCCAGCCATTGCTGAGGCTTAAGTAGGCAAACAAAGCCGCTGGGAAGCTCGAACTGGGTGGGGCTCACAGCAGCTCAAGGAAACCTGCCTGTCTCTGTAGATTCCACCTCTGGGGACAGGGCACAGATAAAAAACAACAACAAAAAAGCAGCAGAACCTCTGCAGATGCAAAGGACTCGGTCTGACAGCTTTGAAGAGAGCAGTGGATCTCCCAACATGGAGGTTGAGATCTGAGAAGGGACAGACTGCCTGCTCAAGCGGGTCCCTGACCCCTGAGTAGCCTAACTGGGAGACATCCCCCACTAGGGGCAGTCTGACACCCCACACCTCACAGGGTGGAGTACACCCCTGAGAGGAAGCTTCCAAAGTAAGAATCAGACAGGTACACTCACTGTTCAGCAATATTCTATCTTCCGCAACCTCTGCTGCTGATACCCAGGCAAACAGGGTCTGGAGTGGTCCTCAAGCAATCTCCAACAGACCTACAGCTGAGGGTCCTGACTGTCAGAAGGAAAACTATCAAACAGGAAAGACACCTATACCAAAACCCCATGAGTACGTCACCATCATCAAAGACCAGAGACAGATAAAACCACAAAGATGGGGGAAAAGCAGGGCAGAAAAGCTGGAAATTCAAAAAATAAGAGTGCATCTCCCCCTGCAAAGGAGCGCAGCCCATTGCCAGCAATGGATCAAAGCTGGTCAGAGAATAACTTTGACGAGATGAGAGAAGAAGGCTTCAGCCCATCAAACTTCTCAGAGCTAAAGGAGGAATTACGTACCCAGTGCAAAGAAACTAAAAATCTTGAAAAAAGAGTGGAAGCATTGACAGCTAGACTAACTAATGCAGAGAAGGTCATAAACGAAATGACAGAGATGAAAACCATGACACGAGAAATACGTGACAAATCCACAAGCTTCAGTAACCGACTCGATCAACTGGAAGAAAGAGTATCAGCGATTGAGGATCAAATGAATGAAACGAAGCGAGAAGAGAAACAAAAGAAAAAAGAAGAAAAAGAAATGAACAAAGCCTGCAAGAAGTATGGGATTATGTAAAAAGACCAAATCTACGTCTGATTGGGTTGCCTGAAAGTGAGGGGGAAAATGGAACCAAGTTGGAAAACACTCTTCAGGATATCATCCAGGAGAACTTCCCCAACCTAGTAGGGCAGGCCAACATTCAAATTCAGGAAATACAGAGAATGCCACAAAGATACTCCTCCAGAAGAGCAACTCCAAGACACAAAATTAATTGCCAGATTCACCAAAGTTGAAATGAAGGAAAAAATCTTAAGGGCAGCCAGAGAGAAAGGTCGGGTTACCCACAAAGGGAAGCCCATCAGACTAACAGCAGATCTCTTGGCAGAAACTCTACAAGCCAGAAGAGAGTGGGGGCCAATATTCAACGTTCTTAAAGAAAAGAATTTTCAACCCAGAATTTCATATCCAGCCAAACTAAGTTTCATCAGTGAAGGAGAAATAAAATCCTTTACAGATAAGCAAATGCTTAGAGATTTTTGTCACCACCAGGCCTGCCTTACAAGAGACCCTGAAGGAAGCCCTAAACATGGAAAGGAACAACTGGTACCAGCCATTGCAAAAACATGCCAAAATGTAAAGACCATCGAGGCTAGGAAGAAACTGCATCAACGAGCAAAATAACCAGTTAATATTATAATGGCAGGATCAAGTTCACACATAACAATATTAACCTTAAAAGTAAACGGACTAAATGCTCCAATTAAAAGACACAGACTGGCAAACTGGATAGTCAAGACCCATCAGTCTGCTGTATTCAGGAGACCCATCTCACATGCAGAGACATACATAGGCTCAAAATAAGGGGATGGAGGAAGATCTACCAAGCAAATGGAGAACAAAAAAAAGCAGGGGTTGCAATCCTAGTCTCTGATAAAACAGACTTTAAACCATCAAAGATCAAAAGAGACAAAGAAGGCCATTACATAATGGTAAAGGGATCAATTCAACAGGAAGAGCTAACTCTCCTAAATATATATGCACCCAATACAGGAGCACACAGATTCATAAAGCAAGTCCTTAGAGACTTACAAAGAGACTTAGACTCCCATACAATAATAATGGGAGACTTCAACACTCCACTGTCAACATTAGACAGATCAACGAGACAGAAAGTTAACAAGGATATCCAGGAATTGAACTCATCTCTGCACCAAGCGGACCTAATAGACATCTATAGAACTCTCCACCCCAAATCAACAGAATATACATTCTTCTCAGCACCACATCGCACTTATTCCAAAATTGACCACATAATTGGAAGTAAAGCACTCCTCAGCAAATGTACAAGAACAGAAATTATAACAAACTGTCTCTCAGACCACAGTGCAATCAAACTAGAACTCAGGACTAAGAAACTCAATCAAAACCGCTCAATTACATGGAAACTGAACAACCTGCTCCTGAATGACTACTGGGGTACATAACGAAATGAAAGCAGAAATAAAGATGTTCTTTGAAACCAATGAGAACAAAGATACAACATACCAGAATCTCTGGGACACATTTAAAGCAGTGTGTAGAGGGAAATTTATAGCACTAAATGCCCATAAGAGAAAGCAGGAAAGATCTAAAATTGACACTCTAACATCACAATTAAAAGAACTAGAGAGGCAAGAGCAAACACATTCAAAAGCTAGCAGAAGGCAAGAAGTAACTAAGATCAGAGCAGAACTGAAGGAGACAGAGACACAAAAAACCCTCCAAAAAATCAATGAATCCAGGAGTTGGTTTTTTGAAAAGATCAACAAAATTGACAGACCGCTAGCAAGACTAATAAAGAAGAAAAGAGAGAAGAATCAAATAGATGCAATAAAAATGATAAAGGGGATATCACCACCGACCCCACAGAAATACAAACTACCATCAGAGAATACTATAAATGCCTCTACGCAAATCAACTAGAAAATCTAGAAGAAATGGATAATTTCCTGCACACTTACACTCTCCCAAGACTAAACCAGGAAGAAGTTGGATCCCTAAATAGACCAATAGCAGGCTCTGAAATTGAGGCAATAATTAAGAGCCTACCAACCAAAAAAAGTCCAGGGCCAGATGGATTCACAGCTGAATTCTACCAGAGGTACAAGGAGGAGCTGGTACCATTCCTTCTGAAACTCTTCCAATCAATAGAAAAAGAGGGAATCCTCCCTAACTCTTTTTATGAGGCCAACATCATCCTGATACCAAAGCCTGGCAAAGACACAACAAAAAAAGAGAATTTTAGACCAATATCCCTGATGAACATCGATGCAAAAATCCTCAATAAAATACTGGCAAACCGGATTCAGCAGCACATCAAAAAACTTGTCCACCATGATCAAGTGGGCTTCATCCCTGGGATGCAAGGCTGGTGCAACATTCCCAAATTAATAAACGTAATCCAGCGTAGAAACAGAACCAAAGACAAGAACCACATGATTATCTCAATAGACGCAGAAAAGGCTTTTGATAAAATTCAACAGCCCTTCATGCTAAAAACGCTCAATAAATTTGGTGTTGATGGAACGTACCACAAAATAATAAGAGCTATTTATGACAAACCCACAGCTAATAGCATACTGAATGGGCAAAAACTGGAAAAATTCCCTTTGAAAACTGGCACAAGACAGGGATGCCCCCTCTCACCACTCCTATTCAACATAGTGTTGGAAGTTCTGGCTAGGGCAATCAGGCAAGAGAAAGAAATCAAGGGTATCCAGTTAGGAAAAGAAGAAGTCAAATTGTCCCTGTTTGCAGACGACATGATTGTATATTTAGAAAACCCCATTGTCTCAGCCCAAAATCTCCTTAACCTGATAAGCAACTTCAGCAAAGTCTCAGGATACAAAATTAATGTGCAAAAATCACAAGCATTCTTATACACCAGTAACAGACAAACAGAGAGCCAAATCATGAATGAACTTCCATTCACAATTGCTTCAAAGAGAATAAAATACCTAGGAATCCAACTTACAAGGGATGTAAAGGACCTCTTCAAGGAGAACTACAAACCACTGCTCAGTGAAATCAAAGAGGACACAAACAAATGGAAGAACATACCATGCTCATGGATAGGAAGAATCAATATCGTGAAAATGGCCATACTGCCCAAGGTTATTTATAGATTCAATGCCATCCCCATCAGCTACCAATGAGTTTCTTCACAGAATTGGAAAAAACTGCTTTAAAGTTCATATGGAACCAAAAAAGAGCTCGCATTGCCAAAAAAATCCTAAGTCAAAAGGACAAAGCTGGAGGCGTCACGCTACCTGACTTGAAACTATACTACAAGGCTACAGTAACCAAAACTGCATAGTACTGGTACCAAAACAGAGATATAGACCAATGGAACAGAACAGAGTCCTCAGAAATAATACCGCACATCTACAGCCATCTGATCTTTGACAAACCTGAGAGAAACAAGAAATGGGGAAAGGATTTCCTATTCAATAAATGGTGCTGGGAAAATTGGCTAGCCATAAGTAGAAAGCTGAAACTGGATCCTTTCCTTACTCCTTATATGAAGATTAATTCAAGATGGATTAGAGACTTAAATTTTGGACCTAATACCATAAAAACCCTAGAAGAAAATCTAGGTAGTACCATTCAGGAAATAGGCATGGGCAAGGACTTCATGTCTAAAACACCAAAAGCAACGGCAGCAAAAGCAAAAATTGACAAATGGGATCTAATTGAACTGAAGAGCTTCTGCACAGCAAAGGAGGCTACCATCAGAGTGAACAGGTAACCTACAGAATGGGAGAAAATTTTTGCAATCTACACATCTGACAAAGGGCTAATATCCAGAATCTACAAAGAACTCAAACAAATATACAAGAAAAAAACAAACAACCCCATCCAAAAGTGGACAAAGGATATGAACAGACATTTCTCAAAAGAAGACATTCATACAGCCAACAGACACATGAAAAAATGCTCATCATCACTCGCCATCAGAGAAATGCAAATCAAAACCACGGTGAGATACCATCTCACACCAGTTAGAACGGCAATCATTAAAAAGTCAGGAAACAACAGGTGTTGGAGAGGGTGTGGAGAAATAGGAACACTTTTACACTGTTGGTAGGATTGTAAACTAGTTCAACCATTATGGAAAACAGTATGGCAATTCCTCAAGGATCTAGAACTAAATGTACCATATGACCCAGCCATCCCACTACTGGGTATATACCCAAAGGATTATAAATTATTCTACTACAAAGACACATGCACACGTATGTTTATTGCAGCACTATTCACAATAGCAAAGACTTGGAATCAACCCAAATGTCCATCTGTGACAGACTGGATTCAGAAAATGTGGCACATATACACCATGAAATACTATGCAGCCATAAAAAAGGATGAATTTGTGTCCTTTGTAGGGACATGGATGCAGCTGGAAACCATCATTCTTAGCAAACTGTCACAAGAACTGAAAACCAAACACCGAATGTTCTCACTCATAGGTGGGAATTGAACAATGAGATCACTTGGACTCGGGAAGGGGAACATCACACACTGGGGCCTATCATGGGGAGGGGGGAGGGGGGAGGGATTGCATTGGGAGTCATACATGATATAAATAATGAATTGATGGGTGCTGACGAGTTGATGGGTGCAGCACACCAACATGGCACAAGTATACATATGTAACAAACCTGCACGTTATGCACATGTACCCTAGAACTTAAAGTATAATAAAAAGAAAAAAAAGAAAAAGGTTAAAGAGTGAAGAAAATGTGAATTCTCCATTTTGAAGAAGAAAAAAAAAATGGTAGGTTGAGAATAACCAGAAGAAAAACAACATGAAGGCGATTTTTAGAAGAAAATGGATTTGTTTATATAATAACAAATATATAGACATATAGAAGTAGATGATGAATCTAATATTAAAATAAAAGAAACTCATTACTCTTCAGTGTAGTAGGATGTATGTTTCTGCTTCATAAAACATCAGTAGCATTTAGCATAGGCTGCTCCACATATAAAGGAGAGCTTATTTACATTTTAAGTGCTACATTTATTGAGAAAAGTTGTAAGTATACATTCCCTCATTTTTTTTTGAGTTTATCATCACGTATTGTAACTGTGCTTCTCAGAAATTATTTTTTGGTACCAGCATTAAATACAGAATATGAGAGAGATAAACCAATGTTTTATTTAGGATGATATTTCTTAAATTCTAAATTTTTTTATGGCTACTATAGTTTGCATCCTATTTACAACTACATACATATATTTGTGTATATACACACACAGCTATGCCTACATATCTATGTCCACACCCACATACATAAACACAAATTTATATATGTACATATACATATATTCATACTAGGGGCATATTTCTGACATTACTGCTTTTCAGTAAAGAGTGTCCTAGGAAAGAGATATCACAAGTTATTTAATTTTGGTTCTTGTGATTTTCTACCTTCCCTGGTGAAGGTTAAATCAAAGTTATGTCTTGGTACATTTCCTTGAATTTCATTTCAATCATACAGGGAATCTTTTGTAGAGGGAACATTTTCTGTTTTACTTTCTGTTTATTGCTACAGACTAACTTGTTATGACTTTTCCAAATTCAACACTTGGCATTTTTTCTTATTCTCCTGATAGTCCCTATAGTCTCTTTTCCTGGATATTATGAACCTTTTATTTTCAGGCAGGTTTTTGATAACCATAAGTCAAAAAACACAAGTTGCTGAATTTTCCAAGTTAAGAGTTGAAATTGGTCCTTTGGTATTATTTAGACACAGGAAACTGCAAATTCCTAATAATTAATGTGTTTAACTTGCTGGATTCTTTTGAGCTGAGACAAAATTTTTCTTAATAATGAAATAAAAAGTATAAATGCCATGTTGTCTGTACTTAGAAAATTCATACATAGAAGTTAATTCATGTATAGCTTTTTCCCTTGCTTAATATGACAGTACATTTATTCTGATGAATTAAGAGAACATGGTTTTTACAAAGGTAACTACATTTTTCTTGGCATTAAATTAGCTTATAGAAGACATCTTAATGGACTCTATTGAAATCAATGTCACCAGGTAAAAATCTGTAAACACTGTATTTAAAGAGGCTTGCTGTAATGCATCAAAATCTCCACCAAAAATAAAGTAGTTGTAGCCGGGCGCGGTGGCTCAAGCCTGTAATCCCAGCACTTTGGGAGGCCGAGACGGGCGGATCACGAGGTCAGGAGATCGAGACCATCCTGGCTAACACGGTGAAACCCCGTCTCTACTAAAAAATACAAAAATCTAGCCGGGCAGGGTGGCGGCGCCTGTAATCCCAGCTACTTGGGAGGCTGAGGCAGGAGAATGGCGTGAACCCGGGAGGCGGAGCTTGCAGTGAGCTGAGATCCGGCCACTGCACTCCAGCCTGGGCGACAGAGCGAGACTCCGTCTCAAAAAAAAAAAAAAATAAATAAATAAATAAATAAATAAAGTAGTTGTGATTTTTGCTGAATAGTACTTATATCTGTTAGGCTGCTTCCAGAAGAAAATAGAAGATAAGAAGTCTACAATGGATAACGAACTCCCTACTTAGCATAATCAGTTCTGTTACTTATTTGGAATTTTAAAAGCTTCTTTTTATTATTTAACATCCATTTGGGTAGCTGATTCTTCATGTTTCTATAGAGTACATAAGGGTCCCTTTTAAATGGAATGCTCAATATACTGAAATTTATACCCCTCAGAAAATAATGTGAAAATACATTATATTTCCAGAAAATAATAAAAAAACGCTAAACAGAGTTTGTTTTATACCACAAATGACACTTATATTTTTTAAAAATGCATATTAAAACCTATGTAATCAACCTTCTTTAACTTATTGTATTCTATGGAGATGTTGCTCTTCAATTCCTTTTGAAACATAGCCATCTAGCTTATATTTCTATATTTCCTTTCATTCATGTATTGTGTAAAATCTTAAAATTATTCTTCAATTATTTTAGGTGTATATATACACATATTATATATATATATATATATATACACATATACATATATATGTATATATACACACACCCCTAAGGTTCTCTAATTGAGGGTTCATATATATATACATATATGTTTCTGCTTCATAAAGAATCAGTAACTTTATGAAGTAGTAAAGAACCTTACTAAGTTCATGAGGCAGAAACCATCCTTACAATTTCTTGTACCATCCTGTACTCTTTTCAAACTGCCTGACTTTTACTACTGGACTAAGAAAGGTAGTAAGAACCATTTCTGCAATATGAGATATGAAGTGCTATGGGGATTACAGGGAAGTAAAAGCTATGGTCCCCAATACCAAATATGTTTTCACAGTGCATTTGGCAAAACAATACACAACTTAGCTGAGACAACAATGTAATATATGGTGGCCAGTGTAAACAATCAGTGCTCTAAAAGATACAGGAAGTTACAATGTTGAGGAAATGCTTTTTGGAGAAAATAGGATTTACCCTGAACCCTCAGTAAAGGGTAAGAATTGAATTGGTGAATGAGGGTAGAGAGCATAAATGGTGACCAAAAAGTGAGGAAGAATGGAGTGGATCATTTGTAGAGAGAGTGTTTATTTAAAGCATATTCAAGAGGGCCAATTCTCAGAGTCCCATTTAAATTCTTGTGCTTCAATTCACAATTGCAAAAGTATGGAACCAGCCAAAATGCCCATCAACCAATGAATGGATAAAGAAAATGAGGTATATGTATACCATGGAATACTACTCAGACATAAAAAGTAGCAAAATAATGGCATTTGCAGCAACCTGGATGGAGTTGGAGAACATTATTCTAAGTGAAGTAACTCAGGAATGGAAAACAAAACGTCTTACAATCTCACTTATAAAAGGGAGCTAAACTATGAAGACGTAAAGGCATAAGAATGATATAATGGACTTTGGAGACTTGTGGGGGAAGGGTGGGATGGGGGTGAGGGATAAAAGACCCCATATTGGGTACAGTACACTGCTTGGGTGATGGGTGCATCAAAATCTCAGAAATCACTATGAATGAACTTTTTCATGCAACCAAACACCACCTGTTCCCCCAAAACTTTAAAATAAAAATAATTAGAAAAAAAGAGAAATTTTCTTTTTTTGTTGTGTCTCTGCCAGGTTTTGGTATCAGCATGATGCTGGCCACATAAAGTGAGTTAGGGAGGAGTCCCTCTTTTTCTATTGTTTGGAATAGTTTCAGAAGGAATGGTTCCAGCTCTTCTTTGTACCTCTAGTAGAATTCGGCTGTGAATCTGTCTGGTCCTGGGCTTTTTTTGGTTGCTAGGCTATTAATTATTGCCTCAATGTCAGAACTTATTATTGGTCTGTTCAGGGATTCAACTTCTTTAGCCAAATCATGAGTGAACTCCCATTCACGATTGCTACAAAGAAAGTAAAATACCTAGGAATACAACTTACAAGGGATGTGAAGGACCTTTTCAAGGAGAGCTACAAACCACTTCTCAAGGAAATAAGAGAGGACATAAATAAATGGAAAAACATTCCATGCTCATGGATAGAAAGAATCAATGTCATGAAAATGGCCATACTGCCCAAAGTAATTTACAGATTCAATGCTATCCCATCAAGCTACTGTTGACTTTCTTCACAGAATTAGAAAAAAACTACTTTAAATTTCATATGGAACCAAAAAAGAGACTGCATAGCCAAGACAAAGCTAAGCAAAAAGAACAAAGCTGGAGGCATCACACTACCTGACTTCAAATTATACTACAAGGCAACAGTAACCAAAACAGCATGGTACTGGTACCAAAACAGCATGGTACTGGCACCAAAACAGATATATAGACCAATGGAACAAAATAGAGCCCTCAGAAATAGCACCACACATCTACAACCATCTGGTATTTGACAAACCTGACAAAAACAAGCAATGAGGAAAGGATTCCCTATTTAATAAATGGTGTCTAGAAAACTGGCTAGCCATATGCAGAAAACTGAAACTGAACCCCTTCCTTACACCTTATACAAAAATTAACTCAAGGTGAATTAAGGAGTTAAACATAAGACCTAAAACCATAAAAACCCTAGAAGAAAACAAAGGCAATGTCATTCATGACACAGGCATGGGGAAAGACTTTATGACTAAAACTCCAAAAGCAATGACAACAAAAGCCAAAATAGAGAAATGGGATCTAATTAAACTAAAGAGCTTCTGCACAGCAAAATAAACTATCATCAGAGTGAACGGGCAACCTACAGAATGGGAGAAAAGTTTTGCAATCTATCCATCTGACAAAGGGCTAATATCCAGAATCCACAAGGAACTTAAACAAATTTACAAGAAAAAACCAAACAACCACATCAAAAAGTGGGCAAAATACACAAACAGACACTTCTCAAAAGAAAGTATTTGTGTGGCCAACAAACATATGGACAAAAGCTCATCATCACTGGTCATAAGATAAATGCAAATCAAAACTGCAATGAGATATCATCTCATGCCAGTTAGAATGGTGATCATTAAAAAGTCAGGAAACAACAGATGCTGGAGAGGACGTG
Organism: Trachypithecus francoisi; assembly: GCF_009764315.1. Lineage (NCBI taxonomy): Eukaryota > Metazoa > Chordata > Mammalia > Primates > Cercopithecidae > Trachypithecus > Trachypithecus francoisi. The sequence continues at coordinate 66,160,857 of NW_022681455.1, read as the reverse complement.
GAGAAATAGGAACGCTTTTATACTGTTGGTGGGAGTGTAAATTAGTTCAACCATTGTGGAGGACAGTGTGGCGATTCCTCAAAGATCTAGAACCAGAAATACCATTTGACCCGGCAATTCCATTGCTGGGTATATACCCAAAGGATTATAAATTCTGCTTTAAAGACACATACACACATATGTTTATTGCAGCACTATTCACAATAGCAAAGGCTTGGAACCAATCCAAATGCTCATCAATGATAGACTGGATAAAGAAAATATGGCACATATACACCACGGAATACTATGCAGCCATAAAAACGGATGAGTTCATGTCCTTTGCAGGGACATGGATGAAACTGGAAACCATCATTCTCAGCAAACTAACCCAGGAAAAGAAAACCAAACACAGCTTGTTTTCCCTCAAAAGTGGGAGTTGAACAATAAGAACACACGGACACAGGGAGGAACATCTCAAAAAAGGGCCTGTCAGGGTTTGTGGGGCTAGGGGATGGATAGCATTAGGAGAAATACCTAATGTAGATGATGGGTCGATGGGTGTAGGAAACCACCATGGCACATGTATACCTATGTAACAAAACTGCAGTTTTGGCACATGTATCCTAGAACTTAAAGTAGAATTAAAAAAAAAAAAAAAAAAAAAAGGAAGGCAGTTAAAATGTACTTGTTATAAAATTTAAATAAATAGCTCATTTTATAGTATACAGTATTTATAGTATTTAGTATATAGTATTTACCACTTTAAATTGTTGTATATTTTCTACGCAATTAAAACCACTTCAGGATTGGGCATTCAAGGTGGATGACCAGAAGAAGTGTGAAACCCAAAAACCTGAGACAGGTCTCAGAAAAAAAGAAAAAGAAAATCCTTGTGCTTTAACTGTGGAGACACACATAGAAACTGTACTCATTGAAATTACATACCATGGACTTGTATTCAAACCTAAGTTACTTTCTTCAATACTGTTTGGTGTCAGACATACCGAGAATTTTCAATGTCATTTCTTGATCCCATTTTAGCTAAAGATAATTTCCAATATTAGCTTTCAGGATTTGCTTTGACTTCTGCAATAATTGCATGACTTCTAATTAAATATCTTATACTGAAAGGGTATGGAGTTGAACATTCTTTTTTTTTTTCTTCTTATTTCAAGCTAACTTATACTAGATTTTAATACTGAAATAATTAATGGCTATATTCCGACATTTGAAGTTCGTGTCTTCTTTTAAAAACATTATTCTGTTTTAGTGGTTCTTAACTTTCATTTGAAGATTTTATTTTCTTATAAAAAGTAATTAAAATTTGAAGAAAACTTAGCAAAAAACCCTATATCTTACATCATTTAGATAGTGAACATCAAATAAAAACATGTTGAGAGAGGTCTCTGGTAGGATTTGCTAGGTGGAAGAACCACTAAAGGATATATCTTTCATATATCATTTACATATTCCAGGAGGGCATAATGACAGGAGTTAAAGAGCCGAAATCATTGTGTCATTCAAGAAAAAAGCTGAGATACTGATCCACATTAGAATTTGTTAAATCAAGTTTACAACTTAATAATAATGGGTAAATACTTAGAAAACAACCCAAGAAACACAATGCATAACTACTAAAACCAGTGTAGTCAAAAAAGACAACAAAAAAGCTTTAAATAATCCAAAATAAAGAAACAGAGGAAGAAAAAGGAGCCCAGTCGGGGGGCTGAATTTCTATTTTGAATTGACTAAAGTAGATTTGGAAGCCCAGTTGAGGGGTTTCCAACTCTACTTTAGTCAATTCAAAATAGCATCCTCTTCTCCCTTAGAAGAACACTAGTGTCAGTGGGGGATAATTGCATGGGAGGTCACAAATATGATTTGGGTGACAATGTGTTCAGAATTGGGCATGCTAAGATAGCCAAGACAATACATGACAAGAATGAAACACAGCTGCTATAGTCTGAATACTTATATAACCACAAAATTCATACGTTAAAATCCTAATGTCCACTGTGATAATTTTTAGGAGGTGGAACCTTTGAAAGGTGACTAGGTCATGAGGGTAGAGACGTAATTGGGATTAGTGCCCTTTTAAAAGAGGCCCAAGTGAGCTCATTTTTCCTTTCCACCATGTGAGGACAGAGCAAGAAGACACCATCAGGAAAGTAGCCCTCACTAGACCCTGAATCTGTTGGCTCTTTGATCTTGGAGTTCTCAGCCTCCAGAACTGTGAGGAATAAATTTCTGTTTTTTTCTAAGTTACCCAGTCTATAATATTTTGTTATAGCAACCTGAATGGACTAAGACAAGGGATTTTCCAGTATTTTGGTAACCAACTAGATTCTATAAAAGTTGGTTATAAACAATTACTGTAGATTATTTACTGGAAAGGGAAAATGCAATGAAACAGAGTCTAGGAAAGATATTCCAGGAAAGGACTGATACTGCATTTCTGCACTAAAAAGAATTCATACAGTACTATTCTTTCTCTGTTTTGTGCAATGTAAAGACTCAATGATTAGTCATCAACAGTTGTAGTTCAGTGAAGTTACATCATTTACACCTGACCTGAACTGGTGTTTGATATTTCTTCATATAGAACCAAGACTGGGATGCTGAGATTACAGTGTGTGTAACCCGGGAAGCAATAATGTAATAGCATATGTGTAGCAATTTTAAGAATGAAACTTTTTAATTTTATATTTTCAATTTGTGATATTCTTCCCAGTTCATTGACTTAAGAAAGTCAATGTTTTCTTAAGACTTTTCTATGTAACACCCTCTTCTTCCAATGTTCTTATGTTTTTTGTTTTTCAAGCTCTTTTGAACTCTTTTCTCTTTATTTGTCACTAATTTCTTCACTTGGGCTTATTTTGTTCTTCATCTTAATTCCTATTCTTTCTTTGATGCTATTCTTTAACTTCCTTATTCTATCTTTCACTTTTCTGTTTTTATTTCATGTGCATCATCTGCAATTTTAAAAAGTTCCAGTGCATTCCATAGGCATTAATTTAATTCCATACACATACCCAGAATTCCTTATTTCTACTAGTGAGTAGAGAGCATAAGATAGGATTTAAAAGTTACCTGAGCTGAAGTTTTTGCCACTTTACACACTAATTGTGTGGTTTGGCCAAGTTACTTGGGTTCTGCATTTCAAATTAACGTATGTGTATAAAGAAGATAATAGTAGTACCCACCTCATTAAGCTGTGAAAGTGAGCACAGAGGGTTAAAACATGGTTACTGTTCATAAGTATCATAAAGAATGTATATTCTAGAGATAGTTCAGAAAAGTAAATCACCTACCCTAAGAAAAGGCTTACTAAAATGAGCACCACATGGGGAAAGGACTTATAACTTGAAACGAATCGGTCTATCGGTTGCATGAAGACTTAGATGAGACCGAATTGTCTCAGTGCTAATTCTGCAACCTGAAGTGAGAAGACATTCAATATATCTAAGTTGATCCTTAAGTTTTTATTCAGGCAAATTATTGCAAAGTTATAAGGAACATGGGAATTATAGTTAATGTGAAATTGGGATATGAAGGTCCCTAAACTGGAATAACCAAGTTCCTTGAAGATGGTCTGAAAATAGTCAATTTAAACAAAGCTAAACCTACATTTTGAAAAAGAGTCTGAGGAGAAAATAGTACCATTTCATTTACATTTTCATTGCGTGGCTTGTTGAGAAAGTACTAAAAATAGATTGCTTGGCTTCAAACCCGGATCGATGATTCCTGGAGTTGTTTTCTTTTCTTTTGGTAGTAGGGTGGGTTTGTATCTAGTGTATGATTTATCAGATGGCAGAAAAAGACCTCAGTAGAAAGTCTATGATTACAGTTACTATGTATTACAGGCAGAGAAGGAACATTTTAAGTTGTTGATATTACTGTTACAGAATAAATAATTGTCTTCAAGTCATAGACCACAGGATTCCCTAACAGCATTCTTCACTTAAACTGAGGCTTTACATTTTAATAGACGACTCAAAACTGTGGCTTTTGTCATTTTGGCTTTGGGGAATTAAGTCTTTAAGTAAAATTGTATGGCAAAGATACAGAAATACATTTGACTTTCAAATAAAGGGATAGATCTTAGATACTCTCTTATGAGGAGACAGGTGATGGTGAACGTAAGAGGATGTGTCCTAAATACTGATAATAGACATAGACACTTCACAGTCAGTTGGCACCTTTCACAGAATGGGTACAGCCCATCTACAATTTCTCACTGCAAAGAGAATAACTATATATATATTTTTTTACAAAATGAAGAATCTGTCCATGAGTGAACATATCATACTGACTCTTAACATTTCATTTCTTTTCCCTCTAGAGAGAAGGCTTTAGCATCTCTTTGTGGGGTATGTATGAAGGAGACCTTTAAAGACATCTATGTCCAAATGCCATGCCAGAAAAAAAACAAACAAACAAACAAACAAAAAAACTATCATCTTGGCTGTAACTTTGCTTTGTTGGTCCCACCTCATACAAATTTCCAGGTCACTGGAATATTCATGTAATATAGATTTAACATTTACAGTTGTGTAATGCTATCTTGCACCCAAGTTGTTCTTAATATCCAAAATTTTTTAAAAGAGGAATCACACCTAAATAAGAGGTTAGTATATTTTGGAATAAACCTGGATTTTTGTAGTGCAAAAAAGGCAAGGAGGGAAAGTTAATATTTTATTTGAATACTCACCATGATCCAGCTATGTTTCGTATATCAAACTGAGTATAAGTGATTTATATTTTATCCTCATTTTTAGAGAAAAGTAAGACACAGAAAAGTCAAATGATACGTCCCAAGTCACTCAGTTACTGAATAGAAATTGGAATTGAATCTAAATTTGTCATTTCAAACTTAGAGAAAACAGCCAGACCAACACACCTTCATTTGGCGATTAAAGAAAGGACATTAAGCAGGAAATGATTCCACAGTACTGTGCCATCCTTTTCCCTCTAGTATTGAATCAATTAATACTTATTGATTGCCTAAAATATACTAAGACATAATTGGGCTTGGAAGTCTAAACAACAGAAATAATAAATACAATGTGTTTTGGTGGGCTTATGATGAATGTTTTAACGCCACTTCAGGGCTACAATTTTTAGAATTGAGAATGGATCAAGCAGTCCTGCAATCAGGAAAATTTTAGCCAGGAAACTGGATGGTAATCTTCATTGTTAGCTGAAATTCTGAAGTGTGATAGGAAGACTTGTTGAACACATATCCCCATGGTGGAAACAGGGAAGACTAACATCTCACTTTTGCTTCCCACACACTATTCTCAAAAGTTCCTCTTCTCTCTCCAGCTTCCAACCCAATCTCAATTTCCTATACCCTTAGGTATACCTGGGGCCAAATTCCAGCAAAGCAATTCTGTCTCATATTCTACTAGGGAAGAAGAGAGTCTGGACTGAGGGGAAAAAGAGTCCTTTAATTTAGGAGCTAATGAGTTAACTCTATTGTTGTTATCATAGAGTTCCCTCTAGAACAATCCAGCACATTCAGCTTAGAGTTGGAAAGGTCAAACTCTAAAGGAAGGTAAGTGTGATGGTTAATTTTAGGTGTCAACTTTACTAGATTAAGGGATACTCAGATAGCTGATAAAGTGTTATTTTTAGGTATGTCTCTGAGGGTATTTCTGGAAGAGATTCGCGTTTAAATCAGTAGACTGAGTAAGGAAGATCCACCCTTCTCCAATGTTGCAGGCACCATCTAATAACCTGAGCACCCCGGTAGAACAAAAGGGCAGAGAAAAGGTGAATTCTCTCTTCTAAAGATGGAACATCCCTCTTCTCTTGCCTTCAGATATCAGAACTTGAGGTTCTCCTACTTTTTAACTCTGGGACTTGCACAGCAGTCTGCCAGGTTCATAGACTTTTGGTCTGACAACTACGCCACTGGCTTCCCTACTCTCCCAACGCTGCTGGTTCTCTAGCTTGTAGATGGGCTATTGCAAGACTTATCCACTATTGTGTGAACCAATTCCCCTAATAAATCTCCTCTCATATGTCTTTATATGTGTATATATGTGCGTGTATGTATGTATGTATGTTTGTATCTATCTATCTATCTATCTATCTATCTATTTATCTATCTATCTATCTATCTATCTTTCTATCATTTCCTATTGGTTCTGTTTCTCTGGGGAGCTCTAATACAAGAAAGAAGGGAATTTCTTGATATTATGTACCATCCTATATTATAAATTACTATGTTAGGTTTTATTTGTAACTAGTCCATATTCAGAAATACACTTAGTGTATATTCAGAAACAGTAACTGGGACAAAAAGCACAGGAAGTACAAATTAAAAGTCATGGATTTGACTTTGACCCAAATGGTGGACAAAACACAAAATTCTTCATCCCATTACTGCTTCCTCAATTCACTGAAATGGCATACAACATATTCTTAAGAATGGGAACCAAGGGCCAAGTTCAAATCTTGAGAACATGGATATGAATGGAAATGGCTGAAAGAGATACTGGAACAGAACAAATTACCTTCAAAGTGGGAGGTAAGCAATGTTGTTTTTAAAAAAGCATTACAGAACTTTCAAATTCATTAAATAAATTAAATAAAGGGTGATTGGGTTAGTCAGATCTCCCCTTTTCTTTAGATATTATCTTAGTCTGTTTGGGCAACTATAATAAAATACTACAGTGTGAGTGGCTTATAAACAATATAAATTTATTTCTTAGAGTTCTGGAGGCTGGGAAGTTCAAGATCAAAGTGACAGCAGATTCAATGTCTGGTGGAGGCCTGCTTCCCGGTTCATAGACCGTCCCTTCCAACCATGGCTTCACATAGCAGAAGCGGCAAGGGATCTCTATGGTTTCTCTTTTATAAAGGCACTAATCACAATCATGAGGTCTTAACCCTCCCAAAGTCCTCACCTCCTCATGCTCTCAGCTTGAGGGATGAGATTACAACATATGAATATGAGGGACAAAAAACATTCCGACTATAGCAGTTGTGCACAAAGCAATTGAGTTAAAGCATGAGAAACCTCCCAGAGAAGTGCTGATCTGTCTGGGGAGAGCTCTTTGTATGTGCTTAGGAGCTGAAGTAAGAATAGGAATAGAGACTAAGGGAATTTTCACTTCTGCAAATGATATAAAAGTAAGAATAGGAATAGAGACTAAGGGAATCTGCACTTCTGCAAATGATATAAAAGGATTACACAAACAGGGAAAGGTAACACCATCCAAGAGGGATGTTAGGTTGGCAATTGGCTGATCTGCCTGCCTGTCCTTTGTCCGTGGACCCTAAGAGGAAGCCTGCCTGTCAACACCTCTGCCTGGTGATGTAGACCCTGCAGTGATCCTTCTCACCCAAAAGGATGTTACCTGGAGAAAAAGACTTCCACCACACATAAGATTCCCCCAGAGCCAGCCATTCATATGTTAAGAAGCTATATTCTTCATCCGCAAATATAGACTGACAACTGAGCACCTTAAGGCATTTAAAGAAAAAAAAAATGGCAAAAATAAAAATACCAGGAAAAAGAAATAGAATGGCAGACTCTAGAGGAAATAGAAAAAAAAATTAATTTGGTGAAGAAAAGAACTTTACATTGTTCTAATGATTTTCCTCCGATATTTGATAGCATATTGCATATACGGAAAAAAAGAATAGCATGCCATATAGAAAGAATAAGTAAAAAAGTAGAAAATATCCTTGGAAATTGAAATTATAATTGTCATAACTTTTTAGAAATTCAAAAGATCTCCTCATTATTAGACTGAAGACAACTGAATACTGAATTGGTGATCTGAAAGATAGCTTACATTAACTTGTCAGTCTCTATAAAGTTATATAAACCTGACAACATTCTTCTAATGTAGGTATTAATGCTATCCTTGTTTTCTAGATGAAGAATCACATACACACTGAGATGAATAGTTTGAAGTTATAACTAGCTCAAGGTCACAGAGCAAATTAAGTTGGCCGCTACAGAATTCTAACTCAGGCAGTCTGTAGTGCAGAAAAAGATAAACATGTGGAAATTATAAAAGAAAAAATTAAGAGGCATGGGAAACACAGAAATCCCATCAATTTATGTAACAGAAGTGTTAAAAAGTATGAGATAATAAAGAATAAATAAAAAGGGAAATAAATAATGGCATTTTCAATGGGACAGAGAAAGATCAGAATCTTCAGCTACATGAGCAGGTGTTTTGGAAAAAAGACATTCATTTGGACAACAAATCTATGTAAAATATAAAGATATGTTAAAAAATTACAGAGTTAAAAATGTCACCTACAAAAAAACAAAATTCAGAGTCCTGCAATGTTGCATGGTTGGGGTCAGTGATGCCTCTAATGTTTATAGGAAGGATAATTTGATCCTACAAGTGTATTTTCAGTTAAGGTAATAATTAAGTGAAAACGTAAGGAAGAGATATTTGTAAAGAAGCCAAATTATGTAAGCCCTCTTTCCAAAACCTTCCACTGGTACTTTACTCCAAGTAATTAAGTCCTTACAAAAGTCCATAATGCTCTGTATGTTTTTCATCCTACTGTCCTCATCTCTTAAATTTCTATCACTCCTCTATGGTCATATTGACCACCTTACTCCTCCTGTAAAAGGCCAGATGTGTTCTAACTTGGCCTTTGCAGTATGTCTTTGAATAACTCTCTTGTCCACATATGACTCGCTCCCCTACTCCCATGAAGTCTCTCTCAAATGTCACTTTCTCAGTAATTTTTCCCCTAGGTGCTGTACATAAAATGGCCTTATTCTTATCACCCCATTATTGATATGTTTCTCTCCTGCTTTATCTTTCTGTATAGCATTTATTGTATAGCAGATGCAGCTTATTACCTATTCTAATGATCTTGTTTATTATCTATCTCCATCCACTGGAACATAATTTATAGGAGAGTGAAGATGCTTGCCTATTTAGTTCACTGTTAGAGTCCCAGAATCTAGAATCGTGCCAGGGACATAGAATCTCAGTATATATTTGCTGAATAAATGTTGAACAATCTGCAAGAATATTTTCAGAAAATTTCAGAGGCAGGAGGTAAAAGTTCTTGCCCTTGAACTTGTAAGGCAGGTGAGATTTGACTTAATTTGTACTTATATGAGGAAAACTCTATTTTACTTTTTCTGACTCTAATATTTAGTCACCTATATTACACTCATTCCCTATGAATGCATAAAAATACAAAATGGTAGTTAATTTGTAATTTTGCAGTTCAGTTGTGTTAATCCATATTGTGCAAATTTATCCCTTTACATGTAGACCATAATAGTTCCTCAATTAGAAACCTATAATAATGAAAATCACAATCAACATGGCTAACTATTAGGTGATGCTTATGTCTGAAAATAAATATGGCCGAATCAAGCTAGCTTCAAACATAGATAGATAGACAGATAGATAGATAGATAGATAGATAGATAGATAGATAAAGTATAAACATAGATAGATAGATAGATAGACAGATAGATAAAGTATTATTATCCTTATTTTCTAGATGAAGAATCACATAGACACTGAGATGAAGTAACTAGCTCAAAGTCACAGAGCAAGTTGTACGTATGTATGTATGTATGTATGTATGTATGTATGTTTGAAGTCAGCTTGGTTCTGCCATATTGATTTTATATGTTTGATGCCTCCTCTTGGCAATGTTTTACCAAAAATATATATGTTTTGCTGAAAAAAATAGACTTGATCTTAGCAAATAGCTTGAATATCCTTTCTTGCAACGAAATGAAAGAATAATCAGTTTTCCTGGAGAAATGACTCAAAGGTTGCCTCTAACTTTATTTTTAATTTATCTGCAGATTTCTATAGAATTCAGAGATGCCATCCCTACTTTGTGAAGTAAGAGAGACAAGCCTAGAGACTGCAAACAAAATTTAAACTGTTGTAAAAAGTTAACTGCATAAACTTGGATAAACAAATTCATATCAAAACAGTTGTTCTATTTTGTAGTAAAAATACATGTTTCTCTTTTCTTTTTACATGCAAGTGAGGTAAATAATTGTTAAATTCAAATAGCCACTCCTTCTACTGTGTCACACATTTAGTACCATCAATCTGCTTTGTGATAGTCATCTTTATTACCTATGTTTTAAAGCTCTAGCAAAACTTCAACAAAACTCTGATTTTCCATGTAATTATTATTTCTTTTTGAAAGCAAGGTAATTTTAGCACAAAAAAAGAGGTAAACTGTGCTGCACTATCCCCGTCTCCAGGCTACCATGTCCAGGTACCATCTCCCCTCCCTAGTACTTAGAGGGTGCTTAATTTGCATAAGGCTATTAATATACATTGTTTGATTTGGCTTATCAAGCCAATTACTGACATCAGTACCATTACCATTCACTCTTTAAAGACATAAAAATTAAGGTTCAGATAGAGGAACCATCTTGACCCAAGTTAGTCTTCTATCTCCAAACCCATGATGTTCCCATTCTGGAAAAGGAGTCCCTGGGTTCTTACACCTTGGAGATGATATACAGTGTTTCTCAAACTTGAGTGTGTACCAGAATCACCCGGAAGGCTGGTGAAAGCACAGATTTTTGGGCCCCATGGCCAGAGCTCCTGATTGAGTAGATTTAGAATGGGACCTAAGGGTATGCATTTCTAACAAGTTCCCAGGTGATGCTCATGCTGCTGATTCAGGGACCACATTTCAAGAAGCAATGCAGTACACAAATTCATAACCTCCAGACTTCAAAGAAATGATGCAGAACTCCCATTCCTACCCTACAAATCTTATCCATTTGTAATTTCTTCCATTTTACTTAATGGCAACACCATTCTGCCAGTAGCCCAGGCCAAAGTTTTTGAAGTTATTCATGAATCCCCCACTTCCATACATTCAAAATGGAATTTTTCAAATGACCTTTGGAATCTGACCATTTTTCACCATCCCTACTGCTACCATCCTGATAGAGATGGCATCATCTCTTATCTGGCTTACTGATATAGCCTCCTGTCTGGCCTCTCTGCTTCTAAATAACCCGTTGCCAACATAATAGTTATTGTGAAATTCTCTTAAAATGTAAGTTTATCTCATTTCTCTTCTCAAAACCCTGAAATGACTTTTCATTTCCTCAGAGCCCATTTTCAAGTTTTTGTAATAGCCTAAAAGCCTTATGTGATATGGCTCTTGGAGCTCTCCATGCTCCACTCCTGATAAGTCTTCCTGGCACATTGCACTTCAGCCATACTGGTCTCATTGTTCTTCCTTGTGCAATCCTGGCACTCTCCAATTTAATGGAGAGTTCTTCCTTCTTCCTGGAACGCTCTTCCTCATGTGATCACACACACACAAAAAAACTTTATCTCCTTAAAGTCTTTGCTGAAATCACCCATCTCAGTGAGTGTTATGCTGACCATATCCCACCACAATTCCTAACACATCACCTTGCTCTACTTTTTATTTTTTCAAAGCATGTATTACCTTCTATGATATAATCTGCTTATTTATTATGGTTTTTATTTATTATATATCTACCCATATTAGAATATATACTCCAAGAGAATGGGAATCTTTGTTATGCTTACTGATGTACTCCAAACTCCTACTATGTGGTTTGCATATAGTAGGCAGAAGGAAGTATTTGCTGAATGATTGAAAAATTCTTTCTCTTCATCTAACATTTTATCATTGGCTGATAAATTCCATGCTAATGAACTGATGTTAGAATCAGCCATTCATCAATACTTTCCCTGAAATAACTTTAGCTCAGTTAGACACAGAAAAACTACAATTGTCAATAGTTTCTGACTTCTGTGTAAATCAGAGGTTTTCCATGACAGCGAAAAACTGGAAGATTGGTGGACTCAAAATACTACTAATAACAAATGTCAACTTTGAGAAATCTGTAATGTAAAGCACCATTATAATAGCAGCTCTAATTCTTTTTGAGTGAAATAAAATATGAAGAAAATTACAGCTTAATTCATGTTGTATTCTTCTAGGGCATATTTATCATATGCTCTTCATTATAAGAGGAAAAGTTTAGAATATTGCTACTAAAGAGCAATTTTATTATAGATAGATAAAATATAAATTTGGTTATTTATTATTAAAAATCACTTTCAAAACTTTATAGGGTAAATGCATTTAAAGTAAGTCTATATACTTACTATGACATGGAGGCTTTTTTTTTTTTTTCTCTAAAGCATATAAAGCTTCTTTATATGTTTCTTATACTAACCTGATACTGAGAACTTCTGGGACTGTAATCTGACTCCCTTAACATCAAATCCAACCTGTATCTAGTGTAACACCCTCCGCTACAGAGACTGAAAATATAAAATGTGGTATGTCCCAGAGACCTTGCAAGTAAGACTCTAAATGTAATTTAGGCTTCACCAATCATATACACTTACTTGAAACCTGAATTTAGAACTGAGGTAAAGGAGGAGAGAAGATGGGTGACAGACATCCATTTTGTCAGGTGTACCTGGGCTTTTACTCCGGTAGCCTGAGACTTTATCTCTTGTAGGCATCTTCTTGATTCTAAAAGGAATATCAGTTGCTCAAGTGACTGGCCAAGTTTAGTGTTATTTAACACTATATATTAATCTTGCTAGACTGGATTGTTTTTTGGCATTTTGACACTGACCACAACAAAATACCAGGACTGGTACTTAGTCATCAATGTATGAGTTAGAAGAGGCCTCTGGGCTCCAAGAAGAACTACTACACCAGAATTATACTATATTTGGAAGTATTTAATGATCCTTTAGTTCGACCACCTCATTTTCCAAGTGACGAAACTGGGAACCGGCTACTTTCTCAATTTGATTGATAATAGGGCCATACCTAGACTCCCGAAGCTCATGACTATTTGTAGAGCAGTTCTTATATAACAAAGACTTGAGTCTAAAGTGTTAATTATGCTGCTATCTTTGTGATTTTGGAAAATTCATATATTGGTAGGAGAGGCAGAAAAACAGGGAAGAAAAACTTGGATTCTGCAATTTAACTATCTTCACGTTTTAAGATAGTCATTCCAGAAATAAAGAATGTGTTACAGCTTTACATTGTGGATATCAGCAATCTGTAAAAAGGCAGTAGTGAAGAAAAAGTATGTTCTTTGGAGACCACTGTGTAATAAGCTCCAAAACTTAATTTTAATCTAATTCAATAAAACATATCATACTCAGACACAGGAATATAAGACAATAGTTAGAGAGCACTGAAAATTTGTCTCGGATTTAGAGCCCGGTGCCTTAAAGCTCAAAATAATGAAAAATTTAAAAACAAAATGTCCTTGATTAATCCCTCATATTTCTAAACTTGAGATAATTACATTTTAAACTCCCATTTACTCTTAAGTATTACCTATTGCCTCCAAGAATTTGGCTTACTATAATATGGTTCTGATATTACTTATTAGAGGATAGTGATTTAGAATGTATTAGAGTATCTTTTTCTGTTCCTTCTGCTTAAAGACAAAGAAATATTAATGTATGCCTGATAGCCACAAAAATCTCAGAAAAGTGTATTCTAGTGGAATAACATACTTAAACTTTATCAGTGGATTATACATTTTAATTCAACTACTGTTGAGAATGTCAATATAACAGAAATTAATGTAGTCCTAACAAAACTTGTAGAACTTCTATTGACAAGCAACTATATTAATGATATAATAAAAAAGCAGGGCAGAAAGCACTATAGAAAGCATAACCATTTTTGTAACTATATTCTATCTGTATCCACAGCCAGATCCACATTAACATCTATACTAAATTTAAAAGATTGTAAAAATACACATCAACATGGATTGTGGCAGTACAGATACTTTTTGTCTATCTTTTTTTCCTAATTTTTATTCAAGTTATATATATTACTTTTGTAATAAGACAAAAAAAACTAATAGTTGGAAATAGAGGAAGTATCTTGAGGGCTTTAACTTCTGAAGTCAGCAGGGCTCAGCTGGAAGAAAGGGGCATCTAGGAAGCTGGCTGCACAGAGGCCCACCAGCCAAGAACCAGGCTTGCAGTGCTGAGTCCCCCTTGGCAGGCACTAATGAAGCATGCATATCAGCCAGGCACATTAGTAAGCCCTGCATGCCCACTGTCGTAATGTGCCTTCACAAAGCTCTGCCTCAGGCAATGAGCCACCTGCCCAAGGACAATGGGTTTGTTAATAAAAGTTTTATTCTGAAAATCGTATACTTTCTTCTTACCCTAGCACTGTTAACCTTAAAGAAGGCACAGCACTTGTTAATATTAAATCTTTCAGAAACTCCACCTTCTTAATACTACCTGGAGCAAGAAATTGCCTTCAGTTTTTACTGTAATCAGTGAAAATATGCCTCTCTAATCCTTATTTTTCCTGATCCCTCCTAGCTTACATGTATATTATCAAAGAAAATTTTAATTCACACAACTTGAAATCCCAGCTGTGCCTTGAAAAATAACTTTCATGTCCAATCTCCTCATAGCTGTATCCAAATGTTGAGAAACCTAAATTCGGTTTAATTTAGTATTAGTTCTGAGTTTTTGCATTAAAAAAGGTTTAGGGGTGAAAACAGTTGTGTGTGGGTGCAGTGTTTGGAAACCCACTGAGAGGGTTAATTTTATATATTGACTTGGCTAGGCTATGATTCTCAGTTGTTTGGTCAAACAGTAGTTCTGGAGATGTGGTTAACATGTATAGGCAGTTGACTTTAAGTAAGGCAATTTGCCCTCTAAAATGTGGATGGGCCTCATCTAACCAGCTGAAGGCCTTAAGAACAAAAGCTGAGGTTTCCTGGTGAAGAAGGAATTCTGCCTGAAAACTGTAACATAGAAATCCTATCCGAGGTACCAGTCTGCTGGTCTCCCCTACAAATTTTGAACTCAAGACTGCAACTTCAACTCTTACTTGAATGCCCTGCCTAATAGCCTGCTCTGCAAATTCAGACTTACCAGCCTCCATAATCATGCAAGCCAATTCCTTAAAATGCTTTTGTCTTTCTCTTTCTCTCTCTCTAGAACCCAGACTGATACACCCACTTTTACCTAGATGTAAGCAAAATTTGTATAATTTTCTTTTTTATTTTATTTTATTTTAACTCAAATCCCAGTCATGCTCAATCCTTGTCTGGGAACCATCTTGGGAGAGCATAAGCATGGCTTAAATATAGTAGTGGATGCCAAATGGGGAAGCCATCAGCTAACTGCATTCTTTGAAACATGTTAATTTAAGTGGCACATCTCCATGGCTGCCACAAAGGCTGTATATGATTCATTTTAATTTAACAAACATTTATTTGTTGCCAATTTTATTTATTTATGTATTTATTTATGTATTTATTTTTATCATACTTTAAGTTCTGAGATACATGTGCAGAATATGCAGGTTTGTTACATAGGTATACACGTGCCATGGTGGTTTGCTGCACTCATCAATCTGTCATCTACATTAGGTATTTTTCCTAATGCTATCCCTCCCCTAACCCTCGACCCCCCAGATAGGCCCTGGTGTGTGATGTTCCCCTTCCTGTGTCCATATGTTCTCATTGTTCAACTCCCACTTATGAGTAAGAACATGCAGTGTTTGGTTTTCTGTTCTTGTTTTAGTTTGCTGGGAATGATGGTTTCCAGCTTCATCCATGTTCCTGCAAAGGACATGAACTTACCCTTTTTTACGGCTGCATAGTATTCCATGGTATATATGTGCCACCTTTTCTTTGTCCAGCCTATCATTGATGGGCATGTGGATTGGTTCCAAGTTTTTGCTATTGTGAAGAGTGCTGCAGTAAACATACGTGTGCATGTGTCTTTGGAGTAGAATGATTTATAATCATTTGGGTATATACCCAGTAATGGGATTGCTGGGTCAAATGGTATTTCTGCTTCTAGATCCTTGAGGGATCGCCACACTATCTTCCACAATGGTTGAACTAATTTACACTCCCACCAACAGTGTAAAAGCGTTCCTATTTCTCCACGTCCTCTTCAGCATCTGTTGTTTCCTGACTTTTTAATGATCGCCATTCTAACTGGCATGAGATGGTATCTCATTGTAGTTTTGATTTGCATTTCATTAACGACCAGTGATGATGAGCTTTTATTCATATGTTTGTTGGCTGCATAAATTTCTGATCTTTGACAAACCTGACAAAAACAAGCAATGGGGAAAGGATTCCCTATTTAATAAATGGTGTTGGGAAAACTGGCTAGTCATATGCATAAAACTGAAACTGGACCCCTTCCTTACAACTTACACAAAAATCAAGTCAGGGTTGATTAAAGACTTAAGCGTAAGACCTAAAACCATAAAAACCCTAGAAGAAAACCTAGGCAGTACCAATCAGGATATAAGCATGGGCAAAGACTTCATGACTAAAACACCAAAAGCAATGGCAACAAAAGCCAAAATTGACAAACAGAATCTAATTAATCTAAAGAGCTTCTGCACAGCAAAGAAACTATCATCAGCGTTAACAGGCAGCCTATAGAATGGGAGAAAATTTTTGCAATCTATCCATCTGGCAAGGGACTAACATCCAGAATCTACAAGGAACTTAAACAAATTTACAAGGAAAAAAAAAACAAACAACCAACCCCATCAAAAAGTGGGTAAAGGATATGAGCAGACATTTCTCAAAAGATTTGTATAATTTTCAAGAATTTGGAGTAAAAGAAAAGAAAAATCTTTGTCTTGTCTTGAACCATCCTATCAATTTTCCAAGTCTCAGGTTTTCTATCTGTAAAATGGTGATAATAGTACTTACCTAAAGGAGGTTGAAAGGCTTAAATGTGAAGGACTTAGGACATGCCTGGAATAGGGTGAGTATTCAACGAGTAATGGCTTAAACAAAATTACTAAAGCCATATTAAGATGCTATTGGGATACTTGATTTTGCCCTCCCAGAATCTCATTGTTTGGGCCATTCATTGTCCTGGGCACCAAAACTCTGCAGGACTTACACCTTAGTAATTTCTTGGGAACACAAGAAATTAGGTAATGCAAATTTTTGTTTTAATATGCATTTGAAAGACAGCCCCCGTGCTGTATAAACTCAGCCACTCAGGCTGATCAGGTGACATCATTAATATCTGTCTAAATCAGACTTAAAGTAATAGTCATTCAATTATCTGATACTGAAAAACATTATTAGGAGGTCATAAAGATAAAAATTGTGCCCCTTGCTGCTCACCAAAAGGCCTTGAATAAATAACTTCCCAGAAGGAAAATAATTGAGTAATTGCCTCATTCATGTAAGTTCCTTTTTCTCACACTTTTATGCCAGGAAATGTTGTAACAAATGATATAAATTTCTGAACGTAGGTAATATGTTAATATATTTAGTCATTTTCTATAAATATTTATGATCAACTGAAATGAAATTTTCTTATCCCATTTAATTTACTGAGGATTATCAAGAAATTGCAATTATACATTCTACTGTGGTTACTAATTATAACTTTATTTTAGTTTTTTTAGAACTTGAATTTCCACTAATTTGTAAAAACACACAAAAATTAAAGAGTATTTCTGTGTGGAGTATATATATAATACATACACACACATATCTACATACATATACATATACATGATACTATATATATAAATATGTGTGATATATATACATATTGTACATATACATATGCATAGTCATTGCTTGGCATCTGTAGGGGATTGGTTCCAGTACTTACCCAAGGGCAACAAAATCCACAGATGCTCAAGTTTCTTATATAAAATAGCATAGTATTTGCATATAACCTGTGCACATCCTCTTGTATACTGTAAATTATCTCTGCCGGGCATGGTGGCTCGCGCCTGTAATCCCAGCACTTTGGGGGGCTGAGGTGAGCAGATCACCTGACGTCAAGAGTTCTAGACCAGCCTGGCCAAGATGGTGAAACCCCATCTCTACTGAAAATACAAAAAGTAGCCAGGCGTAGTGTTGCTTGCCTGTAATCCCAGCTACTCGGGAGGCTGAGGCAGGAGACTCACTTTAACCTGGGAGGTGGAGGCGGCAGTGAGCCGAGATTGTGCCACTGCACTCCAGCCTGAGCAAAGCAGCAAGACTCCATCTAAAAAAAAAATTATCTCTAGATTACTTATAATACCTAATACAATGTAAAGATTATGTAAATAGTCATACAATATTGTTTTTAGAGTTTGTCTTATTTTTTATTTTTATTTTTGTTTAATTTTTGATCTGAGGTTGGTGGAATCAATAGATGTGGAACTCATGAATACAAAAGGCCTGCTATATATACGCACACATTGATATAACTATATAGACAGGTATAAGAGTTTTTTATTAATGGTCTGGCAATATAGAGAAATGTGCTTGTGAAGCATACCTAACTTGTCCTCAGTGCTCTCATCTCTATAATATGAAGACACTAAAGAGTTTTAGCCAGAGACTACATTCCCTAGTCTTTATTGCAACCCGGTGAGTCATATAATTTTGACTAAGTTTTGGACAATAGGATGTGAATAAAAACAGTATAAACAATTACCAAATCATAATTCCTAAAAGAAACTGTTTATCCTCCACTTATTTTCCTTTCCCTTTTCTGCTGGCTGGCAGAGGGTGACAGGTGGAACATCTGTCTTGGATCCAGAAATGGAAGCCAAGTAGAAGATGACAAAGTAGCACTACCAGCCATTGGGTGGGGCGTGCTCACGTAACCACAAGGACCAGAGCTACCTCCTGTCTCTGGACTGCCTGCCTACACATGGACTGTAAAGTGAGAAGAAAAAAATCTTCCTTGATTGTGTACTTGATTTTTTAGAAATTTATTACAGTAGCTTAGCCTGTTCCCTAAATATCGCAGACCCTATTTGCCATCAGGAGATTCCTGCCACCAAATGATTAAACAGTTCCTGCCCATACAAAAATTCCAAATCAGTGGAACTATAAATGACTATCCCACAACAACTCAAAATGACCTATATCCCAACAGATACCCAATATGCAACCCAACCAGAAAGTAATTCTTTCAGATTTTCTCTCAAAGTTTTCACAGAATGGGTTTTTTAAGCCGATGGTTCACATATATTTAATTGTTTTATTTGTTCTGCATTTCACAAGTCTAAGGTGAAATAATATTTTCATTTAAAATAAATAGTTTATTGCATCAATTAAAACTATCTTGGTTTCATATCCAAGAAATTGTCTTGGTTTTATATCCAGAAAACTGAACTCAAACTGACTAAAATAGTAGACAAACATGTTAGTGTACTCTGCTGAAGAACACGGTGATAGTGCTAAGCTAAAGGGTGACTTGAGTCAGAAATTCCACAATGTCACCTAAGACACGCTTTTGTTCTGTTTCTCTCTGAGGCTTCCGTACTTGGCAGTTTTATCTAAATACTGGTTCCCTAAGGTTATAAAATAATGACAGGCAGCAAACAGGGCTACACACTGTCTTATTCATGGCCACAAAAAGGGGAGGCTTGTTTTTCCATGAAAAGCCAAGAGGTGTGGATAGATCAGACAGACTAAAGACATGTACCTACTGCAAACCATTTACCTGGCCACGATTCAGGTTTGTTCACATATTCTGTTACTTTAGGTAGGGATGAAGACAAACCCACACAAAACAAACAGCTTTATATGGAGAGACGAGTGGGTTTTTCTAAGAACGGCTGTGCTATTATTCCCAGAAAGAACAGAATACATGCTGTGTATCCAAACACTATTTCACATATATTAATCCCAGTTTATTTGGAAGGTCCCTAAATGATTCTAATGTGATTCAATGAGATATAATTCTAAGGTTCTGTGTCAGGAATAACCTATTTGTTGATAAAAACTAAAATTATTTTTACCACAGTATTATTTTATTAAAGACGAAATCATCAAAAACCAAATCCATTTTATACTCCGAATAATGGTGAAAAAACAAAATTTACTTTCATGATTTTCCTAGATGCGCTCTATTTTTCTGAGATTGAATATTTCCACAAGTGGCAAGTCTAATCATGCACATCCCATTAAGAAGGTGAACAAGATTTAAATATGTTCACCGTATGTAAGCTGAAGATAACAAATATCGACCTTAAGAAGTTTGCTAATTTTCCTGCTTTCTTCACAAACTCCTGTTTCTATCAACAGCCTGAATATTATGTGCTATTTGTTTATACTTCACTACTTTTGATGGGCTTTGTACTATTATAGAATAGGTAAGTTTTTAAACTATTGTTAATTTTTAAAATAACTTCTTATCTTCTAGTACTTTAATCAGAAAAAGGAAAAAGATAAGGATGAAACAACTTTCAGGAGAAATATTAAGGATTCAATTACATACTCTATCAAAATAAATTCGACAACAATTAATGACATTTTACCTATATGCAAGGGAATTTTAAACATTTTTTATAGTAAGTTTTGTTTTTCTGTAGCAGTTTCCTAATTATTGTGGTTTTCTTTTTCAAAGAAGAGTGACTAGGCAATCATAAATTGTTTACTACTATTGAGATATTATGTTCAAAATATGGTCTTATTCTATCTTTAACTCAGCACATGGAATATTTTAATTTTCATTATAGTAAGCATGGACGCTATAGAGTTAAAACTACAACCTCAAAAAAAAAATAGTTCATCTGATTAAAAAAAAAAAATAGCATCACACCTATAATCCCAGCACTTTGGGACACCGAGGTGGGTGGATTATAAGGTCAGGAGTTCAAGACCAGCCTGGCCAAGATGGTGAAATCCTGTTTCTACTAAAAATAGAAAAATTAGTTGGCCGTGGTGGTAGGCTTCTGTAATCCCAGGTATTCAGTAGGCTGAGGCAGGAGAATCACTTGAACCCTGGAGGCGGAGGCTGCAGAGAGCCAAGACAGTGCCACTGTACTCTAGCCTGGGCAACAGAGCGAGACTCCGTCTCAAAAAAAAAAAAAAAAAAAAAAAAATTAAAGAAGGCAATCATAGTACCAGTGCGCCATTTACATTTTTGAAGTATCATGGCTATTAATTATACTCAATAATAATAATGACAGCTGAAAACAGAAATTTCTCATAACATTTTTTGTATGTGTTATTGATATTAGAGACTAGACTTGCTACGCTAAACCCAACAAATAGTATTTAACATAATCCCCCTTTTGCTTCCGTTGCATCACCAAAACAGAGTTCTGAATAGTCACTGACCTGCCATGTCTAGTATCGAGGGCTAGAATAGAGGCTCTGCCATCAGATAATCTTGGAGGAATTTCAACTTTTCACTCACTAGTTATGTAAAGCTGGGCAAGTACCTTAACCCCTATACAGCTAATTTTCTCGTTTGTAGAAGAGGGTTAGTGATACCTACCTCACAATTTGAGAAGTAAATAAGACAATGAATGTGAAGTTGAAGGCATGTTTTCTAGTAATCAGTATTACTTCTTATCATTGCTATTTTTATGATTTACTTTTATTGAGTCATATGAGGACTAGTAGAACCACACACCTAGTACAAAGGGACAAAGGAAACGGAGGACTGGGAGAGATAGGGAGGGCAAATAATATTGATTTTATGCCCCTCATTGCCCCAGGACAACTGATTTTGGACATTCCCAAATAGTAGACAACAGTGAAGGAAGTTCTACATCCCTTTGTTAAACTACTAAAGACACTTCTCCTGCTTTGCCATTTATTTCATGAATGAGCTATAATTTCAAAAGAAATTCAACCTTGTCTAAAACGTCATCAAACTGGAATTCTTAATTTTGCTTATACTAAGAGAAATAACATAATCTAAGAATCTTACAGACCACTACAGTGGGTAGTTTTATTAAGAGATAAATCAGATACTGTAACCCCTTACTGAATGCCCTTCAGTGGCTTCCTATCACATTCAGAGCAAAATCCAAGCTCTTTGATATGACCAGTTAGTAGGGTGTTGGTGCAGCCTTGTGTGCCCAAAACACTTCCAGTTTATACCTGTTCTTCTTTCATGATGGTGAAAATTACCTCTTCACTACCACTTTCAGTCTTAAAGTTTCCTAGCTCAGAATATAATTTAAGTAATCACTCTTTAAATGAGGCCCGATACATTTCACATCCCATTGCAAGACTATCTTTACCATACCACTGGCTTTTCTGATTCTTGAGGGCACTACACACTTGACTGCCTAAAAGTTTTCCAGCATTTGGCAAGAGCCTGTCATCCAAGCCTCAACCTGATTTTACTTCCTAAAAAATGTCTTCCTGAATTCCCCAAACTAAATATTGATCTCCACACCATTCTTCTCTTTTATAGCACCTTGTTCCTAACCATCCTAGTCCTTATCACAATTTGCCATCACACACACATAGAAACACACACACACACAAAATAAGGTGTTGAGTGTATGCCTTTCTCACTCCTGCATTGCAAGCTGGAAGAAGTTAAGTATTTTGCCTATGATGTTTGCTTTATAATCTTGCAAAATCTACTGTACAGGCATTCTGATCCTTATTTCAGAGATGAGATTTGGAAAAAAATAAAACAAGAAGCTTGCCATGCCATTTACAAATGGAGCTAATATTAAAATTCAAGTTCATTTGACTCCATATCCCACACATTTGCCTGTACCATGTTGATCTGAAAGCTTAGGTAAACACTTAGTCACTTCACTGTACTCAATCTTAAAGGGGAAGGAAATTGCAATGAGGAATTTGCAATGAAACTGAATAAGTCTCATGGCCAAATTTAGCCTTTACAGTCCCTCCTGTAAAAGAAAAAGAAAAGAAAAGAAAAAGACTGAATAGTTTCTGTGACCTGGAGCTAAGATTCCCAGGACTTACTCCATGATTCAGACATACAAGAGAGTTCGTTCTTCTTTGGTTGACTGTTTTTTTTTCTTTCAATTTTTATTTTAGATTCAGAGGGTGGGGACATGTACAGGTTTGTTATCTAGATTCATTGCATGATACTGAGGTTTGGGGTATGAATGATCCCAGGTACTGAGCATAGTCCTCAGTAGTTGGTTTTGCAACCCTTGCCCCCTCCCTCCCTCTCCCTTCTAGTAGTCTCAAGTGTCTACTGTTGCCATCTTTACATCCCTGAATACCCAATGTTTAGCTCCCACTTATAAGTGGCAACTTGCAGTATTTGGTTTTCTTTTCCTGTGTTAATTTACTTAGGATAGTGGCCTCTAGCTGCATCCGTGTTGCTACAAGGGACATGATTTCATTCTTTATATGGCTATGTAGTATTCCATGGTGTATATGTACCACATTTTCTTTATCCAATCCACCACTGATGGGCACCTAGGTTGACTGCTTATCTTTATTATTGTGAATAATGCTTTGGCTGCCACTGTTTAACTCAGTGATTTTTTAAAAATATGTGACTAACTTGCAGTGTATTTTGTAACTGCTAGTAATTCATGCAATCTTGGTTGATTTCTTAAAATGAGAAAGCTATGATCAAAGAAGGAATATAAGAAGCAAAACTCTTTTACTCCCAGTACCTTGAATAATATTTGCACATATTAGGCACTCAATAAATATTTGATAAATAAATGATTTTCATGTATTTTAGTGCATATCTAATGTGATATTAAAATGGCATGTTTGAAAGTGATCTTTATTTAAACGTTCATTGTACTAAACAAAACATCAATTTTAAGGAAACCAATTTTAAAAATCTCCTGCACATATACATAAGTAGAAATACATATTTTTTTCTATTTAAAAAATGCTAATTAATAAGAAAGCACACTTACGCATGCCATGTAATTTTCTTACAGAAGCTTAACAAAGATTAGTCATAGTGGCTATTGTTTTGCTGGCTAGAAAGAACATCACAGATTTATTTAGACTTTCTTCTAGAAGATAGTTATTAAATATATTTACATAAAATAGTGGCATTAAGATTCTCAATGTAGTAATGCAAGTTTTGAGAGACTGGAGAATTTGGCCACATTTATATTCAAGTGAGCTAATGGCACAGGACCAAAATTTCTTCAATTTTGCTTTTTCTGCTAGGTAGGTTTTCATGCTGCATATGTGCAGAGTCAGGAGTTACACTGTGATGCTGCCCTAGTAGAAGACTCTAAGCACATTTACATCCTGCTGTGATTTGCCTTCAGCTATTCATACATTCTCTGTTTTTTACATGGCCAATAGCACATTGGTCATTTCTACATTACGAAATACTGCAGGTGTAAACAAATAATTCATGATGAATGTTTTCCCAGAAGCACAGTTCTTTACACAAAAGTCCCTTGGAGAAAGTGACTTTTCGGGCTTTACTGTATAGCATATGATTAAAGACTCTGGCAAACTGCTGGATTCACTGAATTCTCCTGGTGAATAAATGGATCTGACCAGTGATGGTAATTGAAATAAGTTGGTTGAGGAACAAAAGCTTTTACTTACTTAGATACTTTTCAAAAGGTGATTTACTTTCTTATGGAAGGGAGGAGGGCACACGAATGCATTTTCTCACATTTTTAGTACTAATACGGAGAGAAAAAGTAAGGCCTAATGAACGTAGTAGGTGTCAGAAGTACAACTTCAACCTAGGCCTGTCACATACCACCATTTAATTAAACACAACTTATACTCCTTTAGAAGCATACGCCTGGAAATGCATGGTTGGACTGAACAGGCATGCCTTAGCCAAATACTAGTAATAAATGTAAAATAACATAAAAAAAAATTTCTTCAACAAAAAAAGTTTCTTGTTGATTTTTTTTTTTTTTTGGATGGAGTCTCACAGAAAAAGCCTGCTGCCCAGGCTGGAGTGCAGTGGCACAATCTCAGCTCATTGCAGCCTCTGCCTCCCAGGTTCAAGCAATTCTTCTATTCTTCTGCCTTAGCCTCCTATGCCTCAGCCTCCCGAGTAGCTTAGATTACAGGCACGAGCCACCATGTCCTGGCTAATTTTTGTATTTTTAGTAGAGATAAGGTTTCACCATGTTGATGAGGCTGGTCTTGGACTCCTGACCTCAGGTGACCCACCTGTCTTGGCCTCCCAAAGTGCTGGGATTACAGGTAGGAGCCACCGCATGTTATTCTAATATTTGTTTCCCCCTATTCAACAAGGTAACTGGATCTCCCTGGTGCTAGGCTGTGTTCACATCTGGGTTTTGTTACTTACTAGCTTTGTAACCTTGGGCACGCTACTCAATCTGCCCTGCCCTCAATTTCCTCATTCATAAAACAAAGATAAAACTAGTAACTGCATCATATGATTATCTGGAATATTAAATGTTTTTTCTTTTATAAAAGGCTCAACTTTTTGAGAAGCAATACTAGCTCTGGCAGAAATGGGGCTGGGTGTTTGGGGAGAGTTAAGAGAAGGAGATAAACTATGAGCTTGGACTAGAGAGCTGGAAAGATTTTTCAAAAGGAAGGAGGCAGAGGGCCATGCAGGCCTAAGGAACTCACACTGACAGTAGAAGAGGGTAGGAAATAGGGAAATAGCTACATGGTACACGGGTGTGTCTGGATCAAGTTCTGAGAAAAATTTCCATGCCCAGGAGGAGGCCAAAAATAGCAGCAGAAGCACTGCTTACTCATCCATGGCAGCCAAAGTGAAGTCAGTACCAGTGGAAGTCCTTAAGTATCTTCATTAGATCCCTGGAAATTTTAGAGGCTGCAATGGGCAGGAGCGAAAGGTGGAAGAAAGGGAAGGGTGGTACAATAATGGTAGATGGAATTTCCAGGTAACTCACTAGGATTAGGGTCCAGAATCAGATGAAATTTGATTTTAAGAAAAATGAATGATGAAACATTTCTTGCAATTGAGAGTTTGTGGAGCACAAGTTGTATCTACCAAATATCCATTCTGTATTGCCTACTACCATTAGTATTGAGTAACCTTCCACTTCACTTACTTGAGAATCAATTATTAAGTCATTCGCTATCAACTACAATGTTAAAACGCTTTTCAAATATTATCAAAAGCATAAAACTTGTATGTTGATTGTGATATCTGGTGTCTCCCAATCACAAGAAAAATATATTTTAGATGAAAATGAACAGATGATAACAAAACAGTATAATAGAATACACATATGTTTTTGAAACTTCCTTGGAGCAGACTACAAATAAATTGTTTAAACATAAATTTTTAAACAAACTTCCAGAAAAGTATTACCATGAAATATGATAATAAATATTGAATTATTGAGCAAATAGGAAAATTTTTACTGAAACAAATATTGTGTTTTCAGTGTTACTCTTTGGCTTTTTACCACAAAAGTAATTGGTTAGAAGTGACAGTTTCCCTTACTATATTACAGAAAAGAGCAACATATTCTTTACATAATTTCATTTGCCTATACATTTTTATTAGAATGTGAAAAAATCTAATAAAACAAAAATTTTAAACTAAAATTTCACAATAAGCAGAAGTTAAGCTCTGTCCTGAACCATTAACAAATTAAAAACTAAAGTTTAATGGAATCTAAGATACAAACAAAAATTCCAACTTCAGAAGACATGATTATTCAGTGTCTAGCGTATTAATGTATAATTTAAATATTGAGAGCATCCGTGATAACCTTGAAAGATAGGAAGGACCTAGTTGTTAATTAGCTTGCCTACAAGTTTTCCTACTGTCACTGCCTGGTAATTTTAAAACAGAAATGTTTCTACCTTAATATATGTGACCTTATAAAGATAAATATAATCATATTATAATAATGAATATAATAAATACATTTTACACAAATTTGGATATATCGATGATGAGCGAGCTTTCCTGAGTGTATATGCAAGAGGAGTCATCCAATTGCCCTTGTTCATTACTTTTACAATTCACTACAGGATAAAATTAAAGATAAAAGCCACAGGAAAGACTGTTTAAAATCTTTAAGCCACTTTATGATAGATAAAAGATTTTTAAAAATTGGATTAAAGCCATGAAATTATCTTAATTAATAAATATCCAAGGCTTCACAGGCAAATGAGACTTCTTTTTTCCCTTAATCAATATATTTTAAAAATGTGATTATTGAGACAGAAAGTTGGCATACTCTAGTTATGACATATATAATTAAATCTACAAAAATTACTTGTTTAATTTGGTTGTCTAAGCAGTGCTATATAAAATAGTTTTTTTGATGTTTACTTTGCTTGATGAAAATTAGCTTCTCTTTATATATTGGTACAGTATTTCATTTCAGTAAATACTGTAGCAATTGCATAGTTATAACCCACTTATTTCAACTGAACAAAACAGAATTTCAGTACACCAGAAACATTTGGACTCTCTCTAAAGTTCAAGATTGGTGAATGTCATTATGTACATGCTGCAACAAGGGTTATGCCATCCACCTCACAAAAATGAGTAGATTTTTATTTGTGACTTTTTTTGAGGGCAACATTTGAGCACTTTGAAACTTCAATTTTGAGATTACCATGGTAACATGTTCATTCCGAACATACTTTTCCTTTTGGCATTGTTGTCATGAGAAGGAATATACAAAACAAAATATTCAGCAGGAATGGAGCAGTAAAAGAATGAAGTAAATTACACTTTTGATTCTATGTTTGTCTATTCTTACAAAGAAATTAGAATAAATCTAAACATAAGAATGAGTTGCAGAACAAAACGAAAAGGCTGCATAGTGATAATGTATTCATGAATATATACATGAAGTATATCAAAAAAATGTTGTGACTTCCTTTCAAAGAGGTCAGTTATACTGGACTCTCATTACATGTCCAGTTTGTTCCATAAATCAGATGTGGCACCAGGTAGACTCTTTTCTACCAACAAATTAGTATAAAATTACTGATGCTCTATTTTTCACTTGGGCTCCACCAGTTCTACCTCGGTGACCCTGCTGCTCACTGATCATTGACATCACCCTGTTCTCAGAATGACATGAATGCCTCTGCTCCCCGTTAGCCCAGGAAATGTGGCCTCAATCACAATGCCAGCAACCCCGATCCCTAACGCCATGTATTTAAACAGGTGCTTCTTAAAAGCTGAAACACATTAAACATACAAGTTGGTCTTTCTTAAAAGGAGTTTTAGATGTACATTAAAAACATTTAAAAAGTACAAAAATACATATATTTGAAATATGTTTCCAGGCTTATTCTAGGGTACTCACCATACTGACTTATTTAACACTATTTATAAAAATTTCAGAAAAGGTGTCTGCTGCTTGGGATCACTTTTCTAGGTTCACTACAGCAAATTAAAATGATTGGGATGCAAAGGTTTCAAAGCGACTATGCAAATTTTGTATTTATACGTTTTAAGATGGAGAGTCTTAATATATTAGGAGGCAATATAGTATTCATGTGAGAATAGACTGTTTGAGTTCAAATACTATTCTACCCTCATGAGCTTAGTGGTATTGGGAAAATTTTATACCTCTCTGTGCTTCATTTCCTATTGTGTAAAATAGGGATGATACTATCCTATAGGGCTTTATGAGATTACATGTTATACACACACACAGTCACACACACACACACACACACACACACACATTTAGAACAGTGTCCTATATATAGGACATATCATAAAATGTTTCTTCCACAATATGATAAAAAAGTAAATACAATTTAAAGTTTATTTCTTTCATAGTCTATTTTTATAAGAAATATATAAATGGCAAATAAAAGCCTAAACACAAACTAAGCAGTTTCCAGGGTTTGTGAGTTTTGTGTCAATTCAGCTCAGCTTCTTGTATTCTCCTTTTTTGCTCACTGTTCTGCAGTACACACACACACACACAATACTTACTGTATCTAATATTTGCATTTAAAGCCTTAATGGTACTCCAGTTCTCAAAATAAGTGTCTGAGTAAAAACAAACAGATAAAACTGTTTTAAGATAAAATTTAGGCAAATTTTTATTTCACTGCATTATAGCACTTAGAAGACCAGCAATCCATACATAATATATGCATTAACCCTTACTGAATCATTCTATTCATTTGAGGAGTTTTTCACTCTGGAAGCATTTTATACAAGCATTATATTACTTGGGGTATATATACTTGGGGTGGGCAGGGGTTGTTAGACATCATAGAAGCCACTAAAGAGTGGTAAGGTTAAGTGTTCTTAATCTGGGAAAAATGTAGGACATAAAATCTTATTTTAATATTTAGGAAATGCTTTACCCTATGGCTTCCAGGATCCTAAGTGCACATTAATGGGCTCCAAGTGTCCCTTCCTTCCTCCTTCTCTCCCTCCTTCCCTTCCTCCCCCCCCTTCCTTCCTTCCTTCCTCCCTCCCTCCTTTCCTTTCCTTCCTTCTTTCCTTCCTTCTTTCCTTCCTTCTTTCCTTCCTTCCTCCCTTCCTTTCCTTCCTTCTTTCTTTCCTTCCTTCTTTCCTTCCTCCTTTCCTTTCCTTTCCTTTCTTCCTTCCTTCTTTCCTTCCTTCCTTCCTCCTTCTTCCTTCCTTCCTCCTTCCTTCCTTCTTTCTTCCTTCCTTCTTCTTTCCTTCCTCCTTTCCTTTCCTTCCTTCCTTTCCTTTCCTTCCTCCCTTCCTTCCTCCCTTCTTTCCTTCCTCCCTCCCTCTCTCCCTCCCCTCCCCTCCCCTCCCCTCCTTCCTTCCTTCCTTCCTCCTTCCTTCCTTCCTTCCTTCCTTTCTTCCTTCCTTCTTTCCTTCCTTCCTTCTTTCCTTCCTTCCTTCCATCCTTCCTTTCTTTTGTCTTTTTTTCTTCCTTCTATTAAATCTATACCATTTCTAAGAACAAAATTGAATTTAAAGGCTTTAAAGGGTAAAAATTTAACAGTAATTACCTTTCTGGAATTATTATACAAATTTTTAAGTTGTTTTTGAAAAACTTCTAGCAATTGTAATAGTATCAGGGTATGATCTTATTTGAAATACAAAGCCAATGTCTGACCAAGGTTAGGTCTGCTTGTATTCCCATTGACCCATATAGCCCAAAAGCATTTAATATGGGAGAAGGTCAGCTGTTACACTTGAGTAAAAATTCTCTAGTTACTAATTACAAAATGAGAGAACTTAGTTTTTGCTTTTCTCCTCTCCTCTTTTTATCTCTGTCTCTCTTATAACTTTTTAGAAGACACTGTTTTCCTAATGAACATTTTATGGATTGGAACAAATATTTTTTGATTTTTAATTTTTAGTTATTTTGTATCCAGTTACAACTCTGCAGGTGAATAATGAATAATATGAGTGTTTCACAGAATGTAAAGGGGAAAAATAATCTAAACCAAAAAGTAAGAAGATTAATAGAAAATATTAATATATAAAATATATTTAAAAGTTATAGATGTAGACCAAAAGATTTACAGAGAATTGTGCACTAAAACAAGACAGAAACACATTCAGAAATATTCCCTTGCAAATGGGCACATCTAATAAAAGTTAAATAATATCTAAAGAGAGACCAGTGGGAGTTGTTTTTCATAGGAAATACTATTAGTTAATTTGTTTAAGTCTAAATGACTGATGTGTCCAAACCTGATAACACTTGCAAAATAGAATTCAAAACTATTTTCAACATTTGGAATTATTCCACTTTTTCAGACCTTGTTCTTAAGGAATATTTATATAAGAGCCACAGATATTCCACCACATAAAGAAACAAAGGACTTAAAACTTCATATTCCATATGTAAATCTCTGTGAGTAATGGCATTAAGCCTGGCTCACTTGGTACAGGTTACATAATACTGAGTGAGGAATGATTAAATGGAATCAGCTCTTGGACTGTCTTGCCCCAGTGCATAGCATTACACAGTAGTGATGAAGACCTCATTCTGCCCTATGAGAATGAAGGAGGTCTGTTTTCATCTTGAACCCAATTTGTTAAACACAAATGTATTCACAGTGTTTATATTTTGGGTAGAATTAATCAACAAATACTTAATAGTAAGTAGCAAGTGCAGCACAGTGAGGAGCAAGAAAGGCCATCGTGTTTTTAGAATATGTTGAAAAGAACCAAAGCTTCCCTAGGACAATATGGTAGAGGTTTCACTTAAAAGAAACTTTGTACTCATACATAAGCAAATGAGAATAATTTTCTGCCAACAGTAACATAGCAGGAGTCTCTGAAACACATAATTGTCAAATATATAAGGAAATCAGCACAGGATGTAGTACGTTTTAGGAGATCTGAACACAGAGAAAGCAGATAAATTTCGGCTCAATCAGAACAGAAGCAGTTTGTAGTTGATATGGTTTGGGTTTGTGTCCCTGTGCAAATCTCATGTCGAATCGGAGGAAGGACCTGGTAGGAGGTATTTGGATGATGGGGTGGATTTCTCCCTTGCAGTTCTCATGATAGTGAGCGAGTTCTCATGAGATCTGATGGTTTAAAAGTGTAGCACTTCCCCTTCATTCTCTTTCTCTCCTGTCTCCATGAGAAGGAGGTGCTTACTGCCCCTTAACCTTCTGCCATAATTGTAAGTATCCTGAGGTCTCCCATTCATGCTTACTGTCAAGCCTGCAGAACTGTGAGTCAATTAAACCTCTTTTCCTCATAAATTACCCAGTCTCAGGTAGTTCTTTATAGTAGAGTGAAAACGGACTAATACGGTAGTCATTAGTTGGGAGTCCATGACATCTCAAG
Organism: Trachypithecus francoisi; assembly: GCF_009764315.1. NCBI lineage: Eukaryota > Metazoa > Chordata > Mammalia > Primates > Cercopithecidae > Trachypithecus > Trachypithecus francoisi. The sequence continues at coordinate 66,129,439 of NW_022681455.1, read as the reverse complement.
TTAATACATAATGAGTTTATAGCTCATAGTGTGGCTTCATTCATTCTAAAAAAAAATTTTTTTTCTGTTTTCATAGAGTCCCAAATTAATAACACTTGAAGTAGATGATTTGTTTCAGTCATGAATCTGATATTCAAAGTAGTAAAACAGGGCCAGGTGCAATGGCTCACACCTGTTATTTCACCACTTTTGGGAGGCCAAGGCAGGGAACGAGTATGGCTTGAAGCCAGGAGTTTATGATCAAGGTAGTAAAAGGTATATACCCAAAGGATTATAAATCATGCTGCTATAAAGACACATGCACACGTATGTTCATTGCGGCACTATTCACGATAGCAAAGACTTGGAATCAACCCAAATGTCCATCAATGCCAGACTGGATTAAGAAAATGTGGCACATATACACCATGGAATACTATGTAGCCATAAAAAAGGATGAGTTCGTGTCCTTTGTAGGGACATGGATGCAGCTGGAAACCGTCATTCTTAGCAAACTATGGCAAGAACAGAAAACCAGACACCGCATATTCTCACTCATAGGTGGGAACTGAACAATGAGATCACTTGGACTTGGGAAGGGGAACATCACACACCGGGGCCTATCATGGGGAGGGGGAAGAGGGGAGGGATTGCATTGGGAGTTATACCTGATGTAAATGACGAGTTGATGGGTGCTGACGAGTTGATGGGTGCAGCACGCCAACATGGCACAAGTATACATATGTAACAAACCTGCACGTTATGCACATGTACCCTAGAACTTAAAGTATAATAAAAACAAAACAAAACAAAAAACTCAGGTAAGCTGCACTATTTTAATTGGTTGTGTGTGTGTGTGCATGTGTGTGCGCGTGCGTGTGTGTGTGTGTGAAATATCACAGAGTAAAATAGAGAATCAGAAAATAATTTGTAATGCTGAGGCAGTTTGTCAGAAATCATTCACTGGTTAATTCAAGAAAATAACCTATATTTACCTAAATTATCTAAATCCACTTGTGTAAATGGAGCCTCAGAATATCTGGTTTTAATACTAACATAATTACGTTTTTACTTTTCCTTTTCATTTAAAATAACTCATAAACGTTTACATAAAAAATCTGTACCATTTTCCTTGGGTCTCTGGAAGGAAGACTATGATTTTCCAGCTATGATGAATAAATTTGTTTACTAAAATAAGTTTAGGAATCACTTCCAAAGTGTTAGGTATGTCTAGATTTTTTCCAATGTCTGCAGCAGCCATATATATGTTTGTGTGTTATACATATATATATATATACACATACACATACACACACATATATACACACACACACATATATATACATTCAATATATATTCATTATTTTATTATCCAGTAGCTCCAGAATGTATTTTTAAGGAAAACATGTGGTTATGTTAGTGTTAGAGATGACTTTGGAATTTACTTACTCTTACTACTATATAGAAAAGTAGAATCTATTAAGACAAATTGTCTCGAGCACATAGACACGATTGGTTAGATGTATTGCATTTGTATGCAGAAAATGCTTCTTATTTAATGATACCAGAGGAGTTGTAATTCTCAAAGATCACCAAAAATGCAGTGCACTTTCAGCAAAAGTTAATTAATTCATCCAAGATGTAGCAGATACTTAAAAAATACTTTCTTTTTAAGTGAAGACACGTGGCTTATAGCTGTTCATTTAGTAAAACTGCCATTCATTGGAAATGTTTAAAACCAGAGATACATTTGTATTATTCTTATTAAGTCGATCATCATGTATAGCTCAACCTGAATCACAGATATGCTAATCTCATGACGTGATAAGTGACATCAACATGACCTTTCTTTAAATATTATTTAACATTCCCAAAGATAAAATGAAACACAATGTAGTATTTAATTCTCATTACCAGCTACAGCTTTTAAAGTGAAATCGCTTTCTTAGTGTCCTCTTTCACTTTAATGTTAGAGGACATCAGGGTCAGCTTCTACTATTTATATAAAGCAGGAATTCAAATAGCTAACTCACAGAGAAAATGTGATATCACTTTCTTTCAAAGACTCAATGCAAATTCCATTTGGATTCCTGAGAGACCTTGAGATTCACTTCACATTTCACTTGAAATGCAGTGTGTAGTGTGCTTGAAATACAAGAGAAAAATCTCTGAATGCCTGAACTGCTCCCCAAGATCAAATGAAGCACTTAAAGAGGTCAGAAAGGTATTGCCATCTTCTACAGTGAAGCTGAGACCTACCATATTTGGGCAGGGTATATCGGTGACTTTTAAAACTGACTAGCAGCTATGAGAACAGAGTCATATCAGTAGAAGGAACCAGGAACAGATTTTAATAAGGAAAAAAGTTAAGCACAAACTATAAGCAAGATTATAGTGACTTGGTGTCAGGAAAAATATCCACTTTTAAGTTAACTAGGTAACTGCTTAGATACTTTTAAAAATGGGATAGTGGGGGAGCTAATATTCAGGGAAGTTTTTATTTGTAAGTATTTTAGTGGCATCAAATAGTTAATATAATTGTTAATGCTTTTCTTGATCTCAGAAAAAATCTGGATGGGCATAATAGATGCATATAGAAGATGAGGCATTTAACAAAGATAAGCAAAAACAAAATAAACACAACAAAAACCCTCTTTCTTGGACAGAATACAATTGTCTTCAATTAAAGCAAGTTCACGTAGCTTTGAGACTTGGGTTGGTTTTAAAAGCTGATCCTAGGCATCACCATACAAAAATGGTAAATTAAATTTGAAACCTTTGACTATAACAGTGGTGAAAAATTAGGAAAGCTAAAATATTCATTTATGAACTGAAGGGACTTCCAGACCTTGTCATTTTAAAACACTTCAACTGAATTCTCTTCAAAATTCCAGGAAGAAATGGAAATCTGTATTAAAAAAATGAAATGTAAGCCACAGAAACATCTGATATAGAACAATGAATAAAAGTGCTGATTTTTAATTGTCTTTGAAGGAATTTTAGGCCTCTGGTCTTACATTAGATTATTGCTCACTATTTATATCTGCTCTGAATCTATACAATATTAACCAAAAAATTGTTAAAACCAGTGTGATAATCCGAGGACATGAAGAAATTTTAGAAACTTCATATGCAATACAACAGTACAAACAAGCAAGAAGTGTGTGTGTGTGTGTGCGCACGTGCATGTGCGTGTGTGTATGTTGTATTATCATGTGATATTGAAGCAATACATTTCAGTACGCATCTCAGTTTGCCTATTTCTGAAAACCACTTTGTGATTACTTTGTGAATGAAATCAATGCCTTTTATATTGCCAGAACTCATGAAATAAAATGTAAAAATATCCCACAGCACTGCACTTTCTTCCAGACAGACAAAGCTATTAAAACATGTGATAAACTGAAAAATCTTACATTGCTAAATCCCAGCTTTTTAGCCTGGACTTTAATATCATTTGCTAACCAGGTTTCCCTGCCTTACCAGCTTCATTTTCATTTTTTTCACTAACTACATATGTTGGCTGTGCCTTTAAAGAACTTTCTGATGCTTTCCTCAACATATAAGCCACTGTCAGTCATGCCCCTGCCCTCCGCCCCCCATGCTCCTCTCCGTCTGTGTGGACACAGAGCCCTCTATCTTTACAAAATCTGGTTCAGAACTCTCCGCTGTTGAAGGCCTGCCATGATCAAGTTTTCCCATTGTGGCTGTTACTTTAAAACAATTAGAAATTTCAAAAACAAGTCAGTAAATCTGCTCTTCTACATATTCCTACCATTTAATCAAGCTTTTTGAATGTTAGAATAACCTGCAGATATTGTGGGAGCCATATGTAAATAGCAACCCACAGAAAATGATAAGACCGTTAAATTACTCGGGGTTAATTAATTCTGACTTGGAATAATTGGAACAAAGGAATACACACTCAAGAGGGATTCAAATTGTTCTGTGCTTGAAAAAGTCCTAAAGCACAAAGGTCACACTGATGCCTTCTATTAGGTCCATATCTTATTCTCTTCATGTAGCTTAAGTCAAAGTTATCATGTAACTTGTGTTATTTTAAGCCATCTTAAAAGTGTGCAAACAGTTTCATTTTATAATGCTCTAAATAAGCATTCTGCCTCAGATATGGTTGATCTAGGCATTGGTAGTATCTTTGCATATGGGAAGTTATCCAAAAATGGCCCTTAAACCACATTATCTGTCTAGAGATTTTAATTTTTTTCATTTTACATAAGTTGTTCAAGTTTAAAACCTTTAATATTATGTTCTATATAGACAGCCAACCATGAAGATTTGAATGCTGTATAAGAAAGTAAACACATTTGGTAGAATAATGAAAGCAGACTTCTGATAACTACAATTATAAACATAGTATGATATATAGCTTTCAATGGCAGTTGAATAATTCAATCTTTCATCCTCTGGGTGCCAATTTAATTTGGATATAGATATCTAAATGCTAAATATTAATTAGCATTTGTGTGTTAGTCTACCGTTTGTACCAAATCAGAAAGTAGTTTGGCCTAATACAACATCACTATAAGCACCTTTCTCAATAAAACAGGAGAAACTGGTAAGTGAAAAGCTTTGGAAAGAACAAACTATATCTTTAATCATTTCAACAATTACAAGTCAGAGCATAAGAGAGCCATCAATTTGGAAGTTCAATCAAACTGCACCAATTAAATTTCCTGCCAGAATAGAATAAGAGTCTGTGTGGAGAAGGTGTTGTACAGACCCTCTGATCAGACCTACCTGAGACTCATTCTCAATTTTTCTCCTTCCCTCTGCCTCATGTCCAGCTGGCCACCAAAGTCTGTTGGTTCCGGTCATAGTAGACACCTCTCTAACCTGTCCACCCCTCTTCACCTTGCCTCCACTGTGCAAACAGCTAACTGTCTGCCTTCCTGGATTCCTGTAAGAGCATCAGTACAGTTTCCAGCCTGTAGTCCATCACTCTAGTTCAATTTTCCCATCACTACCTTAAGATCATATTTTTAAAAACAATAATTCCTTGTACTTTTCTCTGATTTAAATAATTTTCACAGCTTTCTATAACTTTTAGGAAAAAGTACAAACTCCCTAGCAAAGCAAACACAGTTCTTACAATTCTTACATCTCTAGTTCTCATGAGTTTTGCATCTTGGGACAGCTCACTCCTCTATGGCTGAACTTGGGCTGCCCACTCCTATCCCCCTGAACTTAGGCTGTCACCCCTTCTCTTTCCCTGAACCTAGGGTGCTCACCTACTCACCCCTGAACCTAGGTTTCCCATCCTATATCCCCCTGAACCTAGGCTGCCCACCCCACTCCCTAGATCCTGGGCTCTCCACCCATCTCCCCCTGAACCTATGCTATCTATCCCTCTCTTTCCCTGAACCTTGGCCTCTCGCCCCTCTCCCCCGAACCTAAGCTGCCCAAACCCATTGCCCCCTGAACCTAGGCTGCCCAACTACTCTATGAACAACGGTTGCCCAAATCCTATCCCTTGAACCTAAGCTGCCTGTCTCCTCCCTAAACTGAGGCTGCGCATTCCTCTCTTTCCCTGAACCCAGGCTACACGACTCTCCTGAAACTAAGATGCCCACTACCTCTCCTCTGGAACCTAGAAAGCCCATCCATCTACCACTGAAGCTAGAATGGCCACTGCATCCCTTTCCCTAGGCTGCCCAACCCTCTCCCGCTGAACCAAGGCTGCCTACCTCAATTCCCTGGACTTACGCTGTCCATCTCTCTCTCCCTTAGCCTGCTTTGCCCACTCCTCTCTCCATGAACCTAGGATGCCCATCCTCGTACCCCTGAATGTAGGCTTCCAGTCCCCTCTATCTCTGAATCCAGGGTACCCACCCCACTCTTTCCTGAACCAAGGCTATCCTCCTCCGTCCACTGAAACTAGGATGCCCACCTCTCCTCCCCTGAACCTAGGCTGTTCACTCCTCCACCCCTGAATCTAGGCTTCCTACTCCCTCTCCTCCTGAACCTAGGCTGTCTACCGCTCTACCCCTTAATCTCAGCTACCCACCCCTCCCTGCCAAACCTTGGCTCCTTTCTCAACAAGGTAAGTGCTCCAACACTACCCTCTGTGCCATTACACAAACTCCTTGTTCTTTTTTGAAAACATTCTCCCCCTTCCCTCCCCCTGCCACCCCGCTAACATTTAATCATCCAATGTCTTCACAAACCAATACAGGCATCATTTCTTGTGAGTGACCTCCCTGGATCCCCTAGTCTGATTGCTTCTGCCTTCTTTTTTTTTTTTTTTTTTTTTTTTGAGACAGAGTCTTGCTCAGTCACCCAGGCTGGAGTGCAGTGGCGCAATCTCGACTCACTGCAAGCTCCGCCTCCCGAGCTGACGCCATTCTCCTGCTTCAGCCTCCCTAGTAGCTGGAACTACAAGCACTCGCCGCCACGCCCGGCTAATTTTTTTGCATTTTTAGTAGAGACGGGGTTTCGCCGTGTTAGCCAGGATGGTCTCGATCTCCTGACCTCGTGATCCGCCCGTCTCGGCCTCCCAAAGTGCTGGGATTACAGGCTTGAGCCACCGCGCCCGGCCATGCTTCTGCCTTCTATATACTTTTTTCCTTATTAACTGTAACCATCTCTCTACTTTCCTGTTTTCATGACTAACTGTAACTTCTTAAGGGAAGGATCTGTGTTTGTTAATATGTATGTCCTCAGTGCCCAGTCAGTAACTTGCACACAAAATCTTTTACACATATGTTGCTTATTATCAAAAAATCAAATCTCCAAAGTATTTTTGGATCACTTTCTGTGTGCAGAGGTAGGTACAAGTTTGGAATGGGGTGGGGATGGGGTTGGAAGATGAATAAAACTGAGTCTCAATTTCTAAGAAATTTATAGTCTATTTGGTGAAAGACATAAACTCATGGAAAGTTAATTAGAATGTTACTTCAAATCAACAATTTAATAAGAATATGGGGTCAGTCTACTGTTTCTATTTCTCTCCAAAATAGACAATGGAAGTGATCTGGACACTAGATGTTTCGGGTACTCCTTTAGGCAAGACATTGACCTTGAAGAAGGGCAAAGAGAATAGGACAGATGACTCAAGCCTGTGAAGATGATGACAAAATTTAAATAGGTTAAAAGGAGGCTATTTGTTTTTAAGAGATATTGGAGAATCTTTGCTAACAAAGGTGAAAAAGTCTCTGGAGGGCAAGACTGAAGAAGCTGGAGAGAAAAGGTTTAACTGTTGAAATCCCTGATGAAGCTTTAAAAATGGAAATCTAGGACTCAGGAAGAGGGGCCACATTTGCAGACTGCTTATAGAGAAACAGGCTTTGGAGGAACTTAAACAGATGGCTCATTCAAACATTATTTTCCAGCTTTATAATTAAAAGTTATTTTTGTACATTTTTTAAATCATGTCAAAAATATTCCAAATATTTAACATGATTTTTATTTAAAATTAATAGACTATATGGAAGATTATTTTTTATTTATTTACTTTTTAAGTTCAGGAGTACAAATTCAGGTCTGTTAAATACGTAAATTTGTATCATGGGGGTTTCTAGTATTCTATACATCACCCAGATATTAAGCCTAGTACCTACTGTTGTTTTTCTGAATCCTTTCCCTCCTCCCACCCGCCAACCTCCAAAAGACTCCAGGATGTGTTTTTTTCCTTCTATGTATTCATGTGTTCTAATCCTTTAGCTCCAACTTAGAAGTGAGAACCTGTGGCATTTGGTTTGGTTTGCTGTTCCTGTGTTAGTCTGCTCAAGATAATGGCCTCCAGCACCATCCATGTCCCTGCAAAGGACATGATCTCATTCTTTTTTATGGCTGCATAGTATTCCATGGTGTATATGTATCACATTTTCTTTATCCAGTCTATCATTGATGGGCATTTTGGCTGATTCCATGTCTTTGCTATTGTGAATAGTGCTGTAATGAATAAACTCAAGCATGTGTCTTTATAATAAAATGATTTATATCACCTTGGCTATATATTCAGTAATGGAATTGCTGAATCAAATGGTATTTCTGTGTTTAGGTCTTTGAGGAATTGCCACACTGTCTTCCACAATGGCTGAACTAATTTACACTCCCATCAACAGTGTATAAGCATTCCTTTTTGTCCACAACCTCGCTAGGATCTGTTATTTCTTGACTTTTTAGTAATAGTCATTCTGACTGATGTTAGATGGTGTCTCACTGTGGTTTTGATTTACATTTCTCTAATGATCAGTGGTGTTGAACCTTTTTTCTTTTCCTTTTTTTTTTTTTTTTTTTTTTTGAGACAGAGTCTTGCTCTGCCGCCCAGGCTGGAGTGCAGTAGCCGGATCTCAGCTCACTGCAAGCTCCGCCTCCCGGGTTCACGCCATTTGCCTGTCTCAGCCTCCCAAGTAGCTGGGACTACAGGCGCCCGCCTCGTCGCCCGGCTAGTTTTTTGTATTTTTTAGTAGAGACGGGGTTTCACCGTATTAGCCAGGATGGTCTCGAACTCCTGACCTCATGATCCGCCCATCTCGGCCTCCCAAAGTGCTGGGATTACAGGCTTGAGCCACCGCGCCCGGCCGAACCTTTTTTCATATGATTATTGGCTGCATGTATGTCTTCTGTTTAGAAGTGTCTGTTCATGTTGCAAGGCTATTTTTAAACATAGTTTTATGCCTAAAATTAAACCATTAATTTAATTAAATTTCAGGAGTTTCTTCTTTGTAATAGCGAGAATATGGGCAATATGTTTATAGCACTTTTAAGCTAATTTCCCCTATAGCATTAACTGTGACTGGGGCAACCATTAGGCATTGTATGATCTTTTCCAGACAATCAAGATACTATTTATTTTGCTGAATAGGCAAGTTGTTAATTAACGTTTCATAACTGGTTAGCTCAGGTATAGCCCTTTGCTAAAGAAAACCATGATCTTTATTTGACTCTGTGGCCACATATCTAATATTTCCCCTACAGATTACAAGTTCTATATTTTGTTCACTATTTGTGTCCCCAGTACCAACATTGTGGGTACCCAATGAATGGTTGTTGAATAAATATAGGCATAAATGAATCAAATAATAAATGAATAAATGAGTGAGTGAGTGAAAAAGTGAATGAGTAAATGGCTATGTCCTCATCCACTATGGTTGTTATTTATTTGATTAGTCTGGGAAAATTCAATACATATACTGGAAAGCAAGGGCATACTGCACTTCCAGCCAAAGGACAGCCTGTTCAATGACATCACTCATCATTTTGGTATGCACAGGACACTATTACAGTCAAATTTACTGCAGACAGGTTTCCAAACAGGGTCAACAACAGATGAGGTCCCAGAGATACTAAAGGTAATGACCTCATAGTCCAGGCATTTTTTGGAGATGAAGTATTGAATAACCCACATAACTGAAATACATGTAATATTAAGTTTACACACTTGGTTAAGCTATTTGATTTGTACCAAGATAATAGAAGTTTAGAAAATGAAAAGCAGATAAGGCTACTTGAATAATGATTCTCAAATTTAATGTCTGCTAGAACCATTTGGAAAGTTTACCTTGCTAAAAAACAAAATGAAATAGAAAAACAAAAATTCATACAGTACTTACATAGCTCCAAGAGGTTGTTATTCGAAGTTGGGGGCAAAAATTTGAATTTTTAACAGGTTCCCCTGTATCAGTGTTCTCCACCCGGGGTGATTTTGCCTCTCCCCACCCTCACGAACATTTGGTAATATCTGGAGACATATATGGTTATCACAACCAAGAGGGTCAGGAGAGTTATTGGCATCCAGTGGGTGGAAGCCAGGGATGCTGCTTAACACCCTGCAGTGCCAAGATTGAGAGACGCTGCTATTTGGTAGAGAAAGAACCAGAGCTCTAGGGCAGGAGCATTATCTCAGCCTGGACCATGCTCACAATATAGGAGGTGAAGTACCTCCTACAAAGATAAATTAAATGAGTAGAATTGTAAAGTGGCTATAAAAGAAATAAGCTCACTTAACTGGAAATCCCTTTATCAGCAATATGGTTTCAATCTTTTATTTTCCAGTGATACTTGATAATGAGATATCAGTGAATCAATAATTTACTTAACTCTAACAACAGAGGCTAACAAGTGTTCATGTATTTCTAGGTATCCTGTAAGGGAAAGATTAGCTCAGAAAAAAATTATATAAATGCTCACACATTCAAAAAATTTTCCTTTAATATACAATCAATGAGCACCTAATTGACATTCATCATGAAAACATCTGAAATAGTACACTTTCTTTATAAAGTCAATGATTATGCCTGTGTTCAGAGTAGGTCTCAATACATATCTCATGTTAATATTTTTGACAAGTTTAATTATAGTTTGAACTGGTTTCTGTCCCGCAGACACACTGCAATACAATTCATTAGAAAATACTGCTGTCTACTTCCAATAATAGTAGAAATCTGTAAACAACTTTACTGAGCATTTCAAATACTAGAAAGCAATAGTACTTCCTCTGTGGAGCTTCAAAGAACTTCCACTAATTAACCCTTTGTCTTCTTAAATTAAATTATCACTCTTTAGTATTTCAAGACAACTGCAAACCTTCTTTTCTAAACCCGTAATATGAACACACAAGAATTGCTTCTTTCACCAACTATGGCTGATTTACCATCTAGCAGAACAAATTAAGAACTTAGCAGTAATTATGAAAATAATTTCCTTATTTTATTGAAATACTTTGCAGGCACTGCAGCTTAGCACATTATTATTCTGGGTGGCGTAGGTGTTGTTGAAAGGCAGTGTGAAAATAAGAACCTGAATTATGAATTCCTCCCATGAACATGGAATCACTTTGTATTTTCTGTGGCAAATGAACTTATTTCTCTCTTGAAAGAAAAATAAAAGAGCAAGAACATTTTAACTTTCAGAAACACATAAGATTGGCCAGGCACAGTGGCTCATGCCTGTAATCTCAGCACTTTGGGAGGTCAAGGCCGGAAGATCACCTGAGGTCAGGAGTTTGAGACCGGACTGGCCAACATGTTGAAACCCCATCTCCACTAAGAATGCAAAAAAAACTAGCTGGGCATGATGGCACGTGCCTGTAATCTCAGCTACTTGGGAGGCTGAGGCAGGAGAATCGCTTGAACCCGGGAGGCAGAGGTTGCAGTGAGCTGAGATTGCACCACTGCACTCCAGCCTGGGTGACAGAGTGAGACTCCATCTCAAACACAACAACAACAACAACAAATAAACACATAAGATTGCTTTATTATATATATATTGAACTAGATTACCTATCAACTCAGAAATTGTGTTTTATTTTTTATGTATATTGATCCATAAAAGTTGACACGTTTTTATATAATATATGTGTCAATAAAAACAAGGATAAAACCTATTTAAATTTATCATAAACTTAAAAATTTCATTCCATTTCAATTCAGTAAATATTTATTACACAGCTACTCTCTTCTGAGAACTATACAGGTATTGGAAAAAGTGAAATCGGTCATATAGGAAGGATCCAAAGAAATCCATGGAAGGGAGAGACCTCCCTGAGAAAACCAATTCCATTTAAGACAGTCTGTTCAGTTTTGCATGCCTGAAACTATAGAAAATACATTTTCTGGTCCTTTTAGTTTTTGAAGGAGATCACACATATTAGCAGCTTGTGATCTGTACTCATGTCAGGCTGAAAACATCTATTAACCCAGGAAATACATTAAGCTAAGGCATGAAATATCTTTTAATTACAGTAATTACTAAAAGGATAGTTGCTCACCTGTGACATAGACTCGTGGGTAATCAAGCCTTTCTAAACAAAGGTATTGTATTTCTTTTAGCTGCAATAGATGCCAGTTGTCTAAGATATTTTCCAATTCTTTCTACCTATTCATTTTTCATAAACAATTTTCTTTTGACTTTTCAACTGTCATGGTTCATTTGGGCTGCTATAACAAAATACCTCACATTGGGTAATTTATAAACAACAGAAATTTATTGGATGATGGGAAGTCAAGATCAAGGGACTAGCAGATTCAGTGTTTGGTGAGTGCTTATTCCTTATAGATAGAACCTTCTATGTTTCTAACATGTCAGAAATGATAAGCAAGCTCTTTGGGGTCTTTTTTGTGAGAGCAAGAATACCAAGAGCTCATCACCTCTTAGATGCCCCCCTCCCTCATACTACTGCAGTGGGTATTAAGTTTCAACATATGAATTTTGGGGTGACACAAACATTCAGACCATAGCACTAACATCAGTTCAGTATGATAAAGCTGTGTGGATTATCAGATATTCTTCTATTTTCCATAAGTTTCTAGATTAGGAGAGGTGAATGGTAATGAATTTAGAACAGTAATGTTAAACTTTTTACCTTTTAAATCTCAACTACCAGGTCCTGAGATTAGTTCACAACAATGAAAGAAAATAAATGCAATTCCTTTTGTAGGTAGTAGATACTGGGGCAGTCTTGGCTGTTGCTCTGAATTCCAATTTTAGTGTAGGCTCAAGTTATAAAGTGTAAAGTGTCAGGCCTCTGAGCCCAAGCCAAGCCATCCCATCCCCTGTGACTTGCACATACATGCCCAGACGGCCTGAAGTAACTGAAGAATCACAAAAGAAGTGCAAATGCCCTGCCTCGCCTTAACTGATGACATTCCACCACAAAAGAAGTAAAAATGGCCGGTCCTTGCCTTAAGCGATGATATTATCTTGTGAAATTCCTTTTCCTGGCTCATCCTGGCTCAAAAAGCTCCCCCACTGAGCACCCTGTGACCCCTCCTCCTGCCCGCCAGAGAACAACCCCCCTTTGACTGTAATTTTTCCTTTACCTACCCAAATCCTATAAAACAGCCCCACCCTTATCTCTTTTTGCTGACTCTCTTTTGGGACTCAGCCTGCCTGCACCCAGGTGAAATAAACAGCCATGTTGCTCACACAAAGCCTGTTTGGTGGTCTCTTCACACGGACGCACATGACATAAAGGATCTATATGTGTGTATAATTCTGGAAAGGAAGCTGACAGGTTATAGACTTTAGCAAGTAGTACCTTGTTGGCCAGAATTCTGAGACTACATGGTACATTATTACAATTACATTTCTAACAAAAAAAGCCTAAGCCTCTTTGGCTCAGCACACAGATATCCACATACAGCAATTTCTGGCGTGAAAAGGTTAAAAATGCACTTTTTAGAAATCTTTCTTCAGTGCTACTGCGATTTCCCTCTTCTCCTTTTCCAAAAGACCCAACCAACAAAACCAATAAAAAATCTGGCACTAACTTTCAAATCTTTGGCTGCAATAAGATCTCAATTTGACTCCAAATGTAACTTTTAAAATATTATTGCTTGATTTACAACCCTCAAGTATACTTACTTATGTGCATTGTATCAAATGAAAATGATTAAACAGAAGGTTTCATTTTTTTTCAATCAAAATCATTATCGACACATGCATTTTTATTCTATTACTTTTCCTCAATGGCCTCCAAGGTTGGATTGATAACCGATATATTTATTACCAAACCTTAAAATCATTTTCTTTAGATTTATTTTATCTTTACTGATGTTCCTTCAAATCTATATTTTAAATAATTTAGATAAATATGTTAGAATTTTAGGAGATATTTGCAAATGCATAATAGATTGCTTGTTAATAATGTCTAAAAGAGCAATGTTAGGTACCTTTAATTACTGAGGAACACCAAATCTGCAAAATGGTAATTAACTATAGTACAAGTGGGAAATTCTAAATTGGGTGTTTAAAATAAGAAAAGGAAATAACAAATTAAATATTAAGGAAAATGTCCAGTCTTTTGTTTATAAAGGCTAAAATAGAAAAAATAAAAATAGCCTGAGTCATTCGAACGACTGGAAAAATACAGTGCTAAAACTACCTAATATAAATCCTCAGCAGTATAAACCTGCATCTTTTCAAAATAGAACAACAGACATTAGAAAATTAAGACAGGTTACCCAGGGGCTTATCCTTACCAGCCAGCTCTGTGTTGCTCTTATTAATACTATACCCATTAATATATTAATAACATAATTTTAAAATTCTTGTCTAAAGTTTTCCTTAAATCATCCCAGGGTCCCTGAGAACAGTCTACATTGGTGAGAAATATTGGATGAATTCCAAGTTTTGCTATTATTGATTTTTAGAGTATTTTGTTTAAGTAAATACTTTGAAAACTTACTTCAATAACTTTCTGAGAATAAGGAGAAATGAATGAGGCAAAGTGTACATTTCACACAGTACAGACACTGATGAGAGCTTCCTATGACACCTAGGAATCTTCTGGTTGGCATCTTTTGGCAGTATTTTCACCGAGGGTATTTTTTCCCTTTCCACTCTGGAAATCCTTCCCAAAGTATACGATAACCTTTAAAAAATAACTTTTCCAGATACATAAGACCCATTGTTCAAACAAGAGAACAGGAATAACTATCCTTCCTTGGTAGATTCTTCCACTAACCACTCAATGATCCAGACAACTCATGCATACCCTAAACCTTTATTGAGCACTTCCCACACTTTAGTCACTGAACCAAGCATTGTTAGAGAACTTTTTCATTGATTCTTATCATTCACCCCCATGCAATAGGCAATATTATGCCCATTATGATGTTTTCAGTAATCTGGAACTTAGAGTGATGATATATATTGCAATTATTTTTATTATCATACCTTATTTCATATTATTAATTAAAAATTTGAAGCAAATTTTCAATTTCACGACCTTAAATAGACAGAAAATGTTTACTGACAAACTGAAAGCCCTTATTTCCTATAAGATTTTCAGTAAACTATAGAGAGGAATTTTGAACAATATTAATTATTTAAAAATTGTTGTCTTTTCAGGTCATTATTCATATGCTAAATAATAGACTATAGGAAATAGTAATCTAGATATCACTGGCAATATTTTGGATTTAGAAACACCTATGAACAAAGCCAGGGAGTTTTCATTTCTGAATTTTATTACCATGCTAGAAAGTTAGTATCAGAGAGTAGATTCTACACCTTTAGTAGTTTGCTTTGTTTTGTTTTAACACACATAGCTCCTTGGTTTTTCTTCCTTTTTTAATAAATAAGGATCTCTTTGGCCAGAATTCTTAGCTATCTTAATTTCAGAAAATATTTAGTTTTCATTTCATAATTTATATCTACCACTTCTCAAGCATTATATAATTCAACTGGATAGTTGGGATAACAATCACTGTGGGGCCAGAGGGAGACGCAGACACAGACAAAAGATGATAGACTAAACACTAGAGGAAAGCTAGCTGAAATGGACAGAGAACTCAATGACCAAATGTAACAGTTAATTAAAACCAGGCATAGTGGCTCATGCCTATAATCCCAGTACCTTGGGAGGCCCAGGTGGGCGGGTCACTTGAGGTCAGGCGTTTGAGACCAGACTGGCCAATATGGTGAAATTGCATCTATATTAAAAATGCAAAAACCAGCTGGGTGTCATGGCGTGTATCTGTAATCTCAGCTAATCAGGAGGCTGAGGCAGGAGAATCACTTGAATCTGGAAGGCAGAGATTGCAGTGAGCCAAGATCGCGCCACTGCACTCCAGCCTTGGTGGCAGAGTGAGACTCTGTCTCTAAATAAATAAAGTAACAGTTAATTAGGTGGCTCATGAAGGTCAGATATGGATCCTGGATCCTTTACATATTTTGGATGCTTGCTAAGTAAACATTAATTGTAAAAACAAATGGTGGAATCTTGGAGTAAGTCAGTCAAAGGAATATGAATAAGTCAATTGAATTAAATGGCATTACCTATTCTTATATTGATCTATCCACCCATGTAATTCTTACCCTTTAACACATTATATAATTTATATATCTATCATGTTTATATCCTTATCCTCCCCCAGCCCCTCCCACATCTAAGTCTCATAAAAAAGTTATTTTTGTTTATTCACTGATATATGTGCCAGATATCTTAAACAGCAGAACAAATAATAGGTTCCCAAGAAACATTTGTCAAATGAATGAACACATTACTGATAACTAGTTGCAAATCTCTTCACTAAACACAGCATAATTTACAAAAATGAATGCGACACACTTCTAGTCTTCAAATACTTTAGTCTAAAGGGCGATATCAAATTGCTGCAAAATAAAGCAGAAAATATAAGGATTATAAAAGATACATACACAAAGCTTTTCAGGGCAGCACTCTCTACAGGTATACTGTGGGATGTGGGTATTATTCAAGAACTATATATATGAGGAGATATAGATTTAAATTTCCTATTTCCATCAATGAGATTTTTTTTCAGATCAAATTTCCGATTTGAAAATTGCTATAAATTCTGAACTATATGTGGAAAAATGTGACAACGATTCAGCCAGGATTTGCAGCCTGGGTTCACAACACTTGAGTGATTCAGGGAACCTCTAGAGTCTATTTAGCTTAAGAGATCCTTGGCCGGGCGCGGTGGCTCAAGCCTGTAATCCCAGCACTTTGGGAGGCCGAGACGGGCGGATCACGAGGTCAGGAGATCGAGACCATCCTGGCTAATACGGTGAAACCCTGTCTCTACTTAAAAATACAAAAAACTAGCCGGGCGACGAGGCGGTCGCCTGTAGTCCCAGCTACTCAGGAGGCTGAGGCAGGAGAATGGCGTAAACCGGGAGGCGGAGCTTGCAGTGAGCTGAGATCCGGCCACTGCACTCCAGCCTGGGTGGCAGAGCAAGACTCCGTCTCAAAAAAAAAAAAAAAAAAAAAAAGAGATCCTTAAGAGGCAAATACAAATTGTTTTTGGAGGAATGTACTTGGATCCTTGGCTTGGCCTCAAAGAATTCTCACCAATAGTTTGTTAAGGACAATTAACATGACATAACCTAGCACACTAAGAGATAAAGTACAATGACTGAGAACTGGAAGAAATAAAAGAGAGCAGAAACAAATCTCAAAAGTTTTCAAATATAAGACATGTCATCTACAGATGACAAAATAACTATGTTTAATACATTAAAAGAAATACAACAGATTACAAAAATCTGCAAAAAATAAAAACCTAGAAAGTAACCTAGCAGATTAAAAATAATTAAATAGAAACTCTAGAAATAAAAAATGACAATTACCCAAACTTAAAACTCTACGGATAATTAAATAACAGGTTAGACAAAACTGAAGACAGAATTAATGAACTGAAAGTAAGTTAAAATAGATAACTGAGAGGGGAAAAAAGTACAACTATGGAGGAGAGGTTATGAGATGAAAAGGACAGGAAATAATATTATTCAGTATTACAGATGAGGATGAGACAAATTATGGGTGAATCTATATTTCAAAAAGTGACAGAGAATTTCCAGAACTAATGGAGATATTGATCCTCTCTAGCCTTGGGCATCCTACCCTGACCCTGCTTGCAAATATTTTCATTCATTTACTTCAATATGATGTATAATCAATATTTTCTGTATGCCAAGATATAAAAAGTGTTGGAAAGCACTGTTTTGGGCAGGGGCTGGCAATTTTTTTTTTTTTTTTTTGTCTATAAAAGACTAAATAGTAAATATTTTAGAAGTTGCAGGGGTTCTGATTTCTGTTGTGACTCAACTTTGCAGTTGCAGTACAAAAGAAGAAACAGAGAATACATAAACAAATAGGAATGACTGTGTCTGATAAAATTTTATTTACAAAAACATGCAGCAGTCTGTATTTGTGCCACAGGTTGTAGTGTGCAAACCCCTATGTTAGATGGTCAAGGTGAGAATTACAATAAAAAGCACATGGTGCCATTTGATTCTCAATGTTAGCCCAGAGAATTTGTGTTGAGGGCATGATGCAGCATTTCTTGAACTTTATAGCTCATGCTAATGGACATAATGGGTTGCTAATAATATTAGAAGCATTTATGTAAACATCAGTTTAAAAAGAATCCACTTATGTGCTAATAAATTTAATAATATACCTTTAAGAAACTAAGCATTTAAGATTTAAAACCATTAAATCTATGATGTAACTGAAAACATTCTAAGAAAATTTTTAAAATTTTGAGAAATTAAAAAGAAAAATGTACCTGAAGAAAGCTGAATTATAATGGCTTTATGAGAAAACACACAATTGCGAATATGAAAAAGCTTCAAAAAGTAGTGTATAGTGTAAACAGAAAAGCAAAAAGTAAAAGCTTCATTTAGTTTCACATTAATAAATCTTTAATTGTATTTCTTTTTTTTTAGAAAATTAAATTTTTTCTATTGCTTTTTGTAATATTTTTAGAAGAGCAGGGTTGCTTTGCAAATAGAAGCAAATATTTTAGCCACAATAAATCTGAAAACCAAGAACCATTCTAAAGTTTGGCATTACTATGTTTGATTATAATATAAATTTTCTTTTTTGGAGATCAAGTAAATTTTACTTTAATTTATAAGGACTAGTATTTTGATAATATAAAGGTCTAGTATTTTCAATTTTTTTCAGTGTAAATATAATCAAGGGACAAAAAGCATAACAGTTTTATAATATTAGATAATTAATGATTGGACCTGAATGGATAATGTAAAGTTCTATGGCATTTTAACATCTTAGATGCAAATTCCAAAACTTTAACTTATCTCCTTCTGCAGTTCTGCAACATACTGACTGCGAATATACCTACTGAGGAAAGGTTACAAGTGACAGCCAAAATTAGTTATTTTGTTTTACCCCTCTAACTACAGAAAAGAGCAACTACAATACCTTAGGAACTATCCAGTAAAATGGAACATGCTGGCACCTAGAACATATATTGGACATAGAGGCTGCACATAACAATGTTAATTTAGAAGACTGAACATCATACGTTTGTCATACAATTGTGATTTCTTTCTAAAGTATCGACTGCGATAATGTAATCAGTTACATGTTAACATGTAGTAAACAGACCAATCTTTGCTACAAAGGTAACATAATTTCTTGAAGTTAAATAGTTTTCAAATCCTATCTACGGTTAATTGAATCACCAGGAAATTCTAGAAATAGTTTTCTACTGGAATGATGGCTATACGTTGTTAAATATTTTTAATTTACAGACTTTTTTTTTCATTGCTGCTCACAAAAAGGCTTCAGTTAGGTAATTATGAGTCTGTAGAGGATGTTTCCACATTTCTTTCCAAACAATGAGACGATGGTATGCTGTTTTACACGGTATTATTCTTGGTTTATTTCTTAAATGAAGTCTCCAACAAGACCTCTTCCTTGTTCTTTTTGCTCCTGTATCATACTTGTAAGAAAATTATTTTCTGTTCATCTTAGTTTGGTCCAACTCTATCCCAGTTTGAACAGAGCCATATAAAAGAGCTTTATCATTTGGTTATTCCCTTCAGGGAAAGGTTGGCTATCCAATAATAGTAACACTTTGTATAAGTATTTAAAATTTCTAAGAGGAACATATTTTTCTTAACGTATATAATATTGTGTCTTCCTAATGTATAGATATATCAATCATCCACAGAGCAAAGAAAATGATGTCAACTTCCCTGAAATAAGAAGATGAGGTTGAAGTGTTAGTTTTATGTTTGCTAGGATTTATACTGTGAGATAAACAAAATTTTGACTCCCAGGACGAATGACGAAGGGAGAGAAAGATATTCTGCTTATGAATAAATAAGGATAATGGAAGCAAAGGAGAGAAATTGTTCAATTATTTAGCTTTGAGAGAAAACAAGCCAGTGGCAGTCTCAGTCAAGATGTGACTGTTGCTACTCCTAACTCCAATAAATCAATTTGAAATGAAGAAAAAATGGGGAAGTCTGGTCCTTAGAAGCTTTTGTTTTCAACGACAAGATAGGTAAGTAAATTACAAATGGATTGATGAAACATTCTGAAAACACGTAGTCCTTCACAGACTGGACAGTATTAGATGGATAGTTACAAGATCCATAGAGAAAGACCACAGGGTAATTTAAGGGAGGGAGTATAGGTTTTCCAGGAAATGTAGTCACCACGCATGATCTAATATTCAAAATCCAAATTTAGAGTAGCTCAAAGAATGTGCAAATTATCAATCACTCAAATGATAACTTTGTAAGGCACTTTAAAAGAACATTTAACTAGCTCTCTTCCTAGTCACATACTCTTTCTTTCTTTCTCTTGCCTGATTGCCCTTTCCAGAACTTCCAATACTATGTTGAATAAGAGTGGTGAGAGAGGGCATCCTTGTCTTGTGCCGGTTTTCAAAGGGAATGCTTCTAGCTTTCGCCCATATAGTATGATATTGGCTGTAGGTTTGCCATAAATAGCTCTTATTATTTTGAGATATGTTCCTTCAATACTTAGTTTATTGAGAGATTTTTGCATGAAGTGGTGTTGAAATTATCGAAGGTCTTTTCTGCATCTATTGAATAAAAAATATTCTCCTATTTAAAATAAGTCTATGTCTGAAGTGAGAAAATTACTTTGAATTTATTTCATACGTCACATACAATGAAGCATTTTCAATATCTTGTTAATTAGTGAGACAAAACAAAACAAATGTATGTTTCTAAATTGTCTAAAGATGCTTTGTCTAATGATAGTAAAATAAAACACCTTTGTCTGAGATAATCTGGGTAATAGATTACCCTTGGAAATAAAATTAATTGTTTATAACGGATCTTACTACTGTAACAAGCTGAAACATTCTTCCATCAAACTTCCAATGTTAGGTCTAATAATTACTAGAAATATTTATCAACTGATAAAATCAAATAGAGATGGGAATAATTCTTAGCTAGAAAATGTACTTAGGAAACATGCAAACATTCATTCTTTTATCAAAGTAGCCAATAAATATTTATCGAATGTATTCTACATGCAGGTATAGTAGGTATCAACAGTGTAGTGATGAATAAGAAAGACAAAGTATTTATTTTATGGTGCTTATTTTCTAGTGAGGAAGACAGGTGGTAACCAAACAGAAATAAGAAAAAGGAATGCGTGCTGTGAAAGTATAAAATGGGGTGATATAAAGAGAACGACAGGGCAACATTTTGGATTAGGTGGGCAGAGATATCCTCAGGGAGAGATGTACAATGAGATACACAGAAGCACAGTTTATAGACTAAAATTAATGATAAATCATGCCAGTAGTCATCGACATAGAGAATAGTAAATCAACTTTGATATACCTATACAATGCAGCAGATACAAGGAATGAAATATAGGTAGTGTAAAATAAATTTTCCAAGATATTTGTTGAATTTCGAATTGGGATTGTCAAGTGTTCATACAATATGAAAACATTTATTTAAAAATAGTGTGAATGTCTATGAATGAATACATATGTCAATATATAAATGGATGTATGAAATTAGGAACAACAAAATGTAAATAGGAATGATCTTAGAGATCTGGGTGGATGTGGAGGCCCAAGATGGTGATGATCAGTGGGGCTCTTTACATTAACAGTTCCACTTTAAAGTTTTACAAGTAAAAAAATACTCGTGCATTACTTTTGAAATGAAAAATCAATTTTTAAAATTAAAAATAACAGCAACTTGATAAACCAAAATTAAAGCACAACTTCTAATTTGAACTTTATTACCGCAATCTTGAAAATATTTAAGTCAGCCCTTTTCTGTAAAAAAGAAGTAGCACTTTCTCTTCACTACTAACTATATTTACAGGACCTATACTCAAATTCAATATCATTACATCAATAAAACTATTGTGTATATATAAATATAGTCAAAATAGAAGAACAAATGTGAAGAAAGGAAACAAAGTTGTCTCAGCCTTCATTGTTTAAAGCTCACCCAGAGAAACACTTTTTTTTTTTTTTTTTTTTTGAGACGGAGTCTCGCTCTGTCGCCCAGGCTGGAGTGCAGTGGCGCAATCTCGGCTCACTGCAAGCTCCGCCTCCCGGGTTTACGCCATTCTCCTGCCTCAGCCTCCCGAGTAGCTGGGACTACAGGCGCCGCCACCTCGCCCGGCTAGTTTTTTGTATTTTTTAGTAGAGACGGGGTTTCACCGTGTAGGCCAGGATGGTCTCGATCTCCTGACCTCGTGATCCACCCGTCTCGGCCTCCCAAAGTGCTGGGATTACAGGCTTGAGCCACCGCGCCCGGCCAGAAAAACACTTTTAATAATGAAACAATCTAGCGAAAACTGTGATGGGAAAGGAGTTCTGTCACAATGGGAAGGTTTTTGATCACTTTTCGGATACATCAAGAAAACATGAACTACACCGATCCCTTGAGATTATCTTCTTTGAAAGACAACTAAACACATTTCCTCTCCCTGGGTAGTTTTCTTCAAGGACAATTTAGAAGTTGAATTTTGTAAAGCTGAGACATTCTTCGTGATGGCTAACAGTCATCTTATTGGCAGATGTTAGGGAGGTGTGATTGATTCCTCAGGTGAATGCTGACCTCAGAAACCAATCGTTTTATAGATTCAACTTAACACCTTATACTGTCTATGAAAAGTAGCCAACAGGAGGCACAAAATAAGTGACTATCTCTTGTAGTGTCCCTTTAATAGTCTTAAGGGACTTTTGGAATAACTAACACTTTCCCCTGTTTAGATCAACAAAGAAACAGATTTTACCCAGTAAAAAAATAATAATAAAACTACATCAAAGTTGCTTCTTATTCACAGAGACATGGAAACTAAAATCAGGAGTGGCACATGTATACATATGTAACAAACCTGCACGTTGTGCACATGTACCCTAGAACTTAAATTATAATAAAAAATAAATTAACTAATAAAAAAGATAACACGTTTCTTGGGCAGAAAATATTCAACTAGATTTTTATAGCATTTTATTCTTCCCTTGGCTATATAACACACTAAGTACACCTTAGATTATACCACCAAATTCTTCTCTGGCTAATGGTAGAGAGAGAAAGCTTGCAAAAATTTTACTATAATGGATTTGTCTGTAAAGTTCCAAAAAGAATAAAAATAATAATGACATCAGTAAGGCTATCCAGCTCATGTTATCAGCAGGGCAATTTGGAATTCTCTGTACTTAACTATTGTGCTGGACTAGAAGTAGAGGATACCCAGAGTATCAGAACCTATAGCAAAAAGGGTGTTTAACATTAATTGTAATTTAGACTATGTCAGCATCCTAGGACTGAGAAAATTGTCTGAGAGTTCGATCTTTTCCTAGAGATTCTAAGAATGTTCCTCTTCTAGACTCTCTGGTGAGAAACAAGTAGCATCATAAAACCTCAGATGTAGATCATATCGGGGTGAAGAACACCAGGAACATTCTTAGAATACATAGAGTCCAACAATATGGTGCTTCATCTGACAGCATATACAGAGTGGTATTAGCTTTTGGGATTGATTGATATTTATCTCCCCTCATGCAAAATCAAACCAAACCAAA
Source organism: Trachypithecus francoisi (assembly GCF_009764315.1). Lineage (NCBI taxonomy): Eukaryota > Metazoa > Chordata > Mammalia > Primates > Cercopithecidae > Trachypithecus > Trachypithecus francoisi. Next base: position 66,106,181 of record NW_022681455.1, on the reverse strand, counting down.
AAATAAAAGTTGTAACCTACATAAGTATTTAAAGTATAGAAGTCTAACTAAGACTTAATTACAGATTTTTCCGCTCTTTGAGACATCAAAATCTCATAGGATTATCAATAAAATAAAAGTGATTTTGATGAGCTATATTGCGATTACTTCTACAAACAACAACAACAAAAAAATTGAAGAATTACACTTATTTAGTGCAATTATTTTTTCTGCCTGAATTCAAAAATATACAAATAAAAAATTAAATGTCACTCAATGTTTTTATGACAAAACAATTTGGAAGGACCATATAAATATTGCATTACTCTGATAATAGATTCAAGGTCATGTGAGTAATACATTGGCTAAATGACCATAGAGCTTGCTATTTTATTCTGCAATGCTAAGCTGAATTACTAGGGCAAGATGTAAAGATGGCATTCAAGCCTCTATAAATTCTAAAATATCAGAGCTTTTAAAAATTCCTCACGGAATTCACATTGCAATGTGCCTTACACATTAGGTAATGCAATCCTATCTTGAGATGCAATCTGATGGCATCATTACACACAAACACATTCATCATGCTGTACTGAAGATTCAGAAAGAGAATGTTTTTTATTTCTCTGAATGTAACATCACACTGACTTATATTCCTGTTAACTAGCAGGTAGTTGAAATAACTTAATGGACTTTGAATATTTAGCCCAAAGTAATGTAGGAAAACATCTGTCACTTACGTTTTGGCGTCATCCCACAATACACAATAAGGATTCAAAGTACCCTAAAAAAAAGCAAAGAAAGAATGCATGTATCTTGAGTACATATTATAAAAAGATTGAAGGATTATGTGAAATAGAAACAGAATGGAAGATTTCTTATCTTGTGGTAAGAGATACTTTAATGATTTATTTTCAATTATTTATAAGAAATTTGCATTTCCTTTCTCATAGATTTAGTGACCCATTTTATAAAGTTCTATGAAAACAATATCTTTATTCCAAACACTCTAACTTCTATTTAGTTTTCCTGGAAATTAAAAGTGAAGCTTTCATATACCATAAGTCTATATTTTGATGATTTTGATTTTATACTTATGTCTCTAAAACATTAGTTGCTAGATTACTTTCTTTAAGATCATAGTATTCACAATATTGAAATCACAGTGAAATATCCTGTAGTATGCACATGTATAATCATCGCCACTACCTCCTCGTCAGCCTCTAGTTGACGTTTCCTAGAGACAAGAGGTGTCCATTTCTTGAGTTTGTTGACTTGCAATATCAACTTAATTAGCATATTATACTTGTATAGGATAATGTCTAATGTAATTTTAAGTGAAAATGCTAGATTTTAAATTTATTTCAATAATTGTGAATTGAGTACCTGCCGTGACCTTCAAGATAACACCATGGGTTTTTCACACTGGATTATTCAATGTACTTCTATTTTGAAGAGTTCTAATATATTTAGATACATGTATCTACAGATTCTGTCACATGCCTGAAAAATCTTCTCTTATCCATTAAACATACACTGCTGGTTTGAAGTCCTCTCATCCTCCACATGACTAATTTCCTGGAGCATACACTTTTAAAGTGTATTTAGGCAAATCACTCACTTGTGTCTGACCTGTGCACAGCAAAGCACTACCACTGCCTCTCCAAATCAGGTGCCGTCTTACTAATAATGCAAACTAAGATTGTATTAGATATTTGGGTAGACTCTTCCTGAGCTAGATAGGTATTACTCATACATGGCAATCTCTGCTGAGCTTTTAAAATCCTGATTTTGGCATCCCACACATCCAGTATTACTTTAAAGCTTTGTGTCATTACAGGATTAAAAAACCAAACATGATTATCTATGTCTTCATCCAACTTAGTTATTGATAATAATAATTAACAGACCAAGGCAGTTAAAAGAGTCCTGAGGCCGGGCACGGTGGCTCACGCCTGTAATCCCAACACTATGGGAGACCACGGCGGGCGGATCAAGAGGTCAGGAGATGGAGACCATCCTGGCTAACACGGTGAAACCCCGTCTCTACCAAAAATACAAAAAACTAGCCGGGCGTAGTGGCGGGCGCCTATAGTCCCAGCTACTCAGGAGGCTGAGGCAGGAGAAGACGTGAACCCGGGAGGCGGAGCTTGCAGTGAGCTGAGATGACGTCACTGCACTCCAGCCTGGGTGACAGAGCGAGGCTGCGTCTCAAAAACAACAACAACAACAAAAAACATACAGTCCTGAAACAGGCCACTGCCTTCCTTCCACAGGTGGAAACAGTCCCTCAGACAGTAAGCTATGACCCAGCCCTCAGGCTTCAGTGTTGTCTACAAATAGTTAATCACTGGAGTGTATCTGGGAAAGAAACATCTTTGAAAGTCCAGAGAAGTTCTTTTGGAGATGTGCCTTTCTAAATGCTGTTTGATGGGTCCATTCAAAATCTTTGCTAGAAATAAATAGTAAGATCGCTGTTCTAAAACATATGAAATTAACTTAAACCTTACATATTATTCATTTTAATTGGTACATGACTACAATATTGCAGCATCCCAGTTATTCTAAAAATTCCCTGAAAGACCACATATCCAAGGTATCTTGGATATTTTTTTTAAGCAATCAGAAAATGCATTTGGTTTTGTTTCCCATTCTTCCTTTAAAATTTATTTAGTAAAAAATGATCTTTTTCTTGCTTCTGGATGGAAATTTAGTCATAATTTGAAAAAAACAAACAAACAAAAAACTTCCAAAGTTTTGAGTCACTCTTAAATAATAGGCTTTGGTTGTCACATTAAATCACGATCATCATGTCATTAGCAATTGAAAATGATCTGTTACAAACAATAATCAAAACACAGAACCTTACTGAATGTCAGATCATCTTCCCTTCTCCAGATGAAGGCCTGGGCAGAGGTGGGGCATGACTCTGCCAGTGGCCAGGGTGGTAGAGGGGTGAGGGAGGGGAGGTAAAGGAGGCAAAAGGTTTTCACCTGCCTGCTAAGGTCCAAAGCCAGTTCTGAGCAATCTGGCCCTATTTGATGATTTATGTTGACTCTTCTCACTGAGACAGCCAGGTGGGAAGGGCTCCCTGACAGAACCCCCAAGGCCTGAGCACTGTGAGGAATGTGCAGTTGGGTGAGCCTTGGGAGGTTCACACCATTTGCAGGGGAGGAGCCTGGCCTCTCCTCTCCTGGGGTGGAAACTGGAATTCAATCAGCCAGGCAGGAAGCCAGCTAGCAGGACTCTGGCTTTGCGGAGGGTCCCTGTTTCATTTTTATCCCCTCTTTTCCCAATAAATTCCATTTTTTTTTCTCCACCCTTCAAAGTGTCTGGAAGCCTAATCTCTTGTGACCATGTAATAATAATCCGGCTCTTAGCTGAACTAAGGAAAAAGTCCTACAACATCGCCAGCACTTGCGTGGATTCTCAGGAGACTCCCTTGCTGAGCCCCATTGGTAGTCACACCTCTTGGGGCCTCTCCTGCTGGGTACTTCTTACCTCCCTGCAGCTTCTGCCCTTTGATGGGGTGGAATCTTATTTCGAAATGCTCATATCTCCCTACATTATGCTCCTAAAGTATAATAATACTGTCTTTCCTGAAAAAAGGTCATAGTCCTATAGAAGTTGATGAGAAACATACACATGGAATGTTCCTATAGCAATCCAAGCAAAATGTTTACATAAATATCACTAGCCATAGTTTACTGAGTAAAGGACAAATGAGGGAATGGAGCGTCATAGTCTATGCTAGTCAGCACAAGTTTCATAGACGAAATGGGTTATTATCTGGTTCCTACAGAAGGCATACATCTAGATGTTCTAAGGAAGGAAGGGAATGGTGTATTAAATTGGTTTATTCTCTATCTTATAAGATCCTGTCTAGTCTTACCTGAATTTTTCATATAGCTTGTGACTTTCTGATAAATCCACAGCACAGCCAAAATGCTGTCATAAAGTTATGCTATATTTACCTAGGGCTTTATTCAAAGGAGCTCAGATAACCTTATAGAAAAAAAATTATCCTTGTGACATCACAGTGAAGAGTATGGGAGTATGCATTTCAAGGATACAGAAACTAAGTGCAGCTTGAGGAACTTGCGATAACAGATCCATTAAATCTAATTGTCTGATTTTAATGATGTATAATGTAGGATAAATCTTTATATAAACTAATATAAGATACTGACTATAGGCTTAATATTTCACAATGATTGTTCACAGTAGGGCCACAACAACAACAACAACAACAACAAAATAGAAAAGAAACAACATGTAAACTTAATTGCTTGGATACTTCTTTCCTTTTTATCACCCTAAAGAAACTGATTTATTCTTCAAAAAAGGTTTCAAAATGAGAAATGCTTCTTCTAATCTTTTTCCATGACTTTGTCAATATTCAGTTTTATTCTCCATGTTCTTCACCTCTTACTTCTTAGATCCTGCTGCATGCTTCTCTTTCTTTTTGTGCTTATGGAAATTTAAACACCATACATGTGAGCATTATTATAGGTTCCAAAATGCATCATTCAATCTTAGGTTTCACTACACATTCTGGGATACACACCATAAACATTTATTCTAGTATGGTCACCAATATGTGAGACTGTGAGCTAAGGTCAATAGTTGGAACATTTGAAGTTTAGAAAAATAAGCAGAACAAACAAATGAGAAAAAACTTACTACCTGAAAACACTAGTCACTTAAACAATAAGAATGTGAGATGGAAAAAAAGTAACCAATGATGAATGGATTCTAAATATTAAAGAAAAGAAAGCTGGCTACAAGGTTTTGCTGAGTAAGTACCTGTAAAATATTTGTTATAATTTTCATTTACTTTCCTCAAAGGGACTCCGTTACAAGATCTGTTATGAGGAATTTACAGAAAATCAATAACGGGAAATAGCCCAATATAAAAAAAATGTAATGGCAGGGTGAGAGGAAAAGAGAGAAGCTAAGTACTAATCTGTAGAAGTAGATTTAACAAATGCAGTAAACTAAGAAAACAAAAATTCTCAGGTAAACAAGCCAGATGGGTTAAAGAAGATTAATTTACCAAACTATCAATAAATAGTATTTATTGATCTACCAAATGGTAACACTGCACATATTTGGACACTTTTGAAAAGGAAATGCTATTCTTGACAAACATATTTTTGGCAAAACAAACAAAAACTGCCACTCTTGGTTCCATTCAAAACAGCATAGCTGAATTCTCCATGTTTCTACTTACTCACTTTTAAGCATTTAAAAAATGCACCACTGCCCAAATTTCTAATTGCTGTAGATGTTCTACACACCACTCTCGAGTGCCTTCACTATTTTCTTTTACTTCTCTCCTCTGTTCCAATATCAACCAAATAAATATATTTACTTAATAGTAGAATATATCACTAGCTTTGCCAATGTATTTCAATGGGTGGTTCTCCCTTTTGTTGGACTGCATGACTTTTTTTTTCTTATTTATAAAATAGATGATCTGGACATCTTTTCTAGCCCTCACTCTCAATGATTCCAGAAATTCATTTTATTCTTTCAAAACTCTCTTCTAAGTCTTTTTAAGGAAATACTCAACTATGTTATATTACCCTCACAAAGTGCAGAAGTCAGAAGAGATAGCAGGCAGATGATCACAACAAGTCTAACCATTCTGCAACCATTCTGAATTCATTTACTAAACACCTGTTACATTCCAAGAACCATTCAAGGCACTGTGATACAAGGATGAGCAAAACTAAGTCCCTGCCTCATGTATTTCACCATAGTGAAGGTCAGAGAGAGAGAGAGGTATGACTAGGTACGACTAGGGAAATAGAGTGGGTAGTACTTTTGTTTATTAAGAAAGCTTCATCAGTAAGATTATCTTTGAGAAGAGATCTGAAACAAGTTGGTTGCAGAAAAGATAATAATATCACAATACAAATGACCAAGTTTCTATAAATTTTCCTTGGTGTTTTAAATTTTAAATACATTCAATGCATATGCTACTTTAATCACACTCTTGCTATCTTAATGATGCTTTCAAAGTGTTTTCTCTGGACCTACTTCAGAATAAACTGGGATGAATACTAAAAATGTGGATTCATTAGCAATAGGAAGGTTAAGGTTGAGGCTAAACGTAGAAATCTCCATTTTAATAATGACAATCTTGCCTCTCCGTAATTTTTTTCACACCAAATTTAGAGAATCATTGCTCATGATACACATGGCAGAAATAACATGCTGAAAACATTTAAACCTACTCAGTAATTTTGAAATAATACAATACATTACTATTTATCATAGTCACCGTTCTGTGCAATAGATCATTAAAGTGTGTTCCTCCCATCTACTGAAACCTTGTGAGGTGATGGATTTGTTCATTACCCTGATTTAAGCATCCTATATTGTAAACATATATCAAAACCTCTCATTGTACCCCACAGATCAATACAATTATTATTTGTAAATTACAAATACAATTGCTTAAAAAAAGAAATAACGTGGTTACTCTATTTTTACTCAGATGTTTGAATGCTTGGTGGTCATATGCCATAATAAACTACTAATCTTGAAACTTCAGAACTTTTTTGTACCTTCACAGCCTCCTTGAAACAAAAATAATCTCTTTTCTGTGGAGGCAAAGCAAGTAAATAGGCAAAGCAGCTAAGGGCAGGATGAAGGGCAGTGACTTCATCGTAACTATTTGACATTTCCAGTGCTCTGAGTTAGATGTTACAGAATGAATTTTTCTGTCACATTGTTCAGTTAGTTGGACATTGGTCTCTTGAGTGAAGTGGAGAAAGACTCTTCAATTGACACTGTATTGTCTGTCTTTAATTTCCTAAATCTTAGATGGCAAGGCATTACTTTAAAATGACCTGGATTTTGGTAAGTTTATCCTCTCTTTCTTTCTCCACTAAAGATTAATTGTTATTATTGTATATAACTACCCAAATAGATTTTGGAGATTCCTCAAGAATATTTCCAGTTTGCATAACTGGATCTGCAAAAGACTAATTCATATCTTGTGCATTTTATTTATTTATTTATTTATTTATTTATTTATTTATTTACTTATTTTGAGAGAGAGAGTCTCACTCTGTAGCCCAGGCTGGAGTGCAGTGGAGTGATCTTGGCTTACTGCAACCTCTGTCTTCCGAGTTCAAGCCATTCTCCTGCTTCAGCCTTCTGAATAGCTGGGATTACAGGCGCCTGCCACTGAGCCTGGCTATTTTTTTTTTTTTTCTTTTTGTATTTTTAGTAGAGATGGGGTTTCACCATCTTGGCCAGGCTGGTCTTGAACTCCTGACTTCATGATCCACCCGCCTCGGCCTCCCCATAATTTTAATGATATTTTAGAAGGACACATTCAAAAAATCTCAGGAATTGCTAAGGGAAGCAAGACATTAGTAGATGTAAATTTTTCCACAGTCAAATCTATCACAGGTCACTAATAGTTGATCAGTGAGAGGGACCTATTTCAGGGTCATGTCTTTTAACATATGAACAGTTCTATAGGGCCTTAAAGAGTAAAACACCACACAAGGAGATGCAACAGTGAAAAAATACAATATAAAACTCAACAGGAAGTAATCTCCTGGATGTTCTTCTCTAATATTTTCTCAAAGTTATGATAAGTACTGTTTCATATTTTAGTATTTTAAATGACACTTAGAGGGAGCTAAATCTGGGTCTTATGTTCAGTTTTTAAGGGATAGCTGCTGTGTACCTAAAGCCTAAAAAGACACATTGAGAATACAATACTATACTCTTACTTGTTAGGAAGTTGGAAATGTAGATAATTTGGATGAATTTTATGAGGATTCTCATCACACTGAAAACCAGATAAACTAAGACGGAATGAAAAAAAGATGGCTTTAGCTAAAGCAGAATTACATGAAGGCCACTGAAGTGAGAAATGCAGAATACTATTTTTATCAGAACGAGTCCCATCCATGTTACATAGCTGTTCACAGAAAGTTGGCAGCTATTTGATTGGAATCCAAGGAGAGGACACATATTTAATATCACTTCTGCTATATAGTTAGTAGCCTACATTAACCAGATGACACTATTTTTATAGATAGGATAACAGCTTGCTTCTCTAATTTCTGAGATATATCACTAACCTGCATTATTTCCAGAGGAATACTTTCCACTTGTCATATGGGAAGCAGCAAAAAGTAGAACTATCATGAGGACATTTTTACACGTGTATCCTTCAAAGAAAATCATTGCCTCCACGTATATGTCTCAGAGTGCCCTACCTGCATGTGATTACATCATTTCCAGTAATGGCTGCATAGAGTCTGGTGTACCTCTCAGCAAACAAATGGGTCTTCTAGAGTTAAAAATGTTCAAGTATTTAATATTAATTAATGTGGCAAACAACTTTAATAAATAAATTAAATAACTAGATTTTATATTAATGTGGCAAATAACTTTAATAAATAAATAAATTAAATAACTAGATTTTATATAGGTACAACATATAGCCTATGTCTTTTTCTTTTACATCCAAAAGGAATATAATAATATGTCCTAATAATAATTATATAGGGCTATAGCAGAGACAAGGGCAGTCACACAGAAGTTCCTCTTGACATGTAACACACATATGCCTTTTGACATGTACTCACACAAACATCCCTTCTGACTTGTAACACAACACAGTCATAGGTTCTGGGGATTAGGATGTAGACATTTTTGGAGCAGTCACTATTCTGCTTATCACACAGGGGTTGACAAACAATAGCCCATGAGCCAAATCTGACCTGCCATCTGTTGTAAATTACTTTTTATTGAAATACAGCCACACCATAGTTCAGTGGATGTGACAGAAGCCATTAAGACTCTCATGCCTGAAATTCTTTAGTCTCAGACTTTTAACTAAAAAAGTTTGCCGACCCCCTGCTCCAACAATAGCACAATCATAGTGAAATGTTTTTAAAGAATATCAATTATGTATTATAAATTAAATAAACTAAATTTGAAACATGAGAAGGATGCCTACTCAAGTTAAGAAATTTAGGCTATAACCAAAAAATGTAGCTAGAGAGCAATTTCTATCTCAATTTCAGTTGTTGGAAGAGCCTTCAATCTACTTGTCTAGTAGCATTTCAAGACTCTCTAGAAAAGTTACCAAGAACTGTAAACAGACAAAATATCAGAAACCACTTCCAAATGGATAAAGCTAGGGCAAAAAAGTAATTCAAAAAGTAAAGGCATATCAAACAACCGTTTGTGAAAATTACGGATGCACACACTGAACTTTTTAAAGTTTTGCCAAGTAATTTTTAAATCCTTAGGTTATTAACCTTTATATTCATGAAAATACCCAGCGACGAATGTTGGAATTTCTTTTCATTGTTTCTCATGTTTATAATGAAGACAGGCATATTCATTACAGTTGTCACTGTGTTTTCCACTATGATTTACAAAGGTCATAGGGTCATGGTTAATTTTCATTTGAAATTACTTTATACACATAAAACAAATTTCTTTAATTTGTTAGCTTCATACTATTAGGATGCATGCAAATATGGCAAAGAAAACAAAACCTACAAGCCCAAATTCTCATTAGATCAATTTGAGAACTACAAACATAATGTATTATTTATGTCAACCCTGAAAGACAGCAGCAGCACCCTACCTACATCATTTGGAGTTGATGCCCAGAGGAAAAAAAAAATTTAAAGCCAAGATGAAACTGCAGGCTAGTGTGGTCCACTCTATCTTTCCATTTGAAATGGAACTACATAAAAACTTCATTTGGGAAAAGTATGCATTTTCAGGCTTGCAAAGTTGATAGAGCATAAGATAACTAAAATGCATTTACCTTCTTTTTCTTCTAACTCATCTTTAAATATAAAGATGTTATTCACCTTGGAAAGTCACAGTAGGCCTAGACCTGTCATACACAAGTGATAGTATATGTGTTTGTGTATATAGGGATCTATTCTATTGCACTCATTGGGCCTCAAGAATTATTTTCAATAAGATGATTAACTTTCCTTATGCATTATAGGATCTAAAAATTTGATGAGTATAAATGTCACTCTTAAGTGATATAAAAATTTTTTTTGGGGGGAGGAGAAAAAAATTTGATATTTCTTAAAAACCATTAATTGTTATGCTTAAGCACTAAAGATCACATACCTTGACTTTATAGGTCATGACAGTGAAGCCATCAGCCTGAAAAACTGAACTAAGAACAGTGTCTTACTAATTAATGACATAATCTGGTTAACGCTGCAATTGGCTTTGCTAAACACAATTTGGAATTGCTAGGTTCCATATTTTATTACCTATTCCTATCAGTTTCCAAGAGCCTTATTATATTTAACATGTTGTGAATGCTATTTGTTAAAAAGCTTTCTGAGACACATTTTTAAAAGAAAATGTTAACAGGCTTTTCCTGTTAACTCACTATAACTCACTGTAACTACTAATTCCCATTCTTCCTTTCTTTTTTCACAAGACATTTTAATAAAATGTAACTTTCAAGTTATTCTTTCCTGAAAGTACAATGGATACTTTTGATATAAGAAAATAGGTGACAGTAGACAGATTTGATATTAGAGATACATCATTTCTAAAAAATTTTGCAGGCAACAAAAATGGGCATGCATATGTATATATATGCATATATACATAACTGTATATATTAATATATATGTGGGTATATAAGTGTGGAGGTTGGAGGTGGGTGTGTGTGTGTATATATATATTAGTTGTCTCTTGTTATCCATAGGGGGTTGGTTCCAGAACCCCTTGCATATACCAAAATCCATGGATGCTCAAGAATCTTATATATATTTCCATATAACCTATCCACAGTCTTTCATACACTTGAAATCATCTCTAAATTGCTTAAAAGACCTAATACCATAATACAGTGTAAATACTATGTAAATAGTTTTTATACTATATTTTTACCTTTGTATTATTTTTATTGTTGTACTGTTATTTTTAATTTTTTTCCAAATATTTTTCATCTGTGGTTGGTTGAATCCACAGATGCAGATACTGAGGGCCAACTGTATATAGTTCTAATAAATTTCAGTCTGCATAATTAAGATCTATTTTTTCTTCACATTTCAGCTAACATTATATTTCAAAATGGACCTTTTTTTTTTGTCTTCTCTTCAATGGAAATAAACTAATCTCAGTACATAGAATATATTTTTATAAGACTGGTAATAATATTATGATATTCAATACATAAACCACATATTCCCTCCCTTAGTGAACAGTAATACTTCCCAAAGTATTTCACAAAATCTAATTTTAGCAATAAAATAAATGTAAATACAATAAGCTTTGGAAATTCAAAACAGTAAAGTAGAAGGGTTGTATGCATTGTACAGACAACAGTGAGATGGACAGTTTAAATAAGAGTTCAGAGCAGCCCAGAGAGGCTCAGTTGTGTGGTCAGTAACTGGAGGAGCCTCTGAGGAGAGGCACGATATGCGTGGCGGAGAGTCTAAACAAGAGCGCCTAGAGACTTTTTCTTCTCTAGCGTAAATTGTTCCTCTTTCTATTCTCCTCTCCCTATCCACTTTTTGTAACACATTTGTTTACATGTATACGCATATTTTAAATATGGGCTTTCTAGAGTGGAGATAGTATTCTCGTGGGAACCTGGTCAATTCACTTACTCAAAATACTGAAAGACACAATTAATTCTAAGTGACTTGGGATAATTATCTCATCATTCTTACATGCTGACTTTCATTGTCATTCCAGTATTAGCTGGTGCTTAATAAAATGTGTTGACTATGTTCTTTGTTTTCCATATGTAGAAAATATTTTTTGTACATGATTTATATCTTTCGTAAATCAGCTGACAAAACACATTTCCAGGAGATAAAAGACAGACTCAAAGCTTAAATACGTTCATTTCAAAAAGTTTTATTATACTCAGAGAGATTATTTCAACACTATTTTTGAGACTACTCTTTTTTAATTTATCAAAAAAGCTTCCTTTAACATGTTCTTTAAGTTCTAAATAATGTTGTAATCTTTATGAAAGTCTTGTGATTCATTTGCACAAATGTTCTCTGCATGAGAAACAGAGTACACATTCTGATACTGGGTGCTTTTTCAGTAATTCTATAATCTGATACAGGGAATTAATATCTCTTACTACTTTCTCCCAAAGCTTGTAACTGTAGATAAACAACAAAAACATATATTTTCATAAAAAATTTTGAATGCACAAATTCTTTATTCAAAAGCAAATGTTCAAAAGTTAAAAATGTCTCCTAGTTTTCGGTGCAGTGTAGAGATGAGGGCTATACTAAGGTATAAGGAGGTAGATATTGTAGAACTAAAACACGTTCTTAAGGTTAGATAGAAGTAGTATTTTGGCAAAAGTAGTAAAACACCTAATAGTTTAAATATTAACCGCAATCTTTGAAAGTTATTGCAGAGAGATTTGAAATTTTTATTAAATAATCTAGGAAGCCTGGGGCATCTTAGTAAAAAGTGATTCACAGGAAAGATGATTATCATTTTCCTATAAAACTAAGGCTGATTTTTTCAGGAAATCAGAAACTACACAATAGTAGAAAATACACAAGTTTTATAGCCAGAAGAATGTGAGTATAAATTATGCTATGTCATTCACTAACTATATGCGCTTGGGAAAATGACTTAATCACATTTTGCTTTTTTTTTTTCAATGTAAAGAAAGGTCAACTTCATAAAAACTTTGCAAGGAATAAAAATAAGTACATGTAAATCATGAGATGGGCTTATTTTAATACAGGAACTATGAAAGTACAATAAGGAAGACTTTCATAGGAATCACTTTCCTTGCTCCTGTCCTCCAATGATTTAAGTATTTGAAGTGATTATTTAAATAATAAGTGGATACTGAAAATTTGTATAGAGGACTGAACAAAATCTGAAGCATTTCAGTTGCAGTTGGATAGATTTAAGAATGGGTTATTTTCATTCTGACATGAAAGACTTTGATTTAGACAATGGGAGCACCTAGGTAGTTATAATAAGCCTTCCCTGATCCTTGACTTTTCCTCCCTCCCTCCCTCCCTCCCTCCCTCCCTTCCTTCCTTCCTTTCTTTCTTTCTTTCTTTCTTTTTTTGAGACGGAGTCTCACTCTGTTGCCCAGGCTGGAGTGCAGTGGCCTGATCTCCACTCACTGCAAGCTCAGCCTCCTGGGTTCACGCCATTCTCCTGCCTCAGCCTCCCGTGTAGCTGGGACTACAGGCGCCTGCCACCACGCCCGGCTAATTTTTGTATTTTTACTAGAGACAGGGTTTCACCGTGTTAGCCAGGATGGTCTCGATCTCCTGACCTCGTGATCCACCCGTCTCGGTCTCCCAAAGTGCTGGCATTACAGGTGTGCGCCACCGCACCCAGCCTTGACTTAGTATTTCTACATGCCACCCACCCCACCCAGCACCCCCTTCCTCTGAATTAATAGTTCCCCTTTGCACTGTTTATAACTTTTACTTCGGCATGCAACTTAAACTTTTTCTTTCCTACCACATAGTGAGATCGAGTTTTATTTACAGATAAAACTCACCAATTTGGCCGGGCGCGGTGGCTCAAGCCTGTAATCCCAGCACTTTGGGAGGCCGAGACGGGCGGATCACGAGGTCAGGAGATCGAGACCATCCTGGCTAACATGGTGAAACCCCGTCTCTACTAAAAATACAAAAAAAAAAAAAAACTAGGCGGGCGAGGTGGCGGGCGCCTGTAGTCGCAGCTACTCGGGAGGCTGAGGCAGGAGAATGGCGTAAACCCGGGAGGCGGAGCTTGCAGTGAGCTGAGATCCGGCCACTGCACTCCAGCCTGGGCGACAGAGCGAGACTCCGTCTCAACAACAACAACAAAAAAAACTCACCAATTTTAAGTATATAGTTTAACGCTTTGGATAGTTGTATACTACCATGTAAGCACCCCACAGTTAATAGGCTCTTACTCACCTCACCTTCTCCAGTGCCTAGCACAAAGCTTGGTAAAGATGTGTACATTGATAAATGATTTATTAACTATTATTTGGATAAATTGAAGAGAATTTTATCATGAAAAAAGCATAGAATAATCATTCTGTTTCTTTATAATACATATACTCATAACAAGTTAATTCATTTGCAACTATAAAAGTCCAGAAAATGTATTCTGGTGTTATCAGTCAAAGACTGACTGTTAAAAAGGTAATTCTATAAGCAAGTCAATGCTCAGTGGATGGTACTTACATTAGCCAAATGAGCTAGTTCTATCTCCAGAAACGAATCGGTTGTTTTGGGTTCAGGCCTTATTGTGACCACGATGATTTTGGAATTAACGACAGTATAATTTCTGAAACAGAGTAATTATAATTAAAAGGAGAAATGATTGATGAAAAGTATAAATTGCTACTACTCAATACATTTTGGGATGGTTTCAAATAAATGCATCCAAAGCACAAACATAAATTGTAGTATCATTCATGGAAAGACACATTTTACTGCCGTAAAGAAATCTTATGTGGAACAGAAAACTTAGGGAGAAAAGGCCGTTTTACCATTTTAGATGCAGAAAATATGAAAAAGCAACAGCACTAACAAGCTTTTGATTACTTAAATCTGATTCACCTACAAGAGTTATGGATTGTGAATTCAAATCTTCAGACAATATTTAAATGAATATAATTCATTTATATCAAGACTTTTGTTCTCTCGGAGATCAAATACTCTTATTGCAATGTGCTATCTTGGTGTTTCTTTGATTATCCCAAAACCCATTACAATAAATAATTAGAATGTGGAGTAACATTAGAGCAAATAGAGTTTAAATAGAAATAAATGCTCTTGCTAATTATTGACCATAATTTATTTCAACAATAGAGATTGATAGGCCACTGCTTGATCTCAATATTCTCAATCTAAGAAACACATTTTCCCTGAAATATCTTACCAAGATATTTCATTTACAGAGAAGTTTATTTTAATAAAATCATATCTATAGTTTACAAGAAATTATCTATCAATATAAACATAAAACTGAATCAACTTTTTCTTGTATATGTAAGTTTTCACACAAAGTATGTAAAATACGTAAAATGCTGCAGATCATGTAGTATTTAGAGATTTAAAGATGAGTGTGTGTATATGTGTGAATATATCCCTGTTTGGAATTTTGAAATAATAAACCACCTGCTCTTCCATTGGGCATGTACTATTCTGGGGAATTCACATTAGGTATCAATGACAAAATCATTTAATTTTTTTCCCTCTTTTTTGTTTTTTAAGGTAGTATTTACAGATAAAACTCACCAATTTTAAATATATAGTTTAATTCTTTGGATAATTGTATACTACCATGTAAGCACTAACACAGTTAACATAGACAAACAATCCCTCACCCTAAATAATTTCCTCAAGTCCCTTTTTATTTAATCCCCTACCCTTCCATGCTCCCAGGCAACCATGGACATGCTGTTGTTATAATTCTGCCTTTTCTAAGATTTCACTTTAATAGAAGCATACAGTACATAGGCTTCTAATTTTAACTTAATTCATTCAGCATAAAGCTTTTGAGATTCATCTATTTTCTTTCTTTCTACAATTGAGTAATATTCTATGGTACAAATACAAATTCTATAGTACAAACACACACACAAAAATTATTGATGTATTTATCAATTAGGTTAAAACCTTTAGGTTATTTCTGGTTTTTAGCCTTTAGAAATAATAGCTAATGATATTTGGCAATTACAAATAAATACCATACATATTTTATGTATGAATATGTATTTTCACATGTCTACGGTGAATATCTTGGAGTGGAATTCCTTGATCATGCTGTAAAGGCATACTTAGTTTTATGTTACTGCCATATTGTTTTCTAAAGTGGTTATACCATTTAAGTCATATAGTTCTGATATGGTGGAACCATGCCGAACCTTGCATTTTTTGAGATTTGTTTTTCTCTAATGAGATGGTTTTTGGCACAAGATTTCATCAGAAAAAAATGCGGAGTTATTCCGTGGTTGGGGGAATTTACTATATTTACTAGCAGAGGAACTATACACCTATTTCACATGGGTTAACATTTTTAAGTGCATTTCTCATGTATGCAGTAATGTCAAATGACACTTTTTTAAATAGGAAGCTCAGAGAGAGAGTCTAAGAGTAAAGAGTAAAAAACAACAAAGCATAAATCTATTTTGTTTTTGTTAAGAGGAAGATTGTTGCAGACAGAGAGAGCTGGTTAACTGTCCTTTTTTTCATTAAATGCTAAATGAGTCAATTGAAGGTATAGTACATTTTGAAGGACAGAAAACTCAGCTCTAAATGCTGAGCTTCTTTTGCCAAATTATTCTTCCCTGTTTCTCTGTGAGTAAAAGTGATCAAGGAACCAAGTGAGAATAGAGAAAATTGACAAAGTTGAGAGGTGATCCGGGGTGGTTGATCATATTAGCACAGCTGACAGGTTTCCCAGAGAATGGTGCATACAGCTGAGAGTCGGGGAAATACCCACCTGTCATTACCGGAGAAATTATGAACATTTCTCCTAGGAACAATCAGTCCTGAACAGACAGATTAAGTTCCTTTTTTGGATTAGCCTGAATGTGTTTAAGTTCTGGTTTGGTTTTGCAAAACAAAAATATTGATACTTCACTCAAATTCCATTTGTCTCTTTATTCTGATTCCATTTATAATCCTAGTTACCAGCTTTTAATAAAACCCAATGACCGCTCATTTTAATTATTATTAGATAATTATTATATTAGAACATACAGTATCTCTATTATGTTTAAGTTCCATAAGTGGATACATTACTAGAAAGCACAGATGTGGGTATTCTATAAAGAAGATTGCAATTTTGTTAAGATATTTATGAAGCTCCCTGTGTGTTTGGGAATGTGGAGACTATGGCCCTGAATGGCTGGTCTGTAAGGAGCAAAGTAGCTACAATAAGTTGCCTTCTGCAGGGTATATTACACGGTGTTAGGTTCATCAGCTGCTCAGCTGGCCTGGTGGAGAAGTTCCCTAGAGGGCAGAATCAACCCTATGGCTTTTGCTGAAAGAGAAGGAGAGATGGAGAGAGAGAGAGGGACAAAGAAAGAGAAAGAGAGAGAGAGAGTAAATGTGTGTATGTTTTAATATATTTAGAATATATTTGAGAAGAGATATGTGTCAATGTATTCATGCATATCAGTGTGCTAATATCATTCATGCGAGTCCCTGCCACCTTGTGCCCCAATACAGTAACGTGCACCTACCTCTACCAAAGCTTTCATCTATACTACACATGTCTTCTTCCACATGATAATAAGCTCGATGAGAGCAAGGTTTTTATCTATCATTTATATGTCCTCATTTGTATTATTCTTTGGAACATTTTAATACTCAAAACATGTTTGAGTGTTTTGTTTAATAAGCAAATACTAAACAAAAATACCAAATTTTAACAAGTTGATTTAAAATGCCAATATCATGGTATTAAATGCCTAATAAAGGGGAAATAAATAAGCAAATTTACATTATGCAATGGCTTCCTTTTTAAAAAGTGTATAGTGTACAAAATTGTCTTTAATTTATTCCATCAATTTATTCTAATTTGCACAAGTGAATAGCTGGCTGCTGATGTGCCATGTCAGGCTTTGTGATCTGCTAATACTCCCTGGCTGGCTGCACGTTTGAATTCACTGCTAGAAAAGCAGATCTGACAGCCAAATGGATTTCATGACTAAAATAATAAAATTATTTTCTGTCCTTGAGATTTGTACTAGTTGATATATAAAACAATTTAAAATGTATAGAGTTAATCATTCAGAGGCAACTTAATCGTCACATTTTTCTGCAGAGTCTTAAGATGTTTAAGGCACATGAACCATATCTTAAAGTGAGTATAAAAAGTGATTAAAAATACAATTCAGTTGTCTACAATAGACTCATTTTGTATATAAGAGCGTCCATAGACTGAAAGTAAAAGTATGGAAAAACATCCTATGTAAAAGATAATCAAAAAAGAATGAGGTTGGCTACACTTATATCACACAAAATAGACTTTAAGTCAAAAACTGTCTCAAGAGATGAAAAAGGATACAATGTAATGATAAAAAGGTTGATTCACTTGGGAGATATAACAATTATAAATATATGTGCACCTAATGTCATAGCACTCAAACATATGAAGCAAACATTGAAATAATTAAAGAAAGAAAGAAATAGTAACAATATAATAGGATATTTTAATACCCCATTTTAATAACTAGACAGATTAACTAGATAGATTACCTAGACAGAAAATTAATAAGAAAACAGGTGATATCAATAACATTATAGATGAATTGGACCTAACAAGCACATGCAGAACTCCACACAACACTCCATACAACAACAGCAGAATACACATTCTTCTCAAGGGCAGACAGAAAACTTTCCAGTATACACCACATGTTAAGCCACAGAACAAATCTTAACAAATTCAAGAAGAGTAAAATCATACCAAGTATCTTTTCTGACTATAATGGAACAAAACTAGAACTCAACACCAAGAGAAACACTGAAAAATTCAGAAATATGTAGAAATCAAACAGCACACTCTTGAACAACCAGTGGATCAAAGAAGAAATCACAAGAAATATTAGAAAATATCTTGAGACAAGTGAACATGAAAATACAACATACCGCATAACATATGTGAGGCAGCATAAAGGTACTAACAGGGAAGTTTATAGCAGTAAACACCTATGTTAAAAAAAAGAAATATCTCAAATCAAAACCTGACTTTATACTTCAGAGAACTTGAAAAAGAGGCAAAAACTAAACCTAAACATAGTGAAGAAAGATAATAATACAGATTGAGCTGAAATATACAGAATAGAAAATAACAAACCCATGTAAAAATCAACAAAACTAAGAGTTGATTTTTGGAGAAAAAATATACAAAATCGATAAACCCTTTTTAAAAAGAGTAAGTAAAAAGAAAGAGAGAAGACTCAAATAACAAAAACCAGATAAAAAGGAGACATCACAACTTATGGCACTGAAGTAAATAGTATCATAAGAGACAGCTATGAGCAATTAATTCTATGCCAACATACAAGATAGGCTAAAAGAAATAGACAAATTCTAAGAAAAACGTAACATATCAAGACTAAATCATGCAGAAATTTTATTTCTGAATAGACTCATAACTAGTAAAGAGATTGGATCAATAATCAAAAACCTCTCAATAAACAAAAGCCTAGGGGACCAGAAGTCTTCACTAGAGAATTCTATGATACGTTTAAAGAAGAATAAATACAACTCATTCTCAAAGTCTTCCAAAATATTAAAGCAGAGAGCACTGCCAAATCCATTATGAGGCCAGTATTACCTGGATACTGAAATCAGACAAAGATACTATTTTTAAAAAAAGAAAACTACAGACAAATATCCTTAATAAATATTGACACAAAAATCCTCAACAAAATGCTAGCAAACCAAATTCAGCAGCATGTTAAAAAGTTTATATATCATGACCAATAGAGATTTATTTTTGAAATGCAAAGATGTTTCCACAAATGAGAATCAATCGGTGTAATACATCAAATTTACAGCATCAAGGTAAAAAACCACATGATCATCTCAATTGATTTTTATCTTATTTTATCTTATCTTATTTTTTTGAGACAGAGTCTCGCTCTGTCGCTCAGGCTGGAGGGCAGTGGCGCGATCTTGGCTCACTGCAGCCTCCGCCTCCCGGGTTCATGCCATTCTCCTGCCTCAGCCTCTTGAGTAGCTGGGACTACAGGTGCCTGCCACCACGCCCAGCTAATTTTTTGTATTTGTAGTAGAGACGGGGTTTCACCATGTTAGCCAGGATGGTCTCGATCTCCTGACCTCGTGATCCGCCTGCCTCGGCTCAATTGATTTTAAAAAAGCATGTGACAAAAACACCCTTTCATGATAAAATCGCTTAATGAATCAGGAATATGAAGAAATTATCTCAACATAGCAAAGGTCTTATATGCAAAACCCACATCTAATATCACACTTTATGGTAAAACAAACAAACAAAACAAAACAAAACAGAAAAACCTGAAAGTGTTTTCCCTAAGATCAGAAATAAGATACAATTCCCTCTCTTGCCAATTTCATTCAATATAGTACTAGAAGTCCTACCAACAGCGATTAGGTCAGAAAAAGAGAATAAAATTTCCATTCTCATCCAAATGGGAAAGGAAGAAGTAAAATTACCTCTGTTCATAGATGACATGACCTTATATGTAGTAAATCCTAAAGATTACACACAGATACACATTAAAAATCTTGTTATAATTAATGAACAAATTCAGTGAAGTTGCAGAATGCAAAAAAAAAAAAAAAAAAAAAAAAAACACACACATACAAATCAATTGGGTTTCCATACATTATCAATGAACAATCTGAAAGGAAATTAACAAAAGGATCCCATTTAAAAAGCATCAAAATAAATAAAATACGAGTAAACTGAAGGAGGAAAAAGAGTTATACATTGAAAACTATAAAATATTTCTGAAAAAATTGAAGGGAGAGACAGATAAATGGAAGGAAATCCTGTGTCCATGAATTAGATGACTTAATATTGCTAAAATGTCCATATTACCCAAAGCAATCTATCCAAATGGTATTTTTGCAGAAATGGAAAAAAATATAAAATTCATATAAAATCTCAAAGAATTCTTGACAGCTGGAGCAGTCTTAAGAAAGAAAAACAAAATATTCTCTATTTTCAAGCTATATTACAAAGTCACAGCAATGGATTGTAAACTAGTTCAACCATTATGGAAAACAGTATGGCAATTCCTCAAGGATCTAGAACTAGATGTACCATATGACCCAGCCATCCCACTACTGGGTATATACCCAAAGGATTATAAATTATTCTACTGGCCGGGCGCGGTGGCTCAAGCCTGTAATCCCAGCACTTTGGGAGGCCTAGACGGGCGGATCACGAGGTCAGGAGATCGAGACCATCCTGGCTAACACGGTGAAACCCCGTCTCTACTAAAAATACAAAAACGAGCCGGGCGAGGTGGCGGGCGCCTGTAGTCCCAGCTACTCGGGAGGCTGAGGCAGGAGAATGGCATAAACCCGGGAGGCGGAGCTTGCAGTGAGCTGAGATCTGGCCACTGCACTCCAGTCCGGGCGACAGAGCGAGACTCCGCCTCAAAAAAATAAATAAATAAATAAATAAATAAATAAATAAATTATTCTACTACAAAGACACATGCACACGTATGTTTATTGCGGCACTATTCACAATAGCAAAGACTTGGAATCAACCCAAATGTCCATCTGTGACAGACTGGATTCAGAAAATGTGGCACATATACACCATGGAATACTATGCAGCCATAAAAAAGGAAGAGTTTGCGTCCTTTGTAGGGACATGGATGCAGCTGGAAGCCATCATTCTTAGCAAACTATCACAAGAACAGAAAACTAAACACCGCATGTTCTCACTCATAGGTGGGAACTGAACAATGAGATCACTTGGACTCGGGAAGGGGAACATCACACACTGGGGCCTATCATGGGGAGCGGGGAGGAGGGAGGGATTGCACTGGGGAGTTATACATGATATAAATGATGAATTGATGGGTGCTGACGAGTTGATGGGTGCAGCACACCAACATGGCATAAGTATACATATGTAACAAACCTGCATGTTATGTACATGTACCCTAGAACTTAAAGTATAAAAAAAAAAAAAAAAAAAAAAAAGTATGGTACTGGTGTCAAGACAGACATATAGACCAACAGAACAGAATAGAGTGCCCAGAAATAAATCCTCTTGTATATGGTCAAATGACACTCGACAAGGGTGCTAAGGCTACAGAATGGGAAAAGGATAATCTCTTTAACAAATAGTGTTGGACAAACTGGATATCCATGTGCCTACATCATATAAAAAACTTAGCATAAAATGGATTAAGATGTAAACATAAGACTAGAAGCTATAAAACTTTTAAAAGAAAACACAGAGAAACACATTCAAATAATTGAACTTGGAGATGACACCAAAAGTACAGGGAAGAAAAGCTAAAATAAGCAATTAGGACTTCATCAAATTAAAAAACAAAACAAAGTAACTTTTGTGCAGGAAAGAAAACAATGAGTAGAATGAAAAGACAACCTATGAAAAGGGAGAAAATATTTGCAAACTATGTATCTGGTAAGAGGTTAACATCCTGAATATATAAGTAATTCCAAAACTTGACAACAAAAACCCAAACCAAATCATCAAATTAAAAAATGGGCAAAAGACTTGAATAGATATTTTTCTAAAGAAGGTACGTAAATGGACAACAAGGATATAAAAAGATGCTCTACGTCACTAATTGTAAGAGAAATGCAAATCGAAACTACAACGGGTTATCACCTCACACCCACCAGGATAATCATTATTAAAAAACAAAAGACAGGCTGGGCGGGGTGGTTCATGTCTGTAATCTCAGCACTTTGAGAGGCCAAGGGTGGCAATCTCATGAGGTCAGGAGTTTAAATGAACCAGGGGAAACCTCATCTCTATTAAAAATACAAAAATTAGCCAGGCGTGGTAGCACACATCTGTAATCTCAGCTACTTGGGAGGCTAAGGTAGGAGAATCGCTGGAACCGGAGAGGCAGAGGTTGCAGTGAGCTGAGATCTGCACCACTGCACTCCAGCCTGTGCAATAGAGTGAGACTCTGTCTCAAAAACACAACACAACACAACACAACAAAGCAAAAAAAAAAAAAAAAAAAAAAAAAAACAAAAACAACATAACAAATGTTGACAAGGATGTGGGAAAATGGAACCCTGATGCAATGTTGGTGGGAACGTGAAATGGTGCAGCTGCTTTGGAATACGGTAGGCAGTTTCTGAAAAAACAAATAAAAAATAATCCAATGATCTCTTTTCTGAGTATATATCCAAAATAATTGAAAGTAAGATCTCAAAGAGATATTTGAACACCCATGTTCATGATGTATAATTAACAATTGCCAAGAGGTGGAAGCAAGCTGACTGTCCATCAATGGAAGAATGGATGAAGAAAATGTGATATATACATAAACAATAAAATATTCTTCAGCCGTATAAAAAGAAAAAAATCTTATCATATGCTACAAGACAGATGAACCCAAATGATATTATGCTAATTGAAATATATCAATCACAAAAAGATGAATACTGCATGATTCACTTAGACAAAGTATTGAAAGTAGTCAAACTAAGAATCAGAAAATAGAATGGCTGTTGCTAAGGCTCAGAGGGAGTGGGAAAAGGGGAGTTGTGCTTTAATGTGTATAGTCTTAATTTTGCAAGATGGAAAGTTTCTAGAGATCTGTTACACAAGTGCATATAGTTAACATTGTACTGTACACTAAAAGTAGTTACAGTAAATTTTATGTTTTGTAACACAATAAAAAATGTAATGCAGTTATAGAAAAAGTCCCAATGGAGGAGATGGCAGAACTAATAGCACACATACAGTATTGCCAGATAAGATATAACAAAAAGATGTTAAGGGTTTAATGGAAGTAAAGTTACTATAGCCCTCTTACATTTTTAGATTCATAGTTTATGTAGCTTCAAAAATGAAACTTGCATAAATGTTTTAAACGAATAGACTAATTTAAATAAGACCAAAATAAAATAGATGATTTCATACAGTATGGGAATTTGGGTACTTTACTAAAATTTTAAAGCTAAATATCTTTGTTTTTAAAACCCAAATCAGCTGACAGCTGCTAAAAAGTAGGATTGGGTTTACTTAAAGTTGAAATGAGTTAGAATTTCACTGTAGGTTGCTAAGATATGTAGAATCTAGAATTTTAAAAATGCCAAGTGATCAGGGATTTACATCCACTTTAAAAATATCTGACCAAACTAGACCCAGGTTTTAAAAAATAATGCACTAATACCACAATATTTTATACTATAATCTACGCCAATTTGTAATTTTCATTATAGATAATTTAAATTTCTAATGTTTTCATGAGGACAATCCAAAAAGGTACAGAACGTCACAAAACTAGAATATTTCATTGCACAGTGAGAATTAAAAAGGAAGACTCAAAGTTTAGGTCCTAAACCTAAGGCATGAGCTCTTGAGAGAGCTGACTGCTTCAGGCTGATTGCCTTCAGCGTGCATTGGTGTAAAAGTGATTATGTCTACGATTTTCTATTATTTCCAATATCATTTTTCTATTCATTTTTAATTTTTATAGCATTAGGAATTCAAACGAGTTCCATTTCCTGAATATATAAAAATTTCAGCCTCATTTACCTTAATTAGGTTAGTGTACTTGACAAGAAATTCATGGGATTTTTGCATTACTGAAATTTGTTCCTTTCTTTAAAAATAATTTTGTAATGACTTTTGGTTTGAGGACACTTTAGTTTTCATTCATCTGTATTTTTCTTTATTCCACTATAGTGAAATTTACATATAATTTTATTAGTTATTTTATAATCCTTTTAATGTTAATCATTACATAACATGTATTTTTTACAGGACTACATTTTTCATGTCTTAACAGGATAACAACATACTGCTCACGTACTCAGAACTTTCGTGGCTATCCCACAAACTTGGAAACTGAACTTATTAAATGAATCAGATGAATGATTGTTTATAACCATTTATTGATTTCTTGGCTTGAGGGTATACTTGGATATACTTTTCTATTTCCTTAGAGATTATTTCCTTAAAATAAATTCTTCGAAGTAGAATTGCTATATCAATGATAAAGCACTTTTAAGTCTCTTGGTATTGCTAAATTGGCTTCAAAAAATGTTATAAAAGTAAGTTAAAATTCTCAGAGCAGTTTATGAGCTTGCCAAGATATGCAAGTTTTCTAATTCCTTAATGTGAGTGGCATCTGTGTGTCAATATCTCACTCCCTCAAACGACCCTCTGAACTGGGTTGGACATGCACATGTGATCAAGGGGGAATGGGAGGTGTGACAAATTCAAGTCTTGGCATTGACAGCCTGGGCTGGGGCCACCAGGCCAGCCCCAGCGCTCCCTGAAACTGCTCACATATAGCCACCTGTTCTGGCTCTTACAAGATTTTCTGCGAAGGATACAGGTATACTCTTGAACTATCATAGAAGTCTATGATTTGTATTGCTTAAAATAATAAATAGTAGCAAAATAGAGGGAATGAGATATAGTAGAAGAGTCCTGGTTTTAGCGAACAAGGCAAGTTGGATTATAATTCAGTTACCTACTGGACATATAATCTTAGGTCACTTAAGCAATAAGGATCTCAGGTCTCTTATCCATAAAATGAGAGTTCTAGCTCACACTAAACCCTAAAAGACCTTACAGCATTAATATCCTGTAGTTCTATACTTTTAAAAAAATTTTTATTTTTTTAATTTTTTTGAGACAGAGTCTTGCTCTGTCACCCAGGCTGGAGGGCAGTGGTGCAATCTCTGCTCACTGCAACCTCCACCTCCCAGGTTCGAGTGATTCTACCACCTCAGCCTCCCAAGTATCTGGGACTAATAGGCATGCACCACCATGCACAGCTAATTTTTGTATTTTTAGTAAAGATGGGGTTTCACCATGTTGGCCAGGCTGGTGTTGAACTCATGACCTCAAGTCATCCACCCGCCTCGGTCTCCCAAAGTGCTAATTACAGGCGTGAGCCACCATGCCTGGCCCATCTATACTTTTTATCTATAAGAAATTATTCTGAAGAAGGAAGTTGAGAGGCTGAGAATAGCACATAGTTTGGACTTCATCTGAAGCATATTTCCTTCAGTTGAAGTAACAATCTGAATCTACTTAACTTTAAGAGGGAAGACAACTGAATAGTAAAATAAAAATTGCAGCTTGAAGGACAGTTGAATGTATATTACGGCTAAGAGAAGAAGAGAAATATCTCAATAAAGAGACAGTCAACATGCAAAATTATTTTTGTCTTTGTATGAAGGACAATTTCTAAACTATATTTATTCAAAGCATACATCAAGTCCTCTTTCATAGTCTCTATGAGAAAAATAATGAAAATAATTATACCAAAATATACCATTTCTGGAAACATAACAACAAATCTACTATTATTATTTCTGTGTATAACAAACGTGGCTTCACATATTTCAACATATAATTAGTAAAATCATCAACAAGGAATACATTTTATAAAAATGCATAAATAATAACTGAACATATAGAACGAATTTGTACGTTTTATGTTGAATAAAAAGATGTTTCCTTTCCTACTGAGTTCAATTCACACAGTCACACTTATACAGTAAAATTGCAAAATACACATATTTTAATCCTCTGTTCCTAAAATATTTTAATAGTATAAACATTAAACTTCTGTGTGCCTTATTTTTAAAGATGTCTTATATAAGATATTTTATCAGATAGAAAAATTAATTATTACCACGGTGGCTCACGCCTGTAATCCCAGCACTTTGGGAGGCCGAGGCTGGAGGATCACAAGGTCAGGAGATCCAGACCATCCTGGCTAACATGGTGAAACCCCATCTCTACTAAAAATACAAAAAAATTAGCCGGGCGTGGTGGCGGGCGCCCGTAGTCCCAGCTACTCAGGAGGCTGAGGCAGAAGAATGGCGAGAACACGGGAGGCGGAGGTTGCACTGAGCCGAGATCGCGCCACTGCACTCCAGCCTGAGCGACAGAGCGAGACTCTGTCTCAATAATAATAATAATAATAATAATAAATAAAAATAAAAATAAATTAATTATTACAGAAAAAAATCCTTGACCCTGTATCAAGAACTGTTCTGAGAGTTGCGATAGCAGGGGATATTTAAAAGAATTAATACAGTACTGTTAGCAGGGACGCTGCTCAGTAAATGTTTGCTGAGTGACTGTGGAAAAAAGAATCACCCTTGTTCAATAAAAATTATATTTTCATTTAGCAGACCTATAATTCGTGCAGTTACTCATTAGACTTTCTGGAAGAATGTTTTGAAACGGAGAAAAACAAGTTCGAGGGTACTTAGTGGTCACATTATATTACTACAAGAGATAAAAGAAAATGAGAAGTAAACACTAGTACTTCACCTTTCTAAGAGTACTTAACAAATATTTCATCCCAAGCATTCTATTGTCCTTATATCTGGTCAGTGATCTAAGTACTATTTAGTTGTCCTATAGACATTTACTAAATGACTTTATGGATACAAAGAATGTATAGGTAAACAAATTCGTGATTCTTATACAGAAGTTATTAAGGACTTCAATCTAAAGAATATGTAGGAACTTTCTGCAATGAAAATATAATTTCTGAAGGTGAAAAAAATTTTAAGTTCAATTACCACATTTTACGTATAAAAAAAGTCAGTGACTTGCCCAGTCGCCTGTCTGAATCCCTTTGTGTTACAGGCGGCATCAGGGGAGCCAGTCTGTCAGACTGGTCTCTACTATATCCATTAAATCATCCATAATGAAACCATTAATCTACCCATAAGCTTTAAGAGACAAACTGCCTCTGTCATGATATTCTTTTTTTAAAGTTCAAACACTAATTAAATGCTTCCTTTTTCATTTTACAAAAAAGGCTGGGATCCCTTGGGAAATTTCCTGAAGAAATTTCCAATTATATTGACTGCATAAATTTATAAAACTTGGAATAACCTGACTTCATTTGTGTAGGTGAGTGAGTGCTATGAG
The DNA here is from genome assembly GCF_009764315.1 of Trachypithecus francoisi. Classification (NCBI taxonomy): domain Eukaryota; kingdom Metazoa; phylum Chordata; class Mammalia; order Primates; family Cercopithecidae; genus Trachypithecus; species Trachypithecus francoisi. The sequence continues at coordinate 66,078,587 of NW_022681455.1, read as the reverse complement.
ATTATATGGAACAAGATTAATCATAATCCAACACTGCTGGACATCTAGGAGGGAAACTAATCTAAAAATTTTTATGTTGAATATTTCATTTGTATTCACTATGTATCTCAGGAGCAAATAGGGAGAACGTTGCACATAAATACGTTTCTATTTTACAGTTGAACTGAACGCACACAATTACTGAGTGACTGGACAAATTTATAAAACTCTCGACATGTTTAATTGAAATGAAAACACAAGTCACCTGATTTTAAGTTAGTGTCTAGTCTAGAGTTGTTAAAATATAAGCTTTATATAAATGAATTCCCTGTGGAAATAAATGTCTAACTTTGATTATCTGGGCATTTTTAACTTTAGGATATCTCTCATCAACATCAAACATAAAGATATAGGCAGTGTAACTATGAATAAATTTTATCTGTGAGTAACTGTAAATGCCAATGAGTTTTAATAAAACCACTGGAAAAGTTGAGAGTAGACTTGTTTTCAAACTTTTTTTGTTAGCAAAACACAAACACAGACTGATCCAAATTGAGGAAGTCTGAATTCTATTCAGAGGAGAAGGGAGGCAAATAAATTTCAACTTCCCATGGTTGTCTCTATGGTTGAAGGAGACCCTGCATGGCATCTACAGGGGCTCTGGATGACTCTCTACCTATATTAATAACGTGCTTCACATAGAAAGATTTTCTCTAAAGATTCATGCCTAATCACTGCTGCTTCCTTGGGTGATATTTTTTTCATCTGCACTGAACTCTAATTGTTTTTATTTTTAGACTATTTGTTTTGTCCACAGTATAACTGCACACATTATTTATATTCTTTCCTCTCCAAAAATGTAAAGCTTTATTTATGAGGGTATAAGAAAGAAGTCCTACTGTGATCGTATTTAACTAAAACAACTTTATCTCTATCTTCCAAAATGAGGTGATGTGGAGAAACAGGTCACTATGAGTGATAACATCACAACCCAAGTAGATGTGAATGATGTTTTCTGTGAGATTTGGTATAGTAGATAAGACAGTAAAGCAAATAAGTTAGTTTTGGTAGAATTACTATTTGTAATTGTTTTTAATATCTGGGAGGAAAGAAATTAATAGCTTTCTTCCAGAAATAGTCTTCCAAATAAACAGTAGCATTTTAAAAAGGTGTAGCTGTAACTGAAAATTTATTTCAAAGCAAACTAAGATCTTGTGCAAATATACAATACCATGTTTTCCCAGTCATCATGACACTGCTTTAATTTCATGTCATGTTGATAAACAGTACCATTAAGCACAACTAAAGGGAGAAGACAGATTAATTTTACAGTGACCCATTCTATTATAGACACTTGTGATTTTTCTTTTCTTTTCTTTTCTTTTTTCAGTATCCAGGCAAGGTATTATTAGTCACAAAAGTATTTGCAGGGCTACAATCAGACACCAAAATTATCTTTCCTAGTTGTTTTGAAATGCATAATTGCTAATAGCCTGTTCATTAAATTTGTATTTTCTATTTCATTTAAGAAAAATCCCTTTGTATTACCACAGCTTGTTTGACTATTTTTATAGAATGAACTCTAATCACATTTTGGAATAATTTACAAAATTACAACAGTTTATTACTTTGTAGCTTACCTCAAAGTGGGCAAAATTAGATCTAAGTTTTTGTATAGTACTGCTCCAAGAACAAATACAGATGATTCATCTAATTCTAGAAAGAATAAAATTTGAAGTATTAGCAAACAGCAAGAAAATACTATGTCTTATAAAACTTTAATCTGCTAATTACAAGATAATTCCAGTACTTCCTTATGCAAAGATAAAGCCTGGTAAAAAGAAATGCATTCCTAACCATGCACGTTAATGATAGCTCTTAAAGATGTGTTTTCTATAGTTTTGCATCATGAAGGAAACTTCTTTTTTTTTTTGACACGGAGTCTCGCTCTGCCGCCCAGGCTGGAGTGCAGTGGCCGGGTCTCAGCTCACTGCAAGCTCCGCCTCCTGGGTTTAAGCCATTCTCCTGCCTCAGCCTCCCAAGCAGCTGGGACTACAGGCGCCTGCCACGTCGCCCGGCTAGTTTTTTGTATTTTTTAGTAGAGACGGGGTTTCACCGTGTTAGCCAGGATGGTCTCGATCTCCTGACCTCGTGATCCGCCCGTCTAGGCCTCCCAAAGTGCTGGGATTACAGGCTTGAGCCACCGCGCCCGGCCTTTTTTTTTTTTTTTTTTTTTTTTTTGAGACGGAGTCTTGCTCTGTCGCCCAGGCTGGAGTGCAGTGGCCCGCCCGATCTCAGCTCACTGCAAGCTCCGCCTCCCGGGTTCATGCCATTCTCCTGCCTCAGCCTCCTGAGTAGCTGGGACTACAGGCGCCAGCCACCACGCCCGGCTAGTTTTTTGTATTTTTTAGTAGAGACGGGGTTTCACCGTGTTAGCCAGGATGGTCTCGATCTCCTGACCTCATGATCTGCCCGTCTCGGCCTCCCAAAGTGCTGGGATTACAGGCTTGAGCCATCGCGCCCGGCCCAGGAAACTTCTTTTACCAGGTTGAGACAAGAAGCTGCTTGAGTCTCCCTTTAAGAGTTTAATTTCCCAAAGATATCAGAAAAGAGAATCAATTCTCTTTTGGATTTTTACCTTTTAAGGTTGAAATCTGCAAAAGTGACCATGATGTCACTTTTGAAAAGAGCTATTAATTCTAAAGGCTATTACAAATGTTCTAAAAACTTAATTTTTTCTCAAATTTGTTTTCTTTTAACCTTTATTTTAAGTTCAGAGAACATGTGCTGGTTTGTTACACAGGTAAACTTGTGTCGTGGGGGCTTGTTGTACTGATTATTTTATCACCCAGGTATTAAATTTGTTTTTGTATGCCAAAATAGTATCTTTAAACCAAGGCAAATTTTAATAAGGCAGAAATAAAAATGACATTGCATGGAGAATACAACACATTTCAATACCTAAAGGTAAAATATTAGTCCACATGCTTTACACAGGGATAAAACCATGAATATTGAAACTTGACCATGGCAAGCTCAGGTCAATAATTTGCACTTGTATATTTTTCACACTGTAATAGACTGTTTTATTCAGTAAATTCAGAGACTTTTGAACCAAGAATAAGTTGTCTATATTTAGAAAATTAGTTTAACATAATGATTACAGACTATTTCTAAACTGTTTAATGTGTGAAGATTTACACCTAATTTCTAATTAAATGACCTTATCAAAAATGTCTTGTTCAAGTTCACATTATTTCAGATATTTACCTTTTGATGACATCGGAGTGAAAATGCTTTTTGGAATTACTACCCTATCTTCTGAGTTTCTTGCCCAGTCAACCATTCCCTTCCGTCCTTTCATTGGAAAGTTGATGTCTGTTAGAACAGAGGCTGCAGGAAGCTTCTGAATACTAGCCACTATTAAAAAAGAAATAATAATTTCAACTAAACTTGCTTTACATTTTAGTGTAATCAATATTGATCAAGGTAAATCTTGCAGTATATTCAAAATAAAATTTCAAGTCAAAATTATATTTATCAGAGCAACAAAATAACTGTCTTCTTATTAGATAAAATTTTTCATTAATGTTGCTGAATTTTACTTATCAGTCTTAGTTTTTGTTGCTTTCAGTGGGAATCATACAATCTTGGTCAATAATGGAGTGGATATTCTGAGAATATTAACAGGCACTGCTACACTGATTGTTCATGGTTGGTCTCCATTTTAATTGTCAGAAATTCATACTGTATTTTTAAAAAACATTTTGATTACCAGACTTGACTAATGGATTGAAATTTGCATTTAAATCTGAATTTTGTCTTAAGAAGAAATTTTCTGCATTTTCATCTGAACATTGTCTTTGGAACAAATTTTCATGGATTAGATAGGGTACCCTGAAGAAATGGAGAACAAAGCCATATTACTTTTGGAGACAGAATTGTCAGAATCTATATAACAATGTCAGAATTGCAAAAGCAAAATAATATGTAGGAATAGTGATTAAATAGATTAATAATAATTCTTAAAACTTCTCTCTAAAATTGAAAGTAAAAATGTGTGGGCATAAATATATATATACGTAAACAGAGAATTGTGTCCTTAACACCAATAAATATTATAATACATATCAGAAAATGTATAAGTTTAGTAATATTTTAATATATTTTATTATATTTAATAGTTATATACAAATTTATATTACATATAAATTTATAATGTATAAAACTATGATGATAAATACTCCAGAACTTCTAGATTATAAACATTTTCAATTATGAAGTGTAATTTGTAAAACTTTTGGATAGGTCCACACTTGTTCTACATCATATTTTCAAGTGTCCCTTGGAGAATTTATACAGAAATATGATGCAGACAATTGTAAAAGCTATTGCAATTGAAAAGCTAAAGTAAAAATTCATTACACTCCTCATAAGTGAATTTCATTTAAAGGAATTTGTAATTTAAATAAGGAGGATGAAAATTAAGAATTTAACAATATTAGTTGTATAAATATATTACTGCACTACTAACTTAGTTTCAAATTAAATTGGTTATTATTAGTACATCACATTAGTGAAATTGTACTTTATTAAAGTTCTTTCAGGTGATTAGTCAATCCATTATCAGCATAGGATGAAATTTCATTTATCCTCTAATATGACATACTAAGCTTTAAAAGTATTGTATAAGTAATGTTAAAGGAAAGAGGGTACTGGGTAACACATACATAAATCACAGATGTCAAATGCTGTTTTGGGATACCAGTTCTAATATAGTTTCTTTAAATTTTAAAACAATATACTTTTTGCTATCCGTAAATAAGCCAGTTCATCTTTCCTACAGGGTCCAAATCCCTGCTGTATATAGATAAGCAGGTCAGCATGTTAGTAGGACATTCTTTCTCGAGTCCCCTAAGCATTATTCAATGTGTAGAATTAAGTGTATCTACTGTTATATGCCTTAACTTTAACTTTTGATATCTTGGGGTTTAGAGGAAATTTATTTCACTTCTTTGCTCCAAAAACTGCTGAAAAGAAAAAAAAAAAAGGCTTTCTGACTGTCATACAACTAGTTTCTATTAGAAAAGAGAATAAAAGATACATTATTGGACCCTGAGGTCTAATAATTTCTCTATCTCTATATACATTAGATTGAAAACAAAAAACAAACAGAAAAGCATAACCAATGGATGATATTCTGTATGAATCATACATCACTTTACTTATAATAAATGCTAGCCTAATACCATATTCATAAATCTATAAATTGATATAGTTGTACATGCATGGGTCTTACTTTATGAAATATACTCATTCTTCAATTAGAGGTACATTAGCTGTTAAATTATGATTATATAAGTTAGACTGTACTTTTGAACATAGTCTAGATAAAAGGAATGGAAAAGTCAATTAGGATCACTAATTTATGCAGCAAATCCCTTAAATTGCATCGTTTTCAGTGTGAGAAGTGTACAAAAATAAACACATATTTATTAATTATAGTAGGAATGTAATGGAGGTTTTTACTGTTATACGTATATACACATTCTAAGTGGTTTGAGATGTTTGCATGGATGGTAACTAACATCCTGAAATATGTCTCTGTTTCTTAAGGTATTTTATTTCATTTCATTTTTAATTAGCAAGTCAAAATTATATATAATTATCATGTAAAGCATGTTGTTTTAAGTAAAGCATGCTGTTTTAAAATATGTATACATTGTGGAATAGCTACATGAGCTAATAGCATAAGTACAACCTCACACACTTTTCATTTTTTGTGAGGTGAGAACACTTAAAATCTACTCTCTTCACAAAATAGTTCTTCAAGTAGTATGAATCTTTCAATAAATCCATTATGAAAAGGATATACTTTCATACACTGATGAGATTCAAATTATACCTGTGAAATTATCACCATACATGTTTTTACAAATATGAAATTTAAAGTTATACATATTTACCTCTATGCTAGATAGGCAGAAGTCTAAAACAGCAGTGTGATTCTTTATGACCCCTTAATAATAGATGAGAAAACCTATTTCCATATAGCAAAGGTAATTTATAGATGACTTTTACTTCTTTCTTTTTCCAGTTCCTGTACCGGACACTAGATCAATCCGACCTTCAATCCCTTTCCCTCTTCAGAGTTTAACTGTCAAAACACTCAGGTAAAATTTTGATGCAGTTAACATCTTTAGGGAAATAGGAAGCTCATATGTTAAGTGAATACAAAAAGAGGTAAGATTTAAAAACGTAATGCTTAAACTACATGTAAGTAAATATATGCCTCATGCTGATAAAGGGACATAAATACAAAGCATAAGTGCATAATCTACATATCCTGTTTCTGTAACAATTCTTGAATTAAAACCAGTCATTGTGGGTGTTTAGAAGATGGGACAGTTTTCCTCTAACACTGAAAAAAACAAAAGCCTTTCTTACAGAATATTAAAGTACTTAAAATAAATCTCAAAGGACTCAGTGTCCCTGAACAAATAGGCACATCTTGAGTGCTTCAAGAATTATCCTAAATTTACTGTATCATGTTTTCATTACAACACTAGATTTGATTTCTTATGCAATAAAAATAGGTGACTCATCACTGATAAACCTTAGAGAAAAACCAGCTGCACTTCCATTTTGTGCTTTTAATACTTTCATTTTGAATTTGGATAGGCAACATAAAATTCCTTTGAGAGCATCATGTCCTTTATTGGCCAAACTTTCAAACGATTCAGGTTCAGTATAGATTTCTGTTCATCAGAAACCATAGGGAATTTTTGTAGATGGGTTTAAAAGCACATGAGCTATTTTTCTTGGTGACCAATGAGCACTCCTTTGATACAACAAAGCAAGATAATAAATCTAACCTTTTCCCTGAGGGAACTAATGAAGTTTTGGCCCTTTGGCTGTATTGAGGTCCTGGAGGATGAGGATTCTGTCTTATTCATCCTCGTTGGGAGTGGTTCACATACAAATTGGAGGTAATTTGATGCATCAGTTGCATTACAGACAAGAATGGAAGGCATGTGAAAGAAAAAGTCTAGGAGCAAGAATGGAAGAGTGGAGGAATGAAGGCTGTAAGGATGAGCAAAATGGACAAAGGCCAAAATGTGAGAACAGTGGTCACTAGAGTAGCTAACACAGACTTATGATCTGGATCCAATATCCAAATCCCTAAATTTTTAGGGTAACCATTTATCCTAGATTTTACAGATCTGTTCTGGTTTATTTCTGCTGCTTTGTATACTTATTTACAGCATCCTCTATCAGTCTCAAAAGTTTCCGTTTGAAAGATAAATTCCATATTCATCTTATAAGTTGTATGACTGAGCAAACTGCCTAAACTCTCTGTGTCTCAATGTCTTTTTCTGCAACATGAGAATAATATTATCTATCTACCTCATGGCAGTGTTGGAGGAGCAAAAAGTTACTATCAAGAGCTAAGAATAGTTCACCTAGAACAGGGTTTGGTGCTTGAATGGTCCCATGTCACTGTTGTCTATTATTACTGGAGCAGGTTTTCCATTATCAAATCCAGAGAACCCCATAGTGTGTCCATATCATTATAACATATTTGACTATGTAGCTTACATTATTTTTTGGTTGTCCTTCAGTGATCCTAGGCATGAGATTATATATTCAAAACTTATGTTGATTATATTCATATAACAAATGGCAGGAACTACACTAAAAATAAATAGAGCTTCTCCTTTAGCACTTAAATGTACCACCTGGGAGTTACATAAGGGTTTCTTTTTACTTAATCTTTCCTTTTTCCTTCATCTTTGCTCTCTTTCCTTCCTTCCTTCCTTCCTTCCTTCCTTCCTTCCTTCCTTCCTTCCTTCCTTCCCTCCCTCCCTCCCTCCCTCCCTTCCTTTCTCTCTCTCTCTCTCTTCCTCTCTCTCCTTCCTTCCTTCCCTCTCTCCCTCCCTCCCTTCTTTCCCCCTCCCCTCCCCTCCCCTCCCCTCTCCTCTCCTCTCCTCTTTGTCTTTTTGAATCTGCCAGAGGGAAGGGGCTGCCTTATTTGGGTACACAAGATCAGCCAGGTTTAAAAAAAATCTTGCCTCAATAGATGAGAGAATTACTGCATCAAGAATGTCAAATTCAGTATTTTCACTGCAGCCAAGACCATAAACTGCAAAGAGCATTTCAAAAGCATTGCATTTAAGCATCAACCTAAGTGCTTAATGCAGTAATTCAAGTTCCATACACTCAGTTGATTAAAGGAAACACTCATGCAATGGCACCTCATCACCATAAACAAATGTTTCAGGGGATACAAAATAACTTTAAGGACTGTCTTAAAAACCATCCTTTTTATTGTTGCCTTATACTGATGTTTCCAATATATTTGAAGTTTGCATCATTTTTCATGTTGAGTCAGAGGGAACAACTTACAAACGGAAACTTGACTCATCAATAGTAGAAAATTGCCCAGTTATCAAAATGGAATTGCTTGTGGAAAACATCACTCAATATCACTAGATGGTCACCTGTACTGTTTTGAAATTCTGTAAGAAAAATACAGGGTCAGAAGAGAATGATGCATTGCCTCAGTGTGTTAGAAAAGCATCTATTTGTTTTGTTAGTGTATCCATAGCAAGCACACAGGAACTGAACTGAGTCTACATGTAGTATCACCCACTTGGCATTAACAATTTTTTTTAAAACATGACTTATATATTTACATAGCAATGCTAAGTACCTTGTAAAATACTAAAGGCATACGGGAGGGAAGGGAAGGATAGCTAACATTTATTGAATATTTGTATGACTCTGGTAATCCTAATTCATTTCTTACTTCATTCAACAGTATTTACCAAATGCCTCCTCTGTGTTAGGCACTGTTCCTAGCACAGCATTTGGTCAAATGCTTTACACACGATACCTTAGTGTATTAGGCTGTTCTCGTGTTACAATAAAGAACTGCCAGAGACTGGGTAATTTATAAAGGAAAGAGGTTTAATTGACCCTCAGTTTTGCAGGGCCACGGAAATTTCAGGAAACTTACAATCATGGCAGAAAGGGAAGCAAACTTGTCCTTCTTCACATGGCAGCAGAGAGAGAAATGAGTGCCCAGTGAAGGGGGAAGTCCCTTACAAAATCATCAGATCTCATGAGAACCAATTAATTATCACGAGAACAAGATGGGGCAAGCCACCACCATGCTATAATTATCTCCACCTGGTCCCTCCCACGACACGTGGGGATTATGGGAACTACAATTCAAACTGAGATTTGGGTGGGGACACGGCCAAACCATATCACTTAGTTAACATTTAAAACATCATGGCCAGGCATGGTGGCTCACATCTGTAATCCTCACACATTGGGAGGCCAAGCCAGGATCCCTTGAGTCCAGGAGTTCAAGTCCAGCCTGGGCAACATAGTGAGACCCCATATGTAAAAACAAAACAAAACAAAAAACATATATATATATATATATATGTCAGGCATAGCATTGCACACACAGCTAGGGAGGCTGAGGTGGGAGGATCCCTTGAGCCCTGGAGGTCAAGGCTGCTGTGATTGCACCACTGTACTCCAGCCTGGGCTACAGAGTGAGACTCTCAAAAAAGTAAAATAAAAAAATTCTACAAGCTATCTTTATTAGCAACATCCTTATCATTATTATCAAGATGCTCATTTTACAAATGAGGAGGCACACTGTGATTTTGCACTGTGTAGTGCAATGTGATTTTATGTTTCAAATTGACAGCAAATTTATTTTGCCTCATTGTAATATGTTCTACTATGTATAAAAGACAGACATAATGATTTCATTTGAGAAAATAAAATTCTCACTTATCAGTCAGGAGATCATAATTAGATACCAGTAAAGAGTGGTGATTATCAAAAGGGGAAATGCATATATGCTCAGTTTAATTTGCCTAGCAAAATCTTTATTTTCTAACATTTCTATGAAAAATCGTATTTTAGGATTTTGCAACAGTGGTAAGAAACTTTCAGTTATTTATACAGACATTTCTTCTTCTTGTCCTCTGCACTCTACTCTCCTCATCTATTATTCTTTCTTTCCCAAAAGGCTGGGATTGAAATGTTTAGGACGTAGAAAAAGAATAGGATTGCTGGAGAGTAACATGTAGCCATCACTTCCCTGGAAACAAAGCAGCTAGGAGGGCATCTGCAAGGACCATAGTGCCCGAGAGAGTTCTAACAGCTCGATCTCCACCATCACCATTACATAGGTTAAGATCTCTAAGTCCCAGAAGTGTCCTTGTGAGACACTTCTCCACAGAGATTTAGATGGGAAACATTCTTCACCTTAGGAGTTTATAATTAATTTTTAAAGAGAAAGAGCATGATTTTTTGATACTCAAAAGTAGACAAACTAAAAGGCCAGTCAAGAAAGTAACTATGTAGCCTTTTATGGGTTCATTTTTCAACTTGTTAGTTTTTAATAATGTAATATATAGAGAGAAACTTTAAATAATTAGCTATTTTGCATATCCCTTTTCAACACAGGAAAATAAACTTGCAAATTATTTGTGACTTATCAGCTTCAAATTCTTGTGTGTGTTTTTTTCTTTTTCTTTTTTGCCCATTAGTCATTTCAAAGCCTGGGTATCTCTGGGCAGTGGGACATATTTTTGCCTTTTGCTCAAGGGCTCCCTGCCAGACTTCAGAGCTCTCCATTGAGGACTCCCTCAGCTTCCTCTCAGGCCACTCCTACTTTCTCAGCATTTAATAATGTTGGTGTACAGGGTGCACCCAGAGCCATGTACACAACTCTTGTAAGTTGCAGCCACACCCATTCACTTATATATTGTGAAAGTTGTCTGAATCAAAATGGAGTCGCCTGTGTGAAAGAAAGAAGGAAGGGAAGGGAAGGAAGGAAGGGAAGGGAAGGAAGATGGGAAGGGAAGAAGGGAAGGGAAGGGAAGGGAAGGGAAGGGAAGATAAGAAAAGAAAAGAAAAGAAAAGAAAGGCAAAAACCTGACAATAGAGTGGGGGAAAGCGATGAAGACAGGATTCTGATGCATAAATGCCTAATAACAAGAAGAATCACAAAAGCCTACAAAACCCACAACCTTACACAAAGGTCACTGAGACTTTACACAAAAATATGCTGCTGCAACAATAGCTACCCAGCAACTGTCTGTCCAACCTCAGACTGGCACCACTCTCATTATTGATTCCCATATATAAATATAATTATCTCAAAACAATTATGTAATCGTCCTCATTTTTCCTTTAAAAACCATTATCTTCCTTTAACATTCTGAATATGCACATAGTTTACTATGGCATGCTAATTCTCATTGCAATGCCCATTCTTGAATAAATATTCTTCTTGTAGAAAGGCTCTCTCTTTTTGTTATTTAGGTTGACAGTGTTGTCCCTGTCTGCTTTTATGTTGCAATGGCAGAGTTGAGTAGTTGCAATGGGGACTATGTGGCCCATAAATCTTAAGATATTTACTATCTGTCCCTTTATAGAAACTGCTTGTCTACATCATCCTAGACATACAGTAGCCCTCCCCTTATCCACAGAGGGATGTTCCAAGATTTTCAGTGGATCTCCCAAACCATGGTTAGTACTAAACTCTGTATGTGTATGTGTGTGTGTGTGTATGTGTGTGTATATATATAAAATAAATTTCTTTTTCCTCATTCATAACCTCAAGGATAAAATACTCATTCCTATCATAGATCTTAGCAAACTAAACATATGTTTTTTCTTCTTTCCTTATTACCTTGGAAACTAACCTTTTTCCTTAAAGTAAGTACTTTGTTCTTTCTCTTTGGCATATCCAGTTGCCAGCATCACTACTCTTTGGAGCCATTATTAAGTAAAATAAGGGTTTTACACAAGTACTGCCATACCTTGATAGTCAATCTGATAAACATGCTAGCTACTAAGTGACTAATGGGTGCATAGAATAGACAGTGTGGACATGCCAATCAAAGAGATGATTCACATTTGGGGCAGAATAGAGTGAGATGACATGAAATTTCATCATGCTACTCAATGGCACACAACTTAAAACTTATAAATTGTTTATGGAATTTTTTCATTCAATATTTTCCAATTACAGTTGACAGTGGGTAACTGAAATCAGGTAAAGCAAAACCTTACATAAGAAGGAACTACTGAAACTTGAACAGGCTATTTTTGAAGATGATAATTATTCTTTAAAGAGAAGTAAAAACTTCTCAGTTTTGTCACTTATTTTGTTATCTATTGAATGCTTATTCTTTCTATGCTACACATAATATAATGGAGAAATTTTAGGTGATTATAGCACCTTCTTTTTGGTTTTCAAGAAGAGTATGTTTTATGGACTTCTAGAAACAGATAGTTATAAATGTTCATCTTCTTTACACAAGTAATTCATGATTTCGATCCATACATGAACACAAAATAAAATGTGATAGAAGTCATTTTTGCATGATTCTCTGAAGATTAAAAACAAATCAATATGGAAAATGCCTTAGGAAATAAATCCCCCCTCTTTCCTCAACAAGTAAGATTAAGAACAGCATTCCTGCAGAGGAAAGAGCATTAGATGATAATCAACCAAGTACAAAACAATGAGAGCTTGTGCATATACAGCATTATTAACTCACTGTGTGTGTGTGTGCGTGTCTGTGTGTATTCATCATATCATATTTGATACTCGGTGTTCAAACCTTATTAGATAAATAAATCAGGAATCTAAGAGGAGTTAGGCACCAGTACAGGCAAAAAACAATAACAGGAGGCAACAATACAAGGACTTCCCAAGATAGCAAATCACTCATTCCCAGAAGAGCAGTGACATTGAAAAGTGTTATAACTTAACAAAGGAAAAGAGATCATTGTAGACAGAAGAATTCATTGTATACATTTATTATCCAACAAACCTCTATTGAGCCCCTATAGTACTCTTTGGACTATCCTAGCAATGAAGAATTTAACAAATGAATAAATACACCTGTGAAAAAAGTCTCCATCCTCATGGGACTGGCATAGTATTTGGGGAGAGACAGACAAGGGACAACTAAACAAAATGAGATAGAAGGTTAGTAATGAAAAATGGAAGACAATGATGTATTAGGCTTGGCAAGCTATACTAAATAGAGAAAGCTTCTCATGTAAGCTGACATTTGTGTAGACACCTAAAAGAAGTCAGGTGGGAAGCTATGAAGATCTTGAGAAAATGACACAATAGAGCAAGAATTTAGGAAAGACCCGCTTTTAGAGGATAAAGAGAAACAAATAGGGAAAGATACCACCAAAATAAGTGGTGACAGAAAGAAAAAGAGACAGGAAGTCAGAGAGAGAGAGAGACAGAAAGAGAAAGAGAGAGAGAGAGAAAGAGAGAGAGAGAACCACAGCAGTGCATTAACTTAGAAAGGGATAGTTTAATAATGAGAGGATGGTTTTATAAGGAGTCAAAGGCTTTATAAGGATTATGCAGAATAAAGAATAGCCTTTGGATTCAAAAAATGAAAACTAGACTCTAAAATTTGCTTTACGTTTAAACCATGCTCCGTAACAGGAGTTGACAAACTTCTTTCTACAACAAACTAAAACATAAATATTTTCAGTTCTGTGGGCTGTCAGGCCTCTGTTGCAACTACCTAACTCTGCAATTATGATGTGAAAGCAGCCACAGACAATTCATAAATAAATGATCACGCAAGGAAATATGGTATTTAATCATATAAACAAAGCCAATATTGAGATTCATTAATTCAACAAACGTTTACTAATTAGAACCCTTTATTTTCCACTACCAAAGCACTTTCTTCCACAGTCTTTCCCATCTTATTAGAAGGTGCCACCATGTACTCAGACATTCAAACCACACATTTGGGGATCATTCTTTACTTCTGATTTTTGTCGCCCCCTACATCCCACCCATCAACATGTCTTCTTGGTGTTATTTCTGGAACGTGTCTTCAATCACTGCATTTCCCTCTGTCTACATTCCATAACCTGCCAAAAGCCACCAGAATCTCTCAACTGAATTAATTCAAGAGCTGTCTGACTGGCTTTCTTTATTTTACTCCTGCCCCTAAATTCTTTCTCCCATAAACCAGAGTTATCATTTTTAAATATAAAGCAGATTATGACTTTTTCTTACTTGAAATAATTGAATGACTGGTCAGTGCTCCTAGAAAAAAATCCAAATCTTATGCCTTGACCTACAAAGCTCTGCATTGCTTGGCTCTGTACATCTCTGCAGTCACATTATGCATGGCTGTCTTGTTTGGTGATCATGACTAAGATGCACAGATCTTTTCTACCACAGGGCTTTTCTTTCTAACTAGAACATTCTTTCCTCGTACTTATTCATGGGTCTCTGCTAAATTATTTTTCCCTTAGCTTGGTCTGTCCTAACTGCCCCATATAAAGATATCCAAGCCCCAATTTCTCTTTATTATGTAATTCTGTTTTTTTACATAGACTTACTCATTTTCTGCCTCCCACACTAGATTTTAAATTCCAAAAGGATGGGCATTTTTCTGTATATTGTTATGTGCTAACATTTTAGCATATAGTGAGTCTGGTGCAATAACTGTCCACATGTTTTTAATACATGAGGTTTACCAAGGGCTTAATTAGAAGCAGTGAGTTTAATATGATCAACTTGTGCCCTGGAGTCAACCAGGCCTAGTTTTCCATTTACTTTGTGAACTTTGGCAAGCCATTTAATTGCTGTTCACTTTGACCATCTGTAAATATCAATAACCTTTCATAAGGATTAAGTTGGAGGCAGTTAACTCACTCCTTGTACACAGATTCAATTCATGACAACTCTTTTTTATTCTTCACTTTAACCATTCTCTGCCTTGTATAAAATGCTGTGGAAGATCCAAAATTAAGAAAGAAAGAGTCCTTGCATTTAAAGAGATTACAATGTAGTGAAAGACATACTTCACACAGTATCTTAAGTATGGGAAGAATAGGTATAAGACATTTTCTTCTTAACTCCAGACCTAATACTAAACTGTCTACTTGGACTTTTTCATTGAATTTCTTTAGGCATCTCAAATGTGATGTATCCAAAGCTTAACTCTGGATTTCCACCCACTATTCATCAAAATATGCATTCCCTATGTAATCTTTCCCATTTCTGTAAACAGCACCTCCATCGACCCTTTACTCAAGCCAGAAATCCATAAGTTACCCTTGACATATCTATGTCCTCACTTCTTGAATCCAATTCATCATTATACTTACTGTTTCACGTCTAAAACACAGCTTAAAATTGTCTTCTCACGCCTATCTTGACTGTCACACATTAGTCCATCAGACCCTATCTAAATTAAAACAACTCACTATGTTCCCTGCTTCCATTGTTGTGCCTTTCCCATTCATTCTCCACACTGCAGCCAGCACAGGTTTTAAGTATAAATTGAATCATGTTGTTCCCAGGTTTCCTGTTATATTTGTATAAGATACGAAATCCTTTTCAGGGTCTCCCCAGCCTGGTCTCTAACTTTTTCCTCTATGTTAGCTCATGACCTTTTCCATTAAAAATTACTCTTCAGTCACACTTTCGGTCTTCCATTTCAACCAGCTCCTCTCTTGGCTAATTATTATATTGGGTCCTGGCTTGTTTATGGATCTGTAGATACTTAATCTTATATAAAAACAAAACAAAACAAAAAATATAGGTCCTATACCTTTTTTCGAAATAGGGAGAACTGAAGTATGTGTGCCTAATCGAATAAATTTTTTGAAGAGAGAAAAGGGGTAATAACAGCAATAGAAGACACCATTTACTAAGCAGTTAAATGCTCCTACCAGCCTATTACCTCATTTGATCCCACAACACACTCTGAACCAAGCACAATTAATTATATATATATATATATATATATATATATATATATATATTTTTTTTTTTTTGAGACGGAGTCTCACTCTGTTGCCCAGGCTGGAGTGCAGTGGTGCCATCTCAGCTCACTGCAAGCTCCGCCTCCCGGGTTCATGCCATTCTCCTGCCTCAGCCTCCCGGGTAGCTGGGTCTACAGGCGCCGCCACCTCGCCCGGCTAGTTTTTTGTAGTTTTTAGCAGAGACAGGGTTTCACCGTGTTCCTAGGCCTCCCAAAGTGCTGGGATTACAGGCTTGAGCCACCGCGCCCGGCCATCTTAGTGGTATTAGAGTAGAGATTTATGAGTTTATAGTTGGAATTATGAACAAACTAAAGAATGATGATTAATAAAATTAATACATCAACTCTATATTTGAAAACATCATTTCTTTCCCATATGAAGCAAGATTATTAAGGACACTAAAGTTCAGAAAACAATTTTGGTCTTTGGATTATTAAACAAACAGTCCCCACACAAACAATATCTTACTCTCCAACCCCACAAACACACACTCTATGATCAAACTGAGTGTTCTATTTCACTTTATATAGCTATGCTCTTTTTAACTATATACAATTGGCCGGGCGCGGTGGCTCAAGCCTGTAATCCCAGCACTTTGGGAGGCCGAGACGGGCGGATCACGAGGTCAGGAGATCGAGACCATCCTGGCTAACACGATGAAACCCCGTCTCTACTAAAAAATACAAAAAAAAAAAAAAACTAGCCGGGCGAGGTGGCAGGCGCCTGTAGTCCCAGCTACTCCGGAGGCTGAGGCAGGAGAATAGCGTGAACCCGGGAGGCGGAGCTTGCAGTGAGCTGAGATCCGGCCACTGCACTCCAGCCTGGGCGACAGAGCAAGACTCGGTCTCAAAATAAATAAATAAAAAAAAAAAAAAACAAAAAAAAAAAACCTATATACAATTTACCAGTGAACACTAATTGAGTTCCACAAACACTGAGTGTTCATTAGTAAATTCTATATAGCTAAAAAGAGCATATCAACCAATTATAAATTTGTTTCACTTATGTAGTCTAAATTATATTACAAAATAATATATTTGCTTCTTGGTTAAGAAATTATTTAAAAATAAATATTCCATATTTTTAAAATTCTGTGATTTTAAAGATATTTTAGATTTTCAGAACACATTTTAAATATAATAGATGTTATTTTGGGGCAATAAGGTAAGTATTTGGAGTTAGGAAAAATTAAAAGATAAATAATCAGGGAATTAATTTGGAAAAAGCAAAAGGTGACTATATAAAAGCTAGAGAGGAAGGTCAGACTCCGTAATAAAAAGTATAGATTCTTCAAAAGGAGGAAGGTTCATATTTCAAAGAGGAAAACTATAGCTAAATGGAGATTGAAGATGCTTACTAAACATTTTATAGTAATAAAGAAAAGGCTTTAGTATTCTAGTCTCAATATGTATTCCTACTTCATTTGAGAACCCTGTTAATAAATTCAATGAATCAGGTTTTGTCTGAATTCAGAATATATATTTGGAAATATAACCTATTATCCATTATAAATCACTCCCTTATGAACAGTTTGCTTCTACTTTGTAGTCATCAGCTATGCCTTCAATACAATACCGTCCAGTATAGACAAGTATATACACTTTAAATGTTGCTATTGTAGGATTCTCAATTCAGTTTAACTTTCATTGAAAGTTATCTTCATTCTTTAATGTAACTTCGAAAAAAACTACCTAATTTTTCCTTAAGCTTGTAATATGAATTTTAATGATAACTAAGACAACTGCATATCTGGTTCAAACACTGATAAGTATTTTAGAAGATACACACACAAACACACATTCATACCTGCTCTCTCGTGTACATATGCCATAGATCCAAACAAAAGACCAAATTAAAAATATATGCTAAACTCATCATATAAGAAATTATTTATATTTCTAAAGTTAAAGCTGTTCATATGGAAAATTTAATTGCAATGCAAAAGAACAAACATATGTTTGACTATTCAAAAGACTTCTGTTAAGGATAAAAATGAACTAATTCATTTATAAATTTCAGAGGATGTAGCAATACTATAGAATTATTTGATGCATTTATAGTGATAATTGGCAAAATTTTGCAGACCACAGTTGATGGAATATATGTTAAGGAAAGAATATAAAATTAAAGCAGAAACTATTTATTTGTATGAATCATTCAAGAGAGCTAGTATCTGACTAATGACAAATAACTGCATAGAAGAATAGCTTTTTAAGATAGTAAAATGCCAAATGCCATTGAAATCTTCATGGGCCCTAACTGCCATCACACCAGAGAAGGCAACCGTAAAACAGCTAGACAACACATATGGTTTTCTAGTTGGTCATAATATCTGCCTAGAAGTCTGGGATCTGGGTCTTCTTTGTAAAGTACACAATAAGTATAATATTTAGATTATTTTTAAAATGTAGAATACTAAATTTAAGTAGAAACTTTAGAAGCTCCCTAGAGGAGTGGACTGTGGCTGCAAGGGACTGAGCAGCTTCACCAAAGTCACATAACAAATAAGTAGCACGGCCCATATTTGATCTTGTGTTTGTACGTGCTAAATATATGTTACCTTTACTCTTGACAACTATATGGGGGAGATAACTTCCAGAAGGCTAGTTAGTCATGGTACAGTCAAGGTTTGCAGCCAGATGTCTAACTCCAAAGCTAGCATGTTTTAAAAGATACAAAATGGCATCCCTACTTGCACTGACATAAAAGCACCAGTCTTCAATCTGAGCCAGAATTTTTAGTTTTCAGTTCACATGAGTATTTATTTATTAGGAATTCAGTGAAGGAAGCAGAGGAGAAAAGGAATAATTTTGTCCAGATTTCTTGGTATAATAAACAAATTGAGACTTTTGAAAAGGTGAACTGAAATAGAAAAAAAAAATGAAAAATTGTTAAAAGGGAGTCAATACCTTTTTCTCTTCACTGGTTATTGTTAAATAGGCAGACCACTATTTCCATAGAGATGAGCAATTATTACCATAGAAACAGTTAAACTGGCATTGTTTTTTATATTCACACAAATTCACAGTAGCATCCTTTTAGTTCATTTGAAGAGCAAAGTTGAAAAGAAGGCATATACATAACTTTATTAATTTCAAATCATTGCAATATAAAACCAATAAAAATTAGAAATAATATTTTATAAAATTCAAAATTTGTTTTCAATTGACTTTAGATTTCACTTTCCCATTTATGTTATTGGTGTGAATCTACCAGATTTTGAAGGAGTTTATCTCAAAAATAACAATGAAGTCAAACAGGGAAGACCTATAATTCCAAGATCTTTCATATACGAGGTCTCCAGGGAAACAAAGCCACTTGCTGCTTAGTTTCCCATATAGTCTTCTTGCTCAATCCTATCTTTAAAAACATTTTCCTAATTAAAGTCCTCTGAAGATCTCTTGAACTAAGGCAAAGCACCAACCCCTTGATGCAACACTTCTCTTTATACCTTCCCTAGGGCACACAGGTCATCAAAAACTTTTTTGTAGAAACTCATGCTCTTCATAGAAAATAAAGAAAACTGCCAGAACAGTGGCTCACATTCTTAATTCTAACACTTTTGAAGGCCAAGGTGGGAGGATCTCTTAAGCCCAGGACTTCAAGACTAACTTGGGCAACATGGCAACCCAGTCTCTACCAAAAATACAAAAATTAGCCTGGTGTGATGGTGCATGACTATAGTCCCAGCTACTCAAAAAGCTGAGGCAGGAGGATCACTTTAGCCCAGGAGGTGGAGGTTGTAGTGAGTTTAAGTCATGCCAGTGCACTCCAGCCTGAGTGGCAAATTAATAACCTGTCTCAAAATGAAAAAAAAAAAAAGGAAGGAAAGAGAAGAAAGAAAGAGAGACAGAGACAGACAGAAAGAGGGAGAGGAAGAAAGAAAGAAGGAAAAGAAAGAAAGAAAGGAAAAATAAAGAAAGAAAGAAAGAAAGAAAGAAAGAAAGAAAGAAAGAAAGAAAGAAAGAAAGAAAGAAACTCAAACCCAAAATATTTGTGGCCAGGTCTACATGTTAACATGTAAGAAACCCTAGAATTCTTGAGCAAAAGAGACAGAGAGAGAAAAGAGAAAAGAAGAGAAGAGAAGAGAAGAGAAGAGAAGAGAAGAGAAGAGAAGAGAAGAGAAGGAAGAGAAGAGAAGAGAAAAGAGGAGAGGAGAGGAGAAAGAAAAGAAAAGAAAAAAGAAAAGAAAAGAAAATTCAAACTCAAAATGTTTGTGGCTAGGTCTATATGTTAACATGTAAGAAACTCTAGAATTCTCGAGAGAGAGAAGAGAAGAAGAGAAGAGAAGAGAAAAGAAGAGAAAAGAAGAGAGAAAAAAAGAAAGACAAGACAAGAAAAGAAAAAAAAAGGAAAGAAAAGAAAAAGAAAATTCAAACCCAAAATGTTTGTGGCTATGTCTACATGTTTTGTTTTGTTTTATTTTGTTTTGTTTTAATATACTTTAAGTTCTGGGATACATATGCAGAAAGAACATGCAGGTTTGTTACATAGGTATACATGCGCCATAGTGGTTTGCTGCATCCATCAAACTGTCATCTACATTAGGTATTTTTCCTAATGCTATCCCTCCCCAACCCCTGACCCCCCAGACAGGCCCTGGTGTGTGATGTTCCCCTCCCTGTGTCCATGTGTTCTCATTGTTCAACTGCCACTTACGAGTGAGAACATGCAATGTTTGGTTTTCTGTTCTTGTTTTAGTTTGCTGAGAACGATGGTTTACAGCTTCATCCATGTCCCTGCAAAGGACATGAAGTGACACTTTTTATGGCTGCATAGTATTCCATGGTATATATGTGCCACCTTTTCTTTGTCCAGCCTATCATTGATGGGCATTTGGGTTGGTTCCAAGTCTTTGCTATTGGGAATAGTGCCACAATAAACATACGTGTGCATGTGTCTTTATAGTAGAATGATTTATAATCCTTTGGGTATATATACCCAGTAATGGGATTGCTGGGTCAAATGGTATTTCTAGTTCTAGATTCTTGAGGAATCACCACACTGTCTTCCACAATGGTTGAACTAATTTACACTCCCACCAACAGTGTAAAGCGTTCCTATTTCTCCACATCCTCTCCAGCATCTGTTGTTTCCTGACTTTTTAATGATCACCATTCTAACTGGCGTGAGATGGTATCTCACTATGGTTTTGATTTGCATTTCTCTAATGACCAGTGATGATGAGCTTTTTTTTTTTACATATGTTTGTTGGCTTCATAAAGGTCTTCTTTTGAGAAATGTCTGTTCATATCCTTCACCCACTTTTTGATGGAGTTGTGTGGTTTTTTCTTGTAAATTTGTTTAAGTTCTACATATTAACATGGAAGAAACTCAAGAATTCTTGGCCTGTATCCTTATTGGAAATCTTAATTTTTGAAGTCATGTTTTTCTATTTGAGGACAGCTTTCACAATTCATGTCCGGTATAGCAAGATATACTATTCAAGCATACTCCTTCACCATCACTATTTCTGTTACAGTCATTTCACTCTTTGGTCCATAAGCTCTTTTCTCATACGTTGTACAGCTACAGCAGAAGTCAGCTTTTCCTCCACTTTTCCTATTCATGCTCCCAATGCTGCTGCACATTAATGTGCATTCTCTATATCATACATTTGCAACCTAATTCTGTGCGACCTCCTTAGGTTTCTTTAGACCATGAGTATTTTCTTAGTAAATAAAAAATTCAAAAGAAATTATGTGCCTTAGAATGAAAGGTTTGGCTATTTATGCCCTCTATCCTAAACAGTTGCTGGAGGGATGGAGACTGAAGGAATAACAAGAAAATTCATATTTTCATGATCTAAGATATGGTATAAAAGATTTACGAAAGCTTAATTTGTGTAATTAGCCAGAAAAATAATTTCAAAATTTTTAACAAAGTAGATACATATGAAGAATATTAGCAGAAAAGAAAACAAATGGTCAGGAGTTATTTTACCTTGATGCAGAAATACAGAACAGATGAGTATGGTTTCCCTAGAGTCACATAATAAAAAAATTACACTGAAGTTCATTATATAACAGAAGTAGGTTACAATGTGGTTGGCTGAGCCAGATAATGAAACAAATCTTTAACTCTGAATTATCAAGATGCAAAGGGGAAAAAATGCACCCACTCTGAATGGGAGGCACTGATGTAGGACAAATTATGTGGGTACCCCTCTCACCCAGGCTGAAAGGTTGTGAAGAGTAAATAGCATCATGAATATTTGTGAAAACATTAATTTGGGGCATGCTATGAAATATTAAGGATGCCATAACTTTTCTTAGAAAGCTTGAGGAATAAACGGGGAAAAACAAATAAAAATACCTTTCTTCATATTGTACTCAAATGGTACTTGTGAAGGAAGTTCAGAAGTTTAAAGCTAGAAATTGGCATAATATGTGATAATATAGAAAGTTTAGAGCATTTGGATTACTCAAAACAAAAAGGAGTATTAACAACGTTTTCACGTTTCTCAGGGAAAATAAGCATTATTTAATAATGACACCATGAATAATTGTGTCTTTGAGCATGGCTGTATAAAACAGATAAGATAAATTTAGAAATGTTATGTTACTATTTTTTTCACACCAGTTAACTTCTAAAAGAATGCAGGCCTACTAATAAATTGAAACATCATAACATGATCAGTGTTTTCGACACGAAGGTCCAGGGTTATAACTATGAGAGTAGTTCTATTACAAATAACATTTGTAAAGCTGTAGAGACGAGGATGTTTCACAAATATATTTCCAACTTAGATAACAGACTTCTATGGTATTCTTATTTTTAAGTTTTTATTAAAACAAAACAAAACAAAACAGAAAACAGCTTTCAAAAGAATGGAGCTGACTAGTTTCTTGCTGGACTTGGTTGAGATTTAAGAGTTCTATTCTAAAGGCTCCATGGCCTTCCAATTAAAAAAGAAACACAAAAATGGTAGGGAAAGTAGGATTTATTTCATTTGTTAGCTGGCAACTCAATATGAGTTACAAAGTCATTTTAATGAACAATTTCATTCTGGCTTTTGCCCAAGGATTTGTATGGTGGGATGATGACAGAATGCTGATGGCTTCTGAGGATAAAATTGCTCAGTCTCCTTGAGAACAGTAAAAATGAAATGGGCTTAAACTACAGGAGCAAGGATTTGGGTTGGAGTTAGGAAGGATAACATATTTTTAAAAAGCCAAAATAAAACTGCTTTGAATTCTAAACTTTACAGGCATTCAAATTGCTGCCAAAGTAAATTTTTGATATAAATCTGTCTTGCTTCTGTAGTTGGGTTCTTGGAGATGCAGTGGAGACATTTCCTTGAGGGCTCTCCTTCTTCTACACTCTATTTCTAACTATTAGCAAGCTCTTTCAGATCAACAACTAAAATATCTTCAGCATCAGACTCCTTTTCACTATTTCCACTGTCACTTGACCCAAACCTCTGCTCTCCCACCTGAGCAAGCACAGCACTGCCCTTCCTATTTTCACTCAAGCGCCAAATAGTCTATTATAATATCTTCACTTCATAGTCAGAATGAGTCTTTTATACCTAAATCTGATAATAAATCATGTGCCACATGATGTCTTCGTCACCTATGGACCCAATATGTGATGGTAGTCACATAAAATTATAATGTACCTGAAAAATTTCTGTTGCTTAGTATTTACTATGCTGTACATTTTACCATTATTTTAGGGTGTACTCCTATTTAAGAAAAAAAGTTAACTGTAGAACAGCTTCAGGCAAATCCCTCAGGAGGTATTCCGGAAGAAAATAGTGTTATCATAGGAGATGCCAGCTCCATGCATGTTATTTCCCCTGAGGACCTTTCAGGTGGACGGGAAGACAGTGACATTGATGATCTTGACCCTGGGTAGGGCCTAGGCTAATGTGTGAATTCATGTCTTGGGTTTAACAAAAAAATCTAAAAATCTAAAATTTAAAAGTTAAAAATAGAAAAAAGTTTTATAGAATAAAGACGTAAAGAAAGAAAATAATTTTACAGCTGTACAATATGTTTGTGCTTTAGGCAATGTATTATTACAAGAGTCCAAAAGTTAAAAAAACTAAAAGTTTATAAAGTAAAAGAGTTGCAGTTAGCTAAGGTTAATTTATTATTGGAAAATATATATTTTTATAAATTTAGTGTAGCTTATGTGTACAGTGTTTATAAAGTCTACAGTAGTGAATAGTAATTTCCTAGGCCCTCACACTCACTCCCTACTCACTCACTGACTCATGCAGAGCAACAGGGAGCTGTAGGCTTCATTAATTGTAAGTACCCTATGAGGGTGTACCATTTTTAATATTTTATACCAAATTTGTACTACAGCTTATCTATGTTTAGGCACACAAATATTTACCCTTGTGTTACAGTTGCCTACAGTATTCAATACAGTAACATGTTGTGTAGGTTTGTAGCCTGGGAGCAATAGGCTATCCTCTGTAGCCTAGACATATAGTAGGCTCTACAATCTAGGTTTGTGGAAGTATATTCTATGATGTTCGCACAACAAAATAATCTAAGGATGCATTTCTTAGGCTGTATCCCCTTAGGTAAATGACAAATACTTGTTAAGCATTTTGTATTCCTTTCACACCTCAGACAAATACCTTTTAGTTTCACTTCTCACTCCTTTTCCGACTTCATTTCCTCCCACTGCTCCTCCCTCAGCTATTCCAGTACTAGTGGTTTTCCCCAGTTCCTCCAATATATGAAGCACGTGAGTGCATCATGGTCTTTGTACTCACTGTTTCTTCTGTCTGGAGTGTTCTGCCCCTACATATCACTGCATCTCATGCTCTAAAGGTTCAGTACTATATTCAAACATCACTTTGAAAATGAAAGGCCCTCCCTGGTCATCCTCTTTGAAATGACACTGCTCTCTTGACTCATTAACTGCTCACTCTGTTGACTGCTTTATTCCACTTTGTAACAATTATAACCACTGGGCATGTTTGATGGCATTGGTTTGACACCTGTATCTCTACTACAAAACATAAATTCCATGAGAGCGAGAGGTTTGTCTAATTCGTTCACTGAGAAATCTTCTAGGACAAAACATGGCACATATTTACTGAATGATTGTCTGAGACCTCTTAAAGCCAGTTAAATCCATGAATCATTACCAATCTATCACACTAGTACTAGGGAGCACCTTAGCCTGGGGTTCAGTTGTGTGCAAGAAAGCCTATCACACACCTGGGCAGTTTGTCTTGTTTGCTCCTAACAGGGTCTGATATAGCCTTTCACAATGTCAACCTCCCCAGTGCTTCCACCCCAACCATGTGGAATTAGAGGATCCTAGTAAATACCATGAGATAATTTCTATTAAATGAGAAGCAATCAAAGAACTCTACGGCTGTATATCAAAGTTTAAAACTATGTTTGAACTGCTTGTTTTCTCAGGAAACCAGTATGTTAGCACAATAAAGAAACAGATATTTTTAGTTGTATTTTTTTCCTGACCTACAGAAAAACACCCACTAGCTTCAGGTGTTTAGCAAGGGTGGTAAAGAGCCAGAAGACAGAGATAGAACTTAACACATTTAGACTCAAATCTAGCTGACTGAACCAACATCAGGTGCTACAAATAAAAATACCAAAAAAAAAAAAAAGAAAGTTAAATTGTGTATTTTTCAGGCATGGTGTCAACAGACTACAAATGTCACATTTTTATAGAAAGCTAGTCAAACAAGAGATGGGGATGTGTGAATCACGAAACTAAGCAGCGACACAAAGGAAAATAAGCCTAGAAAGAAAAACCACTATATTTTAGAATAATATTGTCAGACTGAAAGTTAGTTTCTCTATTAAAGAACAAGATTTTCTACCAAAGGAATGATTAAGTTTGCCAGTGAATATAAGAAAGAACACAGGTTTGGTGTTGATGAAAAGGCATTGCACAGAGAAAGGAGATATCAACATTGTATCACACCATTTTTCAGGTTGAATTTGAATTCAATTTCAGAAAATATCAACTATGAATTTTCATCCTGACAAACCTAATATTCAATATTTTCTAAACCAACAAGACACAGGAATATCTACCTTTTCAAAGAAAAATATCTTACTATAATGCTTTCAAGGCACTAGCCTTATTAGATTTCTGGATAACTAAATTGATACGTTTTAGATTCTTGTATCTGTTAGGGCTTATATATCAGAAGAACTTTTGAAATTCCTTACAACTAATAATTATAGCATTCTGTATTTGAAGATCTTATTTAGCCTAAAACCATTCCCTTCTTATCTGATATTTTCAGCATCAAATAATTCCTAAGGAACAGTTGTGAAATAGCTGTTAAGTGGGTGTAGCAACATTCATCTGTCTAAAGTAAATTCATAAAGATTACTGTATCAAAATGTTAAGGGTGTAATGCATTGAAACCATATAAACAGCTTGAAAATTTAGGTCCTGTTCACTGTGTCTGCACTTTTCCTTAATCATTTTCATGTTATGGAATTGATAATTCCATAATATTTATCTTAATTCTTAAGACACTGAACTTTATTAGCAATTTATATTAAGTATAGCAATCAATTTGAAACATTCTCTCCATTTTATTAATTATAGGACACTGATTTTATTCTGTATTGTTCTGGAACTCCTTATACCTACTACCTCTGATACCTCTGACACCAACTTTGATTCTTTGTTTTTAATGTAGATATCACCTTACGTCTCTTCTATCTTATTATTGTATTGATAATTGAAAAAAACTTTTATAGCTTCAACTATCACTTTTACGCAGTTGATCACGAAACGTGTATTTATAGATTTGACTCCTCTAATAAAATCCAAGTTCTCATTTTATTTTTTTCACTTGGGGGCTATTACTTGTCTAAATATTAATATGTCAAAAATACTCACAAATGTGTGTTGAATAAACTTAATCTCAATCCCTCCAGTCTCTCTCACACCCCAGTCAGTCATGGAATCCTATCAATTCTAGCCTCAGACAGAGTCTCAAATTCATACCCACATGTCAGTTCCTATTCTTACCACCAGCAATTCCTGTCTTCATTGTCTTCCGCATGAATTACTATTAAAAGCCTTCTCTCTACATTTGGACTCACTATGTTGATGGTACTTCCCAATTTCAATCAATTCCATTTTCTCATCTTACACATGTTCTCCCAAAGCACAACTCTTACCAGGTAAAGATTCAGTGACTGCCTATTATCTTTAGAATTCAGAACCATGTATCAACCTGCCTTTCCAATTTTATTTTACTTCCTTCACTTCTATACATATGTGCTTTTATTAAAATAGACCACTTTTCCCCCAAGCATAATTTCAACTTTGACATCTCTATATCATCTTTGCTAACAGAATGTTCTGGACTGTAACCATCTATTTGCTACTTGCTCTTCTTTATGTTGACTTATCAACAATTCAGTCATTCTTCAAAGTCTACATTAAATGCTTCCTTCTCTAAGAAGTTTTTCTTGATCCTTACACAGAACAGCATCTCCGGGAATAAAGCACTAACATTTGGCTTATATGACACATAGCAAAGTGTATTTGATGTTTATTTATTGATGTAATTATTTTCTGTCTACAACTAGACTGCGATTTTCTTGCAGGCTAGAAGATTAGTCATTTATTTTAATGACCTGAATCACTTAGCAAAGGCTTTGCTTATAGTAAGAGAAAAATTCTTTTTGCTTTTACTTGAACGTAGTCAATGGGTGAGTAACATTGACACATCACTGATCTTCCTTGAATTCAGTTCAGTGAATGCAATTCTACTTCTAGGTTCTAAACTAACACAATTTCCAAAGAATAGGATATTCTTATCAATAAAAGCAAATGTAACATGCTACATGAAGCTATTGTGAAAAATATAAAAAAAAACTGAAAATGTAACAAATACTATAAATCATCACTGTAACTTTGGACAAATCGTTAGAATAATATAGTCCCGAGGGGCGGAGCAAGATGGCCGAATAGGAACAGCTCCAGTCTCCAACTCCCAGCGCGAGTAACACAGAAGACCGGTGATTTCTGCATTTTCAACTGAGGTACTGGGGTCATCTCTCTAGGGAGTGCCGGACAATCGGTGCTGGTCAGCTGCTGCAGCCTGACCAGCGTGAGCTGAAGCAGGGCGAGGCATCGCCTCACTGGAAGCGCAAGGGGGAAGGAAATCCGTTTTCCTAGCCAGGGGAACTGAGACACATAACACCTGGAAAATCGCGTAACTCCCACCCCAATACTGCGCTTTAAGGAAACAGGCACACCAGGAGAATATATCCCACACCTGGCCGGGAGGGTCCCACGCCCACGGAGCCTCCCTCACTGCTAACACAGCAGTCTGCGGCGATCTATCCGCAAGGTAGCAGCGAGGCTGGGGGAGGGGCGCCCGCCATTGCTGAGGCTTAAGTAGGTAAACAAAGCCGCTGGGAAGCTCGAACTGGGTGGAGCTCACAGCAGCTCAAGGAAACCTGCCTGTCTCTGTAGACTCCACCTCTGGGGACAGCCCACAGCTGAGGTCCAATAGGGAAAGC